>NW_020454092.1:14603150-14630575 GCF_003342845.1 Nothoprocta perdicaria | reverse complement strand
AAAAAAAAAAAAAAAAAAAAAAAAAAGAATGCATCCTGCCAGTTTGTCAGGGTCACATGTGCAAAACTCAGAACTTTTGCTTCAATAGAACCTTAAATATATAAGGTCTCAGTAAAGATTTTTCCCTTTTTGTTGGTTTTAGGGACCATTAAGAAGGAAGTGTGATGAAGAGTCATGCAACAGCCAACAAAAACCGTGCAGCGGATGCAGCTCGTCTCATCACTGCCTTGTGCCATTAAGTAACGGCTCGTAGGTCCTTTGGTGTTAATTGGCCCCTTTTGGAGCCTGAGCACTTCATGAAAGCTGTTATGCCAAGGGACTGGAATCAATAACCCTGTAGGTCTCTGTCCATCCGACAGCCTCTGTTTAAGTAAATAAGGCTTATGGGGTCATTTCCATGAAGCTTCATGTAGCCTCACCAAGAATGAGTTTAAGCACTCCAGTTTCCACCCATCAGCAAACACTAGACACCAGTTCTGCCACATTGGGAACTGTTTCTCTGAGATGTGCCCCAGGGAGGCATTCCATGCAGAAAACCTAACTAATAGTGCAGTCTTCCATCATTTTTCTAGCAAGGATGAGTACTCTGAGCTGTTCTGAACTTGGTGTTACCAAGGGAGCCCCCAGAGAAGATTTGTCATCTCTGGAAGGGTCTAAAAGGACGAGATTTCCTTGTTGTCTCTTTCTATAAGCCCAGACAGTCACTATGTCATATCAGCACCCCTTCTGTGATATCCTCTGACCTTCTTGCTTAAGCCATGTTGTGGGCTGCTAGCACTACCCAAATGGAAGAGAATAGAGTTGTCTTCCTCCTAAGCTGGGACTGAACCCAGCTTTCTACAGAGCTTGTTTTTGCTTATATTTTAGTAGGTGCCCTGCAAGGTGAAGTGCAATGCGATGCAGTAGAAGATCCTGCTGTGTGTTAAAAGAGAAGGGAGAGAAGTGTTCACTCCTCTTCAGTGGTTTCTTTTTCTTTGACTTTTGCTTTTCTCCATCTCTCTGTTACTTTTTATTTCTTTTCCCTCTGTAGAGAGCATGAAATCGATCACTTGTAAATGGGGACCGTGATTCATGTTGGATCAGCTCAGTCCTCGTTCTGAGAGGATTCTTCTGCAAGAAGCTGAAGAGCTGCTGAGTTCAGTCATCACCAGCAGCATCTTGGCTAGTTACAGCAGTGCAGGCTTGCAGAGTAGATGAGGGCACGTGAGTGTCTGCACTGTTTGAGCGGAGAAAGGATAAACCCTGTGCCATTCAGTGCCTAACCTTCGTTTTGCCTTGTTCCCTGTGGTCACCAACAATGCAGATATTCAGTAGCTGACTTCTTAATAGTGGATCCAAGACTTTGGCTCTGATATTTCAGCAGGACTATCACCAGGACATGTTCTTATAGCACCGTAATTAATATCTTTAGCTATACCTGAGGCTTGTTTGCCATGCTAAAGCACTGCTTTTGCATCTGAGGATGTTTGTCTGCATGTGCTGACTTCCACACTCTGAGTGTTTCTATCTCCTGGAGATCTCTCTCAGCATGTCTCATTGCCTGCGCTTTGGCAAGGAGTTACTCTTGCATCTTGCTAGGTCTGCAAAGCGATTCTGTCACCAGTAATTTTTTTTTCTCACTTTTAACAAGCATTTCAAACCTTTTCAAGTCCTGCCAACAGTGTTTGGGATCCCTGCCTGCATGCAGCAAACTGAATGCCTGGATGTGATTTCTTGATATTTGGTGCTGTTTTTCCTTCTTCCTGCCTTCCCTTGGCTGGTGCTTTGTTCCAAGCACCCAGAGGCAGGGATGGGGATGCTGGTGGAAAGCTCAGGGCTGCCTCTAGCGGAGAGAGACTCCGTGATTTTAAGGGAAAAGGGGCTGTTCTGCTTCATCCGAAGGGGCGGGAGTAGCAGCCTTGAAGTAGAGAAGGAAGAATAAAAAGAAGGGAGAGCGTGGGAGCCCGCCGGATCCTGGGCGAGCAGGCAAGCAGCGCTGCCCTTCAGACCTGCACCTTGCTGTGGACCTGGGGCTGGAAGAGGAGGCAGCAGGAAGAGAGGATGCAACGGGGCAGGGATGCTGTGTGTGAATCTCCTCCTGCCTAAGAGGAGCAGCATCCTCCGAGGGGGAGGACGTGGCCGAGCTCGAGCACAGCCTGCTGAGCCCCCCGTGGGACTGCCGGCGGCTGGCCTGGCCTCTGCACAAAGTTTCCGGAGCTTGCCGAAGAGAGGGAAGGAGCCATGTGAGATCTCCCCGCTTCCAGCCGGGCTTCCCAGCGCCGGTGCCGCGGGGCTGGCCATGGTTTGGTCATCGCCAAATGAAAGGTGAAGGGGAGCTCCCCGGGACGCCGGGTGCCCCGTCTCTGCTTTGCCCGGCTCCGTGCTGCCGCTCACGTAAGTGTCTTCCCTTCCCAGGCACGGATGCTCCTTCCAGCCTGTTCAAAGAGTTTCTCAGCACTTTGCCTAGGGAAAAATCTCGAGTCTGACAGCTAAGAAGTGCCTCTGTGTGTGTGTGTGTGTGTGTGTGTGTGTGTGTATGTGCGTCTGTCTGTCTGTCTGTAAGCAGGGGGTGCTTGTAGCTGCCTGACTGCAACTGCTGCTTGCTGATCACTGTCATTATTTTCCTGGGCCATCATATCTGCAGAACAGCAACGCGTGTGGGGTCTGTCAAATATTTCAGCTGAGGCAGGATGGTGTGGAAGGGATGGCAGCTTGGAGCCCCTCACTGCAAGCCAAAGAGTAGTGGGTAGCTGTGCACAGTCCTGCGGCTTTCAGTGATGTTCCGAAAATGCTGCCTGGATATGTCCGTGTGCCCTTTGAGCTTGGGAAACACTTTCAGAGCCATGAATGGAAAACTGTCTGTGCCCCTGAGACTATTCCCCTGGAGTAATCATTATAGCCCCTGGCTCTGCATCACTATATCTTGAATATGTGCTTTTTTTTTCTCTTCTCTGTAGCGATACTTGACACTAATGCATTTCAAGCTGAAATGTTGTTTGCAGTAGAATGCTAGACTCTTCCTTTCCCCATCCTAGACCAATAATAAAAGGAACTGTTTCACCTGGAGTGTCCAGGAGGAGAACTTTTTCCCCTAGTAAGGGAAGCAAAGTTGGTTATTTTTGGACAGGTCCGAAAATCACGTTGGTCATGTTTGAACAGGCTAACTTGCCTGAAGTGGAAGCAGGAAGGTGAAAGTGGTCAAATATCCCCAAATGGGTCAGTCGTGGGAGCTGATCTGCACTGATTTCTTGTGGCTGTGAGGGGGACCAGGCAGGGAAGGCTCCTCTTCCCCCCGCATTTTCCTGTGCTCTGGTTGTTGACAGACTTCAGGTGAATAAAGAGGCTTCTGTTGCATGTGGCGGTTGGAATAAGGACAGGCTTAATGTTCCGGGATCTTATCACTTAAAGGATGCCCAAGGAGCATTCTTTGGCTTTGGGATTCTTTTTGCTATCTCCATCGCTTTCCTGCCTTTTTCATCCTAGTTCTCTTTACTTTCCCAGCATTTTGAAAACCTCTCTGTGTATAATGCCTTCTGCTTGACATGGAAATCAAGGCAGAATCAAACAGTGATCTACTTCCTAAATGTTTCCAGCCCAAGCCACTGCCTTATAGCCTGACTTTTAGTCACACTGTGTTGCTTGGGCAGGTCGTTTCCTAGCGCTGTGATACAGGTGCTCTCTTTCAAGGTGGTCTCACACTTATAGGAGACGTTCTTATGTCGTGCAAGGTGGCCCCAGATTTTCCAAACTGCAGTAAAAGCTACTGTAGTGCTCTCCATCCATGAAAGGTCTGCTGCCCCAAGCAGAAAGGATCAGAATTAAGCTTTGTCTTGGGCATAATATGGCCAGATCCTGCATGGTATAGTTGTAGAAAGGGTATAAATGCCTCCAAACAGGGGTGGGGACACCAGGGCTGATTTAGGTGCATCATCTGGATGAGGAAAATCTTGTTTCCGTGCAGTATATCTCATCCTTCCCAGCTTCTGAGGTCCATAAATTCTAGGGAAGCTGGTGGTGACTCTGCCTGACTGGATTATTTTTCTCATATTGTTCATTCAGAGTGAATCTGTGGTTCCCGTTAATCTGTTGGGATGAGCTTCTCCTTGAGACTGGCTGCTGTGATCCTGCTGCTGCCCAAACAAGCCCTCCTGTTCCCCTGTTACAGCCTGGAGAGCTCCGGGAAGGGCTTGGCCCTGGTGTAACCTGTATGCCCAGGGGTCTGTAACTGCAAACACGCTTCACCAGACTAAGCAAATGAGATGTGGGTGTGATGGGTGCGATTGCTGCAGCTTTGAGGGCAGCCAGAAGCCAATGTGGCCTCTTTGGAGTAACCAGAGGTGATCGCTGACGTATGTGATGGGCATCAAGTTGAAGTTTGTCTTGAAATATCTGTGGGTCCTTGGTTAGAGACCTTGGGTCTCCACGTTTCCTGGGAGCAGAGCCGCCTTTTCCATATAGCCCCTTAGAGTCACTTTAGAGTGAAGGAGCTGCAAGCCCTTTGCGTTTCTGCTACAGGAGGAAATTCTTGCAGCCTGGAAGCAGTGAGTGCTGGACACTGAGCAAACTGTGGATTTGTGATAAGGATTTAAGCAGCAGAAGCCGTGTGGTTACCTGCCACGCACGGGCTGTGCAGGGTGTATCGAGGGGCAAAGCTCCACTGAGGTATTTGCAGCCTCGGTGCCCTAAAGATTCAGGCCCTAAAGATTCATGGCTATCTAGGGTGAGGAAACTGTATGTGCACACATACATGTCTCTGATCCAGAGGGTTCTTGCTGCTGATCCATGCAGAACAAAAGAAACAGAAAATCTCCCATGTGCTATTTTTGCTAGTGGAGCAAAGGTCCTTTCTCTCTCACACACTTGTTTCTCCCGAAGAATCCGTGTCTGCAGAGGGGATGTTTCCTGATCAAACACCCGCAAACCAGGAAGGCTTCAGTCCTTCCCATCTGCTCCAGGAACTCCCTGAAAGTTCCCTGCTGCTTGCGCTCAGGTCTAAACACAAGCCCAAGCAGAGGAGAGGAGAGGAGATACTGGATTGAGCAGCAGAGAGATTTGCTGCCGCTGGGTGTGTGTGTTGGGGGTAAATTTTACACACTGGGAAACGTGTTGAACGTGCCCGGCTGCTCTGCCTGGCATTTTGCAGGGAGCTGGATCTTGTCTTTGGTTCGGTGACTGCAGAGTGTTAATAGCACAGCATGGGTCTTGGCTCTCACAGTAGAAAGCTGGGTTGCATCAATTTTATCACTGCAAGCTTTACGAAAATGATTTGACAGCAGAGAAGTTGTTAAGCGAAGCAGGGGAATACGAGAGAGGAAAGTGACTGCTTGCAGTCAGCCTGGGAAGAGCACTGTTCTTCGGCCTTGAAAATCAGAGGCATCACCACCAAACTGCTGGCAATTTGGCTTCTGGCAATGTGACTTCCCAGTGAAATACTGCTCACACAGAGCCAAGTCCTGTCACATCCGGCAACCTCTTCTGGGGCTGTTTTGCTGTTGTCATCCATGGATATGTGTTCCCAGAGCAGATGCTAGGAAAGGGTTGATTCTCGCAGATTCCCTCCCAGCGTTATCTCCCGTTCCAGTAATCTCAGATCAACACGCAGGGGACAATGTTGCTTGTGCGTGGACCTTGCATAGGTTTGGTTTTGCACTCTGTGAGTCAAACAGGCTTCTCTGTGCCCCTCTGCTCTGTGATCATCACACCAGGTGAGGAAGCATCGTGTAGAGCACCTACAAATGCTTCCAGGGACTTGGACTCACTTCTTGACCGATGGCAGATCATTCATTTCTTGTGGATGGAGATCATCTTGGTGAACATCTAACTGTTCACTGCTTAAGTTATCCAAGTTCTCTGTGCACTAATTTGAAGTATTTAGTACACCTATTCTGGACATCTTTTTGGAATGGTCTGAATCATGATCTGGGGAACAGAAGGCCTTTTATTCTCTATTGGCTGGAAAGGCAGCCTCAGTGACTAGCTTCAGTTACCAGTAACACTTGAAACATGGAGCAAAGACATCCACTTTCTGGTGCATTTTCTTGCTTTATCTGTCTAGCAGTATATTAAGCTCACTTTGACAGCTTAATGATCTTCAGAGCAGTACTGGGACCTGATGATGTTTTCCATAGTATTGGACTGTAGCTTAGACTCCAGGCAAAGGTCAACCTAGGATGTGGCCATTGCATGCTCAAATTCAGTTGGGCTTCATCCACTTGGATGAACGAGACTGAGCTCTTCAGACTGTGGCTGTGTGTGACACCAGTGATGGGGAGAACTTGAAAGAAGGCTTGGGGTTGAATTTATTTAATATCAGACCTGGAAATCTTGGTGACCCTGAGGGGTGGTGGGGAGCTGCCTTTGCTCTGTTTAATGCTTGTATGCTCTGGTTTCTTTCCAGGAATTTCAAGGCAGCGAGAGACCAGTGCTAGCCTTCTCAATACAGCACTCACCCGGAGAGGATTGAGGTGGCCTCCAAGACTCAGCTCAAGATGTTCAGTGAAAAGAGCAGTGCATCTTTGTCCCAGAAGCCCAGTCAGAAAAAGACACGACCTCAGGGCCTCCCCTCCCCTGCTCTCTGCTGTGCATGTGGACTTTGCATCATGCTAGCAGGGATCAACATCACTTTAGTGGGAGCCTTTGCTTTTGGGACCTTCCTCCCCATGAACAACCCCCCCATCATCATTGGACCCATCCTGCTGGTGGTGGCCTTCACATTCTTTGGTGCCTGCTGCATTTGCAGCCGGAGGCCCCCAGCTCATGGGGCCAGGAAATCCAAACCAGGTTCCAACATTGGGCTCATCAAACCTGGGAACACAGCCTTTGAAATTGAAACTAGTGAGCACACGGTGCAGGACACCACGGCTGTTCAGTTGAGCCCCACAAACTCCCCCATCTCCTCAAAAAAGTCCACGCCGGTCCACGAGAACGCCAAGACTTGCAAGCTCTTCACTATGGAAGGCAACGGGCCAGTGGCCAAGTACACAACGGGAGGAGAGGCGATACAACTCAACCTGCCCAGGGACCTGGCCACCTCCTAAACCCAGCCCTCACAGATGCTGCAAGGGATGGGCTGAAAGCCGTTGTTCAGAGGCATGAGGATGCTGCTTGGGAAGAGCCAGCACACGGGCTTCTCCAAGTCAATTTGAGGAAGGTGAATGGAATAACAAGGCAACTCCAGATTTTTGCTGAGAGGAACATGTCCATCTCATGGTTTTATAAAGAAAGTTGTTAATGATGTGACCAGAGCAGGATGACGCTCAGTTCTCGGGAAAAGACTGACTTTTCGGGGGACCAGATTTAATGAGGGGAATGAATTTTATTAAGCATAAGGTAAAAGTGTGATGACTCGACGAGGGTCCATGCAAGGATGACAAATAACAGCTCTTTCTTTTCAGAAGTGAAGCAATTCTCCAATGTAATAAAAGCAGGGATGCTGTAAATTACAGCTTGCTGCCACTCAGTCAGAAGATTTCAGCATTTTAGTGCTGGGTTTTTTTGGCAGCAGGGACAAAATGTATGTGTTTGCTATTGAAAAAGCAGGGCAAACAATTTCCCCTCCTCTTTAGAAATCCTTGCTCCATCTCATCCTCATCTGAGTGATTGTGCCACCCATTACAGAGACAGTGAATCTGTCTGTGAATCTGTGCCAGGCTGCGTTTGGCACAGGTATTTTCTTCTTTTCTTGGTCAGGTGGGTTGCAGCAGGGCTGCTTAGGGCACTGTGTGTGTTGTAAGATCAGCCAGACTGAATCCTTGTGGAAGGCTCCTGAGGCGGCTGGAGATCAGAAGTCCTGAAGATTTAGGAGGAACTAGATGCAGCTTCCTTTGCATTTTTCTGTGGAAGGCTGGCCTGGAGGGTTCAAATAACTGCTCAGGCTTTAATGCAGTTGTGCTGGAAGATGTTGACTGTATTTCCTTTCCTGAGGTGAAATCCATCACATGTGGTAGACAACCAGATATAGAACTTCTGCAGGTAACAACCTGCTAAACATTTTTGTAGGCTTGCGAAGCATGGAAGAATTTGTCAACAGTTATTTAATGTGAAGACATCACCTCTGTCTCAGAGCCACCATGAGCTGGAAGCAGGGTACCAATCAGAAGAATTATCCTTATGAAGACTTTTCCACAGGCAGCTACTAGCTAGGAAGAAGGTGATGTGCCTAACGAGTCTTTTCTCTGACCCTATAGGGTCCTCTATGATCCCATAGCACAGAGTTTTACAGCGAGAGAGGCTCTGAAGATTCCTCTCCTTGTTTTATTTTCAGCCAGCCTCTTCAGTGCCCCAAGTTCCTGGATTAGAAGGGGCAGTGAGCAGCCCATTCCCCTCTAAGCCATCCAGGGAATCAGGGGCCGTTGTCACTTCTCCTTGGTAACTTATCTTTTCCTTGGTTACTTCATGTCCCTTACAGTGAGAGGAGGGTAATGTTGTCCAGATCAGCCAGCATCCTATTCTACCCACCACCATTCTACCTACCTACCTATTCTCCAGCATTCTAGTGCTTTGAGGGAATGCCAACATAGCCCCAAGACTTTGGTCAGCAGAGAGCTGGGTGCAGAGACACAAAGAAGGGCTGAAGGGAGATGCTGGAGGAGAGGAAAAGGCTGTGATGTGCTCCAGGCTTCCCTGGGCCAACAGCAGACCTCTCTGTGGCCAAGCTGTGTCGGCGGCAGGGCTGGTGTGCTGGATTAAGTAATGGCATGGGAGCTGCTGTGTTGAGCAAATGGCTCCCAAGATTTTTGCCCACTGGTGATTACTGTAGCAATTAACCAGAACATTTTGCTGATTTGGGTTTGATTCCGAGGTTACTCAAGCCCAGGTTGGGTTGGATTTCCAGGCTTACCCATCCACAAGTCCTTTTCAGGCATTGGCCATGTGAATATTGTTACAGCACTGCAGCACTTTGAGCACTCGGAGCCAACAAATCCAAACAACCAAATCAAGTGGTGACCACCCAGCACTCTCCTCTGTTCGCTGGAGGCCTGAAAACCAAGCCTGACCTGTCTGGCCTCTACAGGATTCACTCCTTATCCCAGCTGCACCATGGAATGGAGATGGGTAATACAGTGGTAGAGCCCGTATAAGCTAAAGGTAAATTCCTCTTGGCAGGAATGGGAGCAGAAGCAGGACTTTGAGGGACAGCTAAGATATTAACGTGATTCAGTTGTTGTGGCATCACAGACTGTCCCATATAGGGAACCCTGTCGCAGACCCAGGACCTGACAAATCCTGCACTGCCCGCCTGGGTTGCTGTAAGTCTAATTGTGCTCTGGGAATTGATGTCCTTGGCATGCAAGAGATAAAAATCATCAGGAAAACACCTGGACAAGCAGAGACGTAGAACCGGTGAGATGGGGAGCGCCTGGTTGGCAGGCCAGTATGCCAAGATGTGACCCCTCCTGCCTGTCTGCATGGGAGGTGGGCTTGGAACATCCACTCTCTTTGGAGGCATGAATGCCCTGCTTTTTCCAGCTTTTGGGATTTCCATGTCTGTCTGCCTCCGTGATCGGCCGTGACTAATATTGTTGTGAATCTTGTGCCTCCTCCTTGTGTAACGGGAGACAAGGAGAGTTTCTTGTGCTTCAAGTCAGAATTTCTGGTGTGAGAGTTGTTTACTTTAATTACAATTTATTCTTGCGCAATGTAAAGTTTGGAAAAGGCAGACCCATTAAAAATGGCACTTGGTAAGCATTTGATGAGCCTGCTCTTTCATTCTCCCTACTGTCTTCTCCCTTATCCCTACCTGAGATTCAATGTATCCCACCGCTGGATGTTTTAACTTTGCCCTGTGCTGCATGTTCTCCTTGTGGATTTTCTAATCAGTACAACGAGGAAAAGCATTTGTATGAATTTGTTACCTCTTAAAAGCTGTTGTCCCTTAAGACCTTGGTTACCTAAACCCTAGGCTCCCTACAGATTCCTCACTGGTTTAGCTAGCACACGATTAGCTCAACTGGGGCTTTTTTTCTTTTTTAAATGTGTGTGTTAACCCTGCTGCGTGTAACCAGCTGGATGTGCAAACAGGCCAAGACTGTGCTCAGTGGTCAGAGCTGTTTATTTGGATATGTATTGTGTATATATGGATATATATTGTTTATATGGAGATATATAGATATATATATATAAAAAAAATAGATGAATTCTGTGCTTCCAATTTATTAGGGATATGGGAGGTGCAGGTCTGTGGCCCATGGTGGGGCTGGACTGGATTATTTTAGCTGATCCTTTCCAGTCCTGTATATAGATGATTTTAAATGTGTAAATGTATGTGGAGTTGGGTGGAAGCAGTATCTGTGTGTGTGTCTTGGAGAGACACCATCACCTTTCTGGGCTGCTTCTGGGCTTAGCCCAGCATGGTCGCCTGAGAATGAGTCAAGGAGGGATAGTATGATGAAAAGGAAGAGGATTTGAGAGGCTTCAAATTCACCTTATCCAAGGGCTTCTCTCCCATGTGCAGCCAAGGGGTTTGAGACGAAGGGAAATCTCTCAGTTCCAGGCAGACTGGTTAAAAGACCTGGGAAATGAGGTGGCTAAGAAGGCTCCACTGACAATGTGCATAAAATGAAAACCTGTTCCCTTCAGAAAGGATTTTTTTGGGTCAGCTGGAAAGAACTTCCTGGAAGGGATTTTCTTTCTCAAAAGTGGGGCCATAGAGGAAAAAAGGCAGATCTGCTGCTGCTTTCCTCAACTTCCACCCTATATCAGTCTTCCCTGGGACCACCTACCCCAGCACTAACTTAGATCATGACCTTCTGTAATCATCTAGGGGAACAAAATAAGTCACTTGGAGTGTAATTAGATTTTTCCTAATTTAGTCACAATTTATTTTTATCTGGTGCCAGCAATGAACGTGGATTGAAATACCTTTGTTGTCTCCCAGAAATGTGTATTCCTGATCATTTTAGATACGTTGCAGATTTTGCAGAGCCTCTCTTTTGTTAGGCTGGGTATGGTGGTCATTTTGAAGGTCTGTGGTCCCAGCTGCCCTTCCTATGGTTGCTCTTGCAGCAGGTGGGAAGCTCTCAGCACACAGACGTCGAAGCTCCAAGTGAACCACGAGGTTTCAGAAGATGGCTAGACCATCAGGGTTAGTCAGTGAGAATTGCTCCTTACAGTGTCATTTTCAAGGCTTTGTTCACTTTAATTTAAAAAGTCTGTGGAGAGGAGATTTTGTTATTTCCATCAGCAGATCTCCTGGTACGTGTAATCACTCTCAGGCTTTCACTGTGAGATCTGCAAAGGCTGGCATGGGGTTGAGCTCTCAGGGCATGGAGGGTGTCGGAGCTGGGAGGATGGATTTGATTTTCAAGGCGTGCTTGCATACAAAGATTCCCCAGGAGTTTTTCCAGGGAGCAAATTTTCATCAGGAAACACTGATTTCTTGAAATTGGCCTGTCCTGAGAGGACGCTGTTTCTCATGTTGCTTTTGCCAGGAAAAAAAGAAAACCCAGTTTCCAGATTAAATTTCCAATCTAGACACTTGAGAAATGCTCTGTTATTCAATTCTCCAGGGATCCCTAAAATAGGATCTTGCTGAGTTTTTCCCGCATGTGAGGACCAAATTTCACAGGCATCTTTGGGGCTTATGGTCACTTACCAGGTCTCCTGCTTTCATCAGATCTGAAATCTGAAAAGCCAGGTCTTTCTGCTTCCAAAGCTATGGTAGATTTTCCCCATTGAAATCTTTGCTCAGATTTATGCCACTAATATACCGCTACAGAGAACACAGTTTTGTATGTTGTTCACTGGCGTGATGCCAGAATGATATTTGATGAAGTCTGCTTTAAATTTGGAGAGAAAACGATTTCCTCTGCTGACACAGAGGCAGAAAAGATGCTGCTTCTGGAGACAAATCCTCCTCTCTTGCTACTGCAGCAGGCGAACTCAGTGTGATCTATGGTAAGATTCTCATCTCCAGCTGAGCCAGGCAAGCGTGAGGATGCTGTTACAGCTGATCCCTCTGCCCTTGCAGCAGGCTGGTGCTCTAAGCCATTAGCCAGCACTGGGGCACTCAGAAAGGTTTCTCATGGGGAAGGATGCCCTGCTGATGATCCCCAGGGTCTGGCTCATACTCATGCTGGACTGGATCAGGCTCGCCGGTCGTTCAGCCCAGTGCTGTCTTTGACAGCAGCTGTAGGAAGTGGACAGGAAGAGGGCAAGAATGTAGTGATACTTCCCCAAATACTACCCAGGGATCTGCTGAGACTTTATATATAAATTGCTCTTCAACAAGGTCTCTCCCATGAGGATGTTTAGTCTCTACACAAACCTACATAAACGCTCAGCATCTGACCTCCCAGGGCAAGGGTTTCCATACATTAATGCTGGCCTGTGTGTATGCCTGCCTACTTTGAAAGAGTGAGGAAAAAATAATCTCTTTTCTCAGTTAAGCCTCACGACACATCTTAGGGACAGACCAGGTTCAGATGCTCAGTTAGCAGCTGCAGAATTGCTTCTTTGGGGCTCTAGAGCTCAGTGACCCTGGCAAAATGCTCAGAAATGGGTTGCCTTTGCAGGAAATTCAGTGATGAACTTATTGCATAGTCTGTTTGCTCTTGATTTCCTGATTTGATGCATTTCTCTGGCACAACACGGAGTTTCCCAGAAGCTCTGGGCTACATATTTTCTCGCAGAGCTTAATTAAAAATGCTGCTTCAGTTCCTAAAATCACATTTGTTCTAAAGCAGAGCTGTCTGCTGGGAGTATTAATTCTTCTGACTTAAGTCACCTCCCTGGAAGTGTTGCTCTTGTCTTTGATTTCATGGTTTGAACGATTACTATTTTCCAACATCCAAGAATAACGAGATTAGGGATTTTGTGGCAATGAAGGCAAGAGGAGAAATAGTCTAAAAAAGGAAAGATAAATTGATTTTTTTCTTTAAAAAATAAAAGAAATGTCTATTTCAGGGAAATGGTTTTGCTATTGGGAAATAAAAGTAGGGAAATCTCCCTGTTTGCATCAAACTCTAATATTAAACTCATCAGGCTCTTTGTCACATTCCATTCATCTAAAATTCCTTGTTGCCCTTAGGTGTACTAATCTGTGATGTACTAAATCCAGTCCTGTGAATTGTAAATTGGTAGAAAAATGAGAGGAAATTGACAGAAATTCAGGACAAATTCATTGTTGGTCTAATGTCAGTATTAGTACAGCTCCCTTAAAGTTGACTTCTGCTTCTCCTTTCTGGCCCAACCTTTCCAAAGAATTAAGCACTCATTGTAGGGAGTTAATCTTTCATAATATGGGCAGTCCTTGAGGAACCAAGGGAAAACTCTGCTTTTGGGAGGCAAATAGAACGCTTTGGAAAAGTTCACTGGGTTTGGGATGAAAATGATTGAGTTAGAGACTATCCAGAGATGGAAGCTGCTATCCCTCCTTCAGTGTGGGGCTGATCATCCTTTGGGCCTTATGCCATTGTGAAGGAAATCCATGAAGATGAGTCAAGCTGGTGATGCGTCAAGCGAGGAGATGCAAAGTGATATGGCATTTGCCCAGAGATGAACATCCAAGAGGAACAACTTTCCTCTGCTGTACCAGGCTGAGAACAAAATATTCCCTGGAAGGGACAACTGCTGAAGGGAAGGGCTCTGCCTTCATGATACCAGGAGCATGTTAGCAAGGCTAACTCGCACCATCATTAGGTTTAATATTTGTTATTTGTGCTGACAGTTCTCTTAATGGTGCTCCAGCAGCATGGAGTGCAGTGAGTCATAGAAGTAATTATTAATGAGTCTATGGCACTGAAAAGACATTCAAAGTCCGACTCAGTGCCAGCCCTGGTCAATGTGGATGGAGTTTGCTCGTTAATTAGCAGGTGCAACGTGCGTGTGCCAAGGAAGGGGGAAGGAGAAAGACCACTCACCGTGAGATATTTTTCCTTATTATCGTCACAGCAAATTACGTAGCAGCAGGTGGAGGTGGTGAATAGCAGTGAGGATTTGTGCAGTGCCCCCACATTTGTAAGAGCACTTGGAGGGCAGGCACTGTGGGTTTACTTTACATCAGTGCCTATAGGTTCAGTTGGCTGTAGGACTCAGTGGTGCCAGGAACTGCACATGTGATGAAGGGCAAGAAGCTGCTGTTGCTACCAAGACCTCAGGGTCCAGGTAGAAATACATGGGGGAAAGTGATGTGACTGAGGCCATGTAAAGATTTGGTGGCAGAAGAGGAAACACAGCTTAGATTTGCTGAACCATGGTGTGGTGACATGACTGTAGACCTCCTTTTATGTAACAGGACCTACTGGCTGGTCTTTAACACCTCCCAGGAACCCCGTACTTGGATGGTTTGGTCTTTGGTGAACCAGAAGGCCACCTGCTGTATTTCTTTAGTGGGGTAGAAATGGGGAACAGGAAGAGTAACTTTAATTCTGCACTGTCCCTGCGCCAGACCTCTGTGCAGGCACCACATCTCTAGCTGAAGGTGAGTCATCTGGAGGGACGTTAATGTGCTCTGCCATCCTAGCTAAAATCTAGGCTGGTGGGGTGGCTGCTGAGCAGGATTTGGCTCTACCTGGCTGTGTGCACTCTGGGATCACTGTGCACCTCTGGATGCTGCATTCCAGCCGGCAATCCTCATTTGGTGTGCCATCTTCCATCATCAAACAAAGTAGTGGAAAACACTGTAACAGCCTTCGCTCGTTTGGCTGAGTCGGGATAAGTCACCAGTAACATCTGTATAACTCTGTCCCTTTATGGGTCATACCTCCAATCCTAGATCAATGAAATTCGTGCAGAAAAAACAATGTACTTGAAACCGGTATTTTTCTGAAACTGAATCCAATTTTTGTCAAGGAGTCAAGATATTCTAGCCCCATCCCTTTTGTCAAAAAATTCTAGATGATTTCTGAAATAGGATTCACATCTGAGCTTCACAGTTTATTGGGACCACAGTGGTAACTGTCTTATTAAATAAAAATGCCCTCTTCAGGCTGCTCACATTGCTTCCACTTAGACTGATGCCTCCAGCTGCCTCCAAAAGCCAAGTTCCATGTAAGTAAAAAAAGACCATATATTCTTGGATTTAATTAACTCCTTACAGAAAGAGCCACTTTGGCTGTAGCAGGCAAGTGACTTGCAGATATGCTATTTATCAGCTGCTTAAATGTAATCAGAGTCAGTGTGATCAGATTAGATGGTAGCAGTACAGAATAGAGCCATATATCCAGCATGTAGCAGCATGCAGGACAAGGAAACACAGTGCTGAAGAAGTATGACCTTCCCAACCAGTCTGCTTGGTTTCTATGACTAAAGCTCTTCCTACTTCAAGAAGCAGCATTTCAGTGTCAGCAAAAAGCTGGGTCTAGATCTCTGCTGCCTCACCATGTGGGTTATGCTGAGGTCTGTTCCAAGGTGCTGGGGGTGTTTGGTGCCAAGATGCTGTCACGTACCTGTCGTTTCTGCTCTAATGCGTGAGCACTTACCCAGAAGGCAGCAACCTTGCATCAGTTTTGGCTGTAAGGATCTCTACAGCAGTTTCCTGACTTGCATTTTAGTTATTGCATGTATGTAAAAATGCCCATCAGTGAACATGGTAGGCAGGCTTTCTTTGATTTCCACTAGGCTCCAGATCTCCTGAGTCAATGCAATACTTTCCTTAGATGGAGAATGAAGAGAGCAGCTTTTGCTGGTGTATATGGACCAGACAGAAGTCAGGAAGGAGCAAGACCCGCACTATTAGACACCGGCCCCATCTTAAAAAGGTGCCTAGAGGAACTTGTCTCTGCTGCGCTGATGAGTTTCAACTGTCTTGATCCTTATGTCCCTGCAGAGCATCCTGACACACGCTGCAAGACCCAGCCTCAAAGCTCAGATCTCAAGGCCCTGGTAAACAATCGCTGAAAGAAATTGACTCGCCAGATTTCCCAGTTCCATTAAACCCTAGTGAAGGAGAAAGAAGGAAGGAGAAACAGGTTATACTTGGAGAGAAGTTAAGTTAGGACATTCTTTCTCATGCACTGCTTAGTAGCCTAGAGCATGTGCTCTCATGCAGTGCATGTTGTCAGGTCATCAACACGGTATTGATAACACGGTGCTGCAGCCCCATACAGTGCCATATGGGCTGGCATCGTAAATGGGCCATGAGAGGACAACAACAGCGTGGTATCTTGGAAGGAGTTTCTTCCCCAAAACAAGGACAAGAGTGAGCAAGGAAGAGATATTTGAAAGGTCATGTTGACACCTGGATACTCTCGTGAAGCTCTCTGCTAATTGTGTTCACAAAGAGCCCTGGGAACCCAGCCATTTCCCCAATTTCTGCCTTCTGTAGCAACATGCATATTGGCCTGGACAGATGTGGCTGAGAGGGTGTAGGAAGAGAGTTATAATGGTCCCCATATTGGGATAATCACCTAGATTTAAGCCTTTAATTTTGGATCTTGGCAACTCTTTGCTGGTCTCAATCTAGATCCTGCTTCTGTCTCCCAGCCTGGACCTGACCTGTTCAGGTCAGTCGCATCTGATGGGGACTGCATCAGCAGCACACCCTCCAAATTCAGCAAAGTCTTCCTGAGGGGGAGAAGATTGTTGTGCAGTTCAGCCCTGTGGCCTAGAGCAGCAATCTGGGGTTGCAGTTTTGGACTCGGGGATGTATTTATGATTACACTGATGGGGTCAAATTCTGCTTCCTCTTAGGCCAGGAGAAGTTCAGAGTAAACTCCCTGATAATGTCAACAGGAGCTGAATAAATGAACCTGTAATGAGAAGCAGTGATTTCCTATAAAAGTTGTCCTAGGCCATTTACACCATGGAAACACAGAGGATCATTATCTTTTTCCATCCCAAAACTCCTTCCCCAGAGATACGTTAAATAAAGCGCCTTCCTTAATGAGAAATAAGGACTGGATTCCATACTCTGGGGAAAGCTGTTCACAGACTTTGGTGAGTACATACTGCTTTCATCGGGGTCTTTTGGGACTATCAATTGTGTTTTAATATTAACAGAGATTTAACAACGCACCTTGTAAATTTTTGTCAGCATTTCAGTACGTACCCACTATATGGCTTTCTTCCAGACTGCCCACTCTCCGTGGGCCCAGCTGCACAAGTCCTCTTGACATGACCAGGAGGGAGTTTATCTGCTCTTCTCACAGTTTTAATTTTAACCTAATTACAGAAACTCTGCTCAGAGCTGGAAGACTGCCTGGATATCTCTCAGAGACTCTGCAGCAGGCTGGAAAAAAGACTAGGCTAATGCTGTCAGTGACAATGGACAGCGAGGATGCCAAGTTCACCTGCTAACACACCGTGCTGGCTGGTGGTGCAACTGGTGCCAGGCAACCAGCAAGAAAGTGCTGGGGAAGGTGGGGGACAGATGGGACGTACATCTGCTGGGGTGACATATATATGCTCTTATGAAGTCTAACTCTGTTTGCATTGTTGCTAAGAGTGAGTTTCTTCTTGCTGCTGAGAGGAGCAGGCCTGGAGCATCAGGTGGGAAAAGACCAGCTTTGTTGAAGACATCCCTCCTTTGCTCTCCCTGCAGCTCTTGTTCCTGAGACCGAAGAAGATCAGGGGTTGCCCTGTTGAATCAGCAGACATATCCTTGTGCAAGGACACGCATATGATCCTCTTTGGGACTCTCCCCTAACCCTGCTCAATGAAACCCCAAAGGGCACCCTTGGGTGCTCAGGGAAGGCTGCATCACCACTGGAGTGGTGGAGGCTTGAAAAGCACCATTAAGCTTGGTGCATGGGTGTTTGGTGGGCAGAAGCACGTGGAAAAGAGCAGGACTCTTTGCAAAGCGTAGCTGTTCTTGCCTTTCTCCTGCTGGCTACTCTGGCCCAGGAATTGAGGCATTTATTGCTCTATGCTCAAACTTGGCCCCTCTGCATAGCTCATTTGCCCTTCAAAACAAGACTTAGGCTGAGGGATGTAGTGGTCCCACTCTGCCTCGATGATGAACCTTTGGAGCACTATTACCAAATGTCCGCTCAGGGAGCGAAGAGCCCAAGCGGTCTTCCTTTAAAGCAGCGCTTGGATTCTTGGAGCGTTTGAGGCAACACTACACTGCTTGGCAACCACATCAGCTCTCAAGGTCACCTTGAACAAGGACATCATGGGCTGCAGGCAGTCATGCCTGGCGTGGCTCTTGAGAGGAGATGAGCAAGGCCAGCCCCCAGGGAATATGTCTATGAGCATCTCAAGCCCAGTGTGGTCAAGGAAATCAAACCCCGTTGAAATTAAATTTGCTGCAGACAGTTCACAAAAGAAAGGAAGTTTTGCTCTCTTTTTAGATAAACTCGTGCAACTTGCCCTTGTCTTGAAAAGACGGGATTGATCGAGCCAGACCTTTCTTGCCTCTTTAGTATTTTCTTGGAAGAGCTGACTCCATCCTAGAACGTCTTGTTGAGCCACAAGGGCAGTCATGGTTAGTGAGCCTCCCTGCAGCTAGCCCACGCCTGCCCATAGCACACCTGCTTGATGTGGAATTAATTTACATTTATTTTATGTGTTTGTGTATTCTTCAGCAGGCAGGCTATGAATTACTGCCTGATCTGTTTTTCTGTTCTAGAGGGTGCAGGGGTCTAGTTAAACATAAAAGAATATGCAAAATGAAATGTGACTTTCCACTCAAACAATATCAAAGATTAGAAACACCAGACAGGGAAAAAAAAAGGCTTTTACATGAATGCATGCAAAGCTTTATGCCCTGAGCTAGGTGTTATATAAAACTATCATCAAGCTGTAAATTTAACCAAAATCTGACAATCTGAATCGCAGATTTCCCAGCAGTCAGGATATGAAATAGATACCTCTCGGGTGAATACCTGCTGTACACTAAGAGTTGATTGCTGATTGATGAGCACGTACAAACACTGGAGCTCAGTCTGCTTGAGCAATGAGGTGCCTGGGAGAGGTGGCTCATGTTTGATGGATGACAGAGTTGGGAGGCAGGGCGAGGAGGACTGGCAGGGCTGGATGGGGTGAGGAAGGAACGTGCAGAGCTGAAGGCTGGTGTTGGGGCCAGGGACTAGACCGGAGACCTGGAGATGAGTTGGCTTGGGAGCTGTCTTAGTCCTGAAGTGCAGGGAGTGTCTTGTACTGCAAAACATGTCCTCTGGGGAGAGTACCCCGAAAGGGCTGGCAAGAGTGGGTGCACTGAGGATTCCTCCGACTAGTTTGATCATGGGTTAAGGAACAGATGTGGGGCAGACTGGAGAGATCAAGAGTATTTTGGACCTGGACACGGTGATGCTATCAGCAGGGATCACCACAGCTGGTGCCTGGTTTTTGATGCCCTTGCTGTGGCTCTCTGTGAGGGCAAAATAGCATAATGAAAGCAGTGACCACAAAAGCCAGGGTCAAAAGCAGGACACATTGAATCAGAGCTTTCCACCAAATTTTCCAGAGCAGCACGGACTGTAATTCCAGAGGTGCCGTGCTGCTGTGCTCCCAGGCCAGCTCAGCACCTTTCCGGATGCCCACACCGGGTCAGGGACCCGTCTGAGCCTTGTCACCACTATCTCCTCTGCTTCATTCTCCTTCACCCACAGCTCTGGAGAGCCACAATGCCGGAAAGCTTCTCTCTCCATTTTTACGTTTTTTTTTTCCCTTCAGCTGTATCAGTCAGTCTAATAAAAGATATTGCCTCTCCCTATAAACCTTGCCTCTAGAGACTTAACCACACTGAGGTTGCTATAACAACAACAGAGCACTTTGCCAGCAAGAATCCAAGAAAAGAGGTATTGGGAAGACAAAGAGAGAGCTCAGCCAAAGGAGCCCCCATTGCAGTCTCCCTACCAGGATAGGATGTGGCAACACCTGGAAAAAGGCAGAAAAGCTGGAGGAAGGAAATGGTCCTGGCAGATCCCTGCAGCCAGGGATACCCATTCCATGCTGTGCTGCTCTCCTTATCTGACCACAAATACTACAGCAAAGGTCTTCTCCCTCTGTCAGCTAGGGAAACCTTGAACCAAATTTTTATTTTGCCCTCCCAAATTACGGATTAGACGCTCTGAATTGTTAAACATCTGAGGATTGCCAGGAATAGAGAGTTTGTTAAGCACTCTGAGAGCTGCGCATTAGAGGAAGTTAAATTATTATTCTCGAATCCACTGCAGAGCTGAATATTTATGGCTCAATCTAGTTTTCCAGAGTCTCATCATTTCTTATGTCAACTGTACTTTATAGAAATGTCCACAGGGAAGGAATTGACTTTTGTCTCAGGCCCAAACTAAACAAGCTCAAGCAGTGATTATTTGGGTTTCAAAACAGTTGGATAATGTAATCTCAACATCTATTGATCTAGTTCTGCACTGGAATCCTATGGCTCAACATCTGCAAAGCAATTAATAGCCTTGAGTACGAATTCATTACAGATTTATCAATAGGTGCTGAGTTTTAGATCTGGGGAAAAAAAAAGTATGTTTTAGTCTGCTTACTTTGGAGTTTGAAAAAAAGAAAAGGCAACTTTATGTAGTGCAAGGTACATCCATGGTCATAAGAAAAATGCTCGTGATTGCTGCTATGGTTTGAAAGACTTATTCATTTCAATCCAAATGCTTCCCACTTTGGGGAAGTCCCTCAACAAAAGAACCAGCATCTTCCTGAAGAAAAAGAAGTGTTTTTTAAGAAGAGATTAGCTGAAAAACCATCTTTTTTCACTCAAAAGTTTCAAATGAAACCATAATGGTTAGATTCTCTTGGAGGCTGACAACTCAGGCTCCAGTTCTAAGTACCCAGCCGAGCTTCGCTGTCCCCAATCTGTGCTCCCCACTGGGGACAGCTGCATGGGGCAGGAGGTAGAAGTGGTCCCTGCACTGCATAATTGATTGCTGCAATCCGTTAATGAAGTTTGCCCTGTGCTTCATGGGCCACCTGGGCAAAAGATGACGTGAGAGCGTGAACGACTGCAACGTGACCCTGCGTTTTATTCTCAGTAATGATTAAAAATGGGCTGATGGTTGCAGAGCTGCCAGTCCCGCGTGGCCGTGAGGCTCGCTGTGAGACAGGAGATAGGTGTGCAGGATGGGGACCAGGTGTCCTGGCCTCCTCAGCCTGCTCTCCTCTTCTTGGGACCCCTCTAGGTTGGCCCATGCATTTCCACAGTGTCTGGAAATCCTCAAGGCAGAGGAGCAGCCGCTTTTGAGCATCACAATCCACCCCCTCAAGCGCAGTTTTAGGAAATAATAATCAGCAAGCGGCTGGGAGATTATTTCAGTGGGGAAAGAAAAAGAAGAGCAAGTACCATGCCAAACTGGAAAAACAATATTGCTTTTTGCCTCCTCCCATCTCTCAGCCCCCAAACAGCGTGATATTCATCTCGTTCCCATTCGTCAGAGCTCATTTCCCTTGCAAGGAAATAAAAAGTGCTCAGTTCCAATCTGTTCAACAGTGAGTGTCTGCAGTGGCATCAGCTCAGGCGATCACCAGCAGCATAAAGACTTTGGACTCCCCGCCCAGCTTTGCAAAATGACGCCAATAAATGACAAAAACAACATGGCTACGCTCATAAGGAAGTAAGAGATTAAACAAAGACTTAGACCTTGTAAGCACTGCTGCTCTAGGGCAGGAATAATTTACACTAGCAGCCATCTGCCTGATGTGGATTTTAGCAGGTTTGGCAGGGTTTTCCCAATTCCTGTTCCTAACCAATATTTCCATTTTTTTGTGCTCAGAATGATTAAGGGAAAAAAAATCCTCTTCTACTGAGCAATGCATAAAATTGCATCCATAGAGCAATGGAGAACAACCATCTGCAGAATGGTGGTCCACAAATTAGCAGCTATTCGTTGTCTATACATCACATATAGAATCTTCCAAAACCTCCGAGCCAAGCAACGTTACTTCCACCAGTTAACTCTTCTGATTTGTACTTATACTGAAAAGATATTCTTTCTCCTCTTTTATTTTATGTGGAAATACTCATCTTCAGAGGAAGAACCTTAGCAGCCTGTTCTAGGCACCAGCGTTTGCCAGCAATAAGATCCCCCTAACCTGAACCTGGTCCCAAAATGCTTGGATTAGTGAAATTTCCCTTGGTTGGAGTTAAGTCCCTTCAGGAACAGCAGCTTTGAACCCAGCACCTACAAGGACTAAAGCAGAAGGGATCGTTTCTGCACATCTCAAGCTTGAGCATCGTCTCCCTGTGTTTATCAGGTGCTCCCGGTTTGGCTCAGAGTCTCTGCAACACAGGGAGTTACCTGGCAGGTAACTAATGCACTGCAAGTCCACGCTGCCCCACGGTGACTATTTCCATCCCTTTAATTCTCTCCAGGCTACTGAAGCAATAGGGATGCTTAATGTGGGGCTTGATAGTTCTCTGAGGAGTCACGATGCTTAAAATGATCACCCCTCCCTGGGAAACCAGCTCTTTGAGCTCATTACTGCCTCTTCCCACTGGGCTCCAAGTGAATGGTGTTTTATTTATAGTTAAGACACAAAGCTGAAGGTCCAGGATGAGAAACTGCCAGTGCCAGGGACAGAAATAATATTTGTGATGGACCTAAATGTCCAAGGCAACCACTGGTAGCCCAAACACAGCACACGAGCAGAGACTTGGATAAGTAGGTGGAATGAAAATCACATCTATGGCTGCAAGAGGAGACCTTGGGAGGAAAAAAAAAAAAAAGCCACAAAAAAACACGATTGTGGCCAGCTATAATGCCAACCTCCTTGAACACAGGAGCATGGGGAGAGCCAACAAGCAAAAACATAGATATTTGCAAACACAGCATGAGATCCCCAGTAGGCAATTTGGTTCTTGAAAGTTGCATGGGCCAGTGTGCGCTCACCATTATTCTGGGCCACAGCAGTCTCTGATGATACTTGACAGACATGAGCCACAAAACCTCAAAATCCCCATGGTTCTAGCCATGAGCCAAACCAATCCTAGACAGGGACCGAAGGAAAGAAGGAAACTTTTTCTGGAAACCAACTAATCAACAGCACTGAAAGTCTGGAGAAGGCGGGGGCTTCTCCAGAGTCATAGACCACCATGCAGTTCATGGATAACCCCAAATGGTCTGGAGGTCATCTGTTTCTCCAACCCCTTCCTTGACCCCAAGTCCTTCTCTGTCTCAGATAAAAATCAGCACCCTCATCTGAAACCCAAACCAGGATGCATCACGTCACAGGAAGAGAGCAGAACTGCTGGAAGCATCTGGAGAGCTTCTCCATGGCCACTGTTGTGGGTAAGGGCCAGAGACATAGCTACACAGGGTGGTATGAAGAAAGAGGTAATGATCACATGGGATACCTTTGTTATTAAGTCTGGTTATGGACATTCAGAGGCAGAAATCCCAGTGGTTGTCCGTCATTTCATTGGTTGGTCTTCCCTCTTCTTTCCTGCTGACCTACCATAATCTTGGATTTCTGGGACCTGCTCTCCTAGCCGTGGTTGTTGCACACAATTTCCCCTGTTGGTTGTGTTGACAAGTAACAGAACTATCCTCCTTTTCCAGCTCATCAGCCAAGAGTCCTTGGTTTTAACCCAGTGCTGAATCTTTATTCCATGGAGGAGAGAAGAGCAAGAAGGAAAGAACAAGTGCTATGCCCAGAAACAAGTTGCTGACTGCACCTGGAGAATTCACAGGGATTTCATCAAAACCTTCTGTTGAAGCCGAAGAGCCACATACAGCTACATAACCCCATGCGACCTGTCTGCATCTGACTGTGGTAACTAATTTCAAAGACAGGAAATTTGCCCCGTTCTGTAAAGAACTGCAGCCCAGCACAGCAAGCCAGGTAAACACCTCATTTGATGCAGGTGAAAGTGTGTGCTGGGACCCCCCAGCCCTAGCGAGCCCGTCGCTCTCTCTGGGGCCAGCTGGGGTGAAGGTCCATGCAGATGTGCACACCAGGGCAATGTCTTGGAGAGAGGGATATGGGGGGTTGCCTGCTAAATGCTGTGTCCTGAGCCCACGAAAGAGCCTGGCTAAGGCCACACGACCGATCTAGTGACAGAGACAGGTGAGGAAGATGCTGTCAGAAAGGCTGCAGGGTTTTGCCCGCTGCTAGCGGAGGTTTGAGCACCAGATGGAGCTCGCTTCTCTGCTATGAACCATTTCCACCTGCAACCACAGTGCAAGTGTGCTGAGGTTGTGGGTCCTCTGAGCCTGCAGCGCCCACACTGACAGAGCCTGCAGGACAGAGGAGGGCAGATTTACCCATGGCAGGGGAACCCCCCTCGCAAGGGTGACGGATGTGCAAATATGCACCATCTTCTCAATACAGGGAAGATCCTGGCATGTAGTGATGTGGTTGTGGTGCCTATGAGCGCCCTGTGCCAGCACCCTCTACCAGCCACAGTCCAATGAATGTCGTCGAGCCCCTCAAAGCATCTCCAAGATCAGACCTTGAGATGATTTGAGCACCCAATACGGTCTCTGAGAGCTGCAAAATTGATAAACGAGTTGAAAAACTGCCCCAAAAGACTTAGAAGGCATGAGATGCAGCTGTCAGACGCAGCAGGGACCTTGCAGGTGACAGGGACGGGCTGGCCTCCTCTCTCAGCAGTGCGGTTGTGCCAACAGGGCTTGAGGCTGAGAAGGGTGATTGGTCTTTCAGTGCTTTGAAAGTTTTATTAATACAACTTTTTTTTTTGCAAGCTTTTATATGAAAAATGTGGGTTTTTTAATTCTATTTTGTCTCATCTGCTTCAGCAAGCCTAACCTATATCCACACTATTTTCAGTGCTGCTTGCGAGCACACTTGGGTTCCCCACATCCCTGATACAGGCTCATGCAGAATATCTGCCAAATCGCTCCAACAGTTGCAGTCCCCAAACCTCAGAAATTATTTTAAAGCAATCCCTGGAAGATGCGGTAGATGGCACTCCAGATATGATATTCTGAGCCTGTAACTCCACACTTGAAGTTAAACTGAACTAAAAAAAAAAGTTTGGGAGAGCTTTAAGCCTCTTAATTTAAATACAGATGCTGAATGTCTGGAAGAAGTTTCTGACACTTGAAGCTGCTTTTCCCACCTTCTTCAATAAGAAGAATTCTTCCCCAAGTTATCAGCACAGTTTGAGTGTGGGATCCCTGAAACAGCAGGTAGCCCAAGGTGGAGAGATTTGAGGGCTGGCAGGTGCAGGAAAGGGCATGGCTGATTTTATTAACATTGATAGTAACTAATCCTTTTTCCCCAAAGTTTCTCACCCAGTGAGGACCCAATATAATGCCTGGTGGAGAAACGATGTTGGATGTGTCTGCTTTTCTCTGTCAAGGTGGGTGTTTTCCACTCGAGGTTGGGTTTTGCAGGGAGAGAGGTACCTTGTTGCTGTCCCATTTTCTTTGAAGTTTCACGCTGGAGTTCTCTGAACTTCAGCATTACTTGGCCACTGTGACTGCTGGTCCATCCGAGCAACACCACCATGGAAATGAAATAGGAAGAATTGCTGATAATAGAGATTTAGGAGAAATAAGCAAACTACATCTAATTGAGTCTTAAATCCTCCTGAGCAGACGTTTGGATTGTGTAGATACAAGAAATCATTCCAGGTAGAAAAATAGCTAGACTCATATTCACTTAAGTCAGGATGTAGCTGTCTACTCCATCAAGATCCTATTCCCATTTCAGGTGCCTCTCCAGAAATCCTGCTCCTACATACTTCACATTTTTCCCATGAAGTGCAGTGTATATTCTGTATTTTCATGTGTTTCATACAGGGTAGGCCAAAAGAATCTCTCTGTCCTTAATTTCTGAACAAGAAATTAAACAAGAGTTCAAACTACTTGCTAATAATCTTTAAATATGATAATTCAAGGCTTGTTTAGGCAAATCTGTCTGTTTCTAATTAAATTAAAAACTGCATATAACTTTTTTTTTCTTTTTGTCTTTTTTTTTTTTTAAATATATTATTAAACTTTTTGATCTCAGGAACTCAGAAAAAAAAACCCATTTTCCCAATAACATATGGGTTTATTTCTCCATATTAATTTAGCTCTAAAGTGATAAAATATTTTGAGGAAAGAAAGAAAGAAAGAAAAAAACCCAACCAAACATAAAACTTGTACTAAGTCCTCTAAAGGCAGATTTGTCCCATCCCAAGTCTGCCAGGAAGCAGGACAAGGACAAATGTCTTTGACCCTTGTAGTTTTACCTTGTTCCTCAATCAGGCTGCCTTTGGAGAAATATTTTCAAATATATTAGGCCTGGTCCATAGGTGCTGAAATAGATTGTGGTTAGAGACTAAAGCACCTCAGGCATTCACATCTCACTGGAAGGCCACTGGAAAAAGCCATGGGAATGACTTCTTCACTGATAGATGACATCCTGCTGTAGGTGGCTCTCCTTGGGCCTCATCAGAAGAGGAAAGATGCTGAAAATTAAAGTTTTCATTGTCATTTAGCTCAGAATCAGGCATAAAAACAGTGTGCACTTTCTCCTGCACTGACAGAGATGCAGACTAACACTTTTTATACTATTAGCATCCTCAACGTTTTAGCAAGCTGAGAACATCCTGCACAAAGGATCGAAGTCTTCATGGAGGTGTTGCCAAAGGAAGCATGGACACCAAAGGTAAAAGCCGTGTCTCTGTATATCCAACCACAGCTGGAGCTGCGAAGCAAGGAGGACAACTCATAGCAGAAAACTGACAACCTTGCTGTGAAGGTTACGTGCAATCTTCAGGTCTGTGCATGCCTTAGCACATCAAAGGAGGGCTGCATTATAAATGCCTGCTGCTCAATGTCTCTCTGTGCAACGGCACAGGCAATAATAGGATATTTTATATTCTGCAGGTTATGGCCTACCTCAGTGACCCAGGTGCAAGAAACCTGATATTAAGCAAGCTGGGGAACTTATGTTTCTGTCTTAATGGGATCCAGGCTGTCATTAATCCTTCACTGAGTCGTGTGTTACCAGGAGAAGGTATGTGTAACCAGTAAGACCGATGTGCTGGTTTGGGGACACTCTGTTGCCATCAGGGGGAAGACCTGAGGAGCAAATGCACATCACAAAGCCAAAGCAAGGAGCCATCCCCACCCCAAAGGTGTCACATCAGAGAAGGATATTTTCTACTGGCATCCACCAGCTAGGCAGCTGACATGCATTCTCCTTATTGTACAATTCACAACTTAAATGTATTTCTAGAGAATCAAAATTCACAGAAGTAAGAAGTTATTATAGATTTTCTCCTCTCTACTATGGAAAAGACATACTGAAATTCTTCTTGAGCTGCAGGTCAGGAAAAATCAGGGCAGAAAAAGTCATGTGAAGAGGGGCAGTAGGGTCCTGGCTCTTTGCTGGCCCCTTTTGGACCCCATTCCCCTAGGAGGAACCTGAGACCAGCAAAGCAGGGGGCATGATTCAGTTTTCACCCCCTTCAGTGCTGCCTAAAATATCTCCCATTGGGCTGTTTTTAATGCCTTATTTCAGAATTTCAGAATATTTAAGGTTGGAAGGGACCTCTACAGATCATCTAGTCCAACCTTCCTGCTCAAGCAGGCACACCTAGAGCATGTGGCACAGGGTGGCATCCAGGCGGGTTTTGAAGACCTCCAGAG
>NW_020454092.1:14567619-14603083 GCF_003342845.1 Nothoprocta perdicaria | reverse complement strand
ACGGAACTTCTTGTGCTTCAGCTTGTGGCCATTACCCCTCGTCCTATCGCTGGCCACCAGTGAGAACAGCCTGTCCCCTTCCTCCCTGCATTCTCCCTTCCTGAACTTATACACATTAATCATATCCCCTCTGAGCCGTCTCTTCTCCAGAGAAAACAGGCCCAGCTCACTCAGGTCCACTTCGCTTAGGTGCATCGCTCTGCCAAAAGGTGTCTCTCCAAAGGCTGTTCTTTAGGCAAAAGGCTGTTCTCTCCAAAGGCTGTCTCTCCAAAGGCTGTTCTTTAGGCAAAAACCACACACTGTTTTTCAGCCTTCCTGGAATAAATGCAAGGAGAGAGGCGTCAGATTTTGCAGGGAGAGGAGCTCTGATGCGTGTGTGATCAAAATCACAAATCCAGCCATGGTAGTGGACCTGACGACCTTGACAAGGTCATAGAGAAGGTATATAACTTTGAATGTTTCCTCCTATATTCACTTTTATCCTTAAGGCATTGCCAAGGTATTGTGGTTCTTTTGGCTGGAAAGGTTCAACATGTTGAAGACAAATCTGTCCATAGGGATATAAGATCTTCAGGACCACCTTCACTGGGTAAGGGGTCAGAAGATGGGCAGAAGATGGGGACAACTGTTGATGAGAGCTGCCATGGGTGCTTTGTCAGGTACTCACTGTAGCTGATTGATAAAGGACATGGGTGCTATTCTGTGGGTGCCTCCTACTTTCCTCTCATTATAAACTTTGCATGTTCCTGAGAAACAGCAAAAACCTTCAAAGCTCGGAAAGATTTGCAGGAGCAGAAATCTGTTTCATATTTCTTTTATATATATATAATATATCAGCCTTCTCACAAGAGTTGTTTAAGACCTCCCAAAAACTTATGAACGGCGGAGTAGCTATTGAAAAGCACTGACACCCAGAAAGGTGACATTTGCACCGAGATGTAGTTACCTCTTCAATGTATGTAAGAGTAGCAAATAACTAAATCAAACCCACAGCAAAATTCCCAGGTAGACAACTACCATTGCTCAGGGATATGGCAAGAAAGGGAGTTTTGGGCTGGCTGCATTTCAAATAAGTCAATAATCCTGCATATCCTGCACAAGGGTCTGGCATATAAATGAAATTATCTGCTGAAATTCTTCTCCAACATTCTTTTCTACCATTTCATTCTACCATTTTCTTTTCTATTCATTTCAGCCAATCCCTTAAAAAAAAATTCAACAGATCTGAAAAAAAAGACAAGGAAATAATCTTTAAATACTTAAAGAGCAGTTTACAATCAATTAAAGGCCTCATAAACAGGAGAACATAAACAACATCAAAAATTTCCTCCATATTATAAAATGATTTGCCGTAGAGTGGCTTGTGTGAAGAGATTAGATATGCTTTGCAGCATAAAACATTATTCTGTAAAGGCATTATGTTTAAGCAAACACACCACCCTAATTGTATTAGAGGAAGTTCAGGTGAAACATAATTCCTGGATTAGAAAACTGAAGGACACAGGTTAAACACCACGTGTTGGCCAGACTGCCTGAAATTTGCTGGCAGGTCTTAAGCAGGATTTTTTATATTGCTTGAGTTATCAATATTTCTCTCTTTTTTTTCCTTTCTTTTTTTTAATTAGGCTATAAAATGTTTTTTTCAACAGCTTTAAATAAATATAATGGAATCTATTAGGTATCTGAAATAAGGATATATGTTTTGTAATTATTTCAGATATTACTCCAGATTAACTAATTACAGAGTTAGAAACAGTTCCTAAAATTGCTGTTATTCAAAAAATATTTCCCCTACTGGTCAACTATTTTAATCCACTTAATCCAAAATTATTTTTCTGTTATGAAAATAATTAACACATACTGCAGGGTGCATATGCAGAGTATAAAGACTGTAACTATTTAGAATATTTTTTGGTCAAAAATGAAGAGGATACACAGCTAAATGTCAGAGGAGGCCAGTTTATAGTGTGTGTGTGTGTGTGTGTGTTTATACATATATATATGTATATATATGTCAGTGAATTTTTAAAGCACTTGCATATGGCATTTTACACTTAAATACATAGTGCTTGTATGGGCTGGCACTTTTCCTCCGTGTTTATAGATGACAACATCAGCAACATATAACTTTATTTAAAAGAAAGCACCCACTGCATCTACTCTCATGCAGATAAATTTAATCTCAAAGTTTCTCAGATGGATAAGGAATAAAAATGTACAAACAGGGTGAAATCATCTGTTTTTCCTAAATTAGAATTGCTGACTCTGGGAGCAGTGGGATGCAGAGGGCAATAAAGCTGCTCTCCCCCATCCCTATTTCTTGATAGAGCACCTGGGCACAAAGACAACACTGAACCTCCCCATGTAAAACAGACTTTGTCATGTCAAAATGATACTGATCTGGCAGGATGTGACAGGAAATTACAATAAATAAAGACAAAGATCTAACATAAGAAAGGAGAAAAATAGCAGGCGCATGGGGAGGAAGCTTCCTTGTGTATGATAAATTGGAAAATGGACATACCGAACCTGACGACATACATTTTTAATGGCCCAATTGCTCAATTAATTCTTTGCCTTTCCCCTTTTTAATGTGAAAATCGTCATAATTCCTCCCAGATTAGTATAGATACAGGCCGACAGTCTCTCCTGCTCAAGGTATTTGCAGGACATAATTCATTCATAAAGCCGTAATGCACTCATCTATCATCCAAAATATTTTTTTCTTTTTTTTTTTTTCCACTCTTTTCCTTTCCCTCTCTCCCGTTTGTGCTTGGGGCTCTCACTGAGTCTCTGGGCACTGATGTATTAGCTGGCATATGCAAGCTATGAATTATCAACTGAAAGGAGTCAATTATCCACTCTAAAAATGAGTGTCTGGGCACCAATAGCCTGAGGGGCCTTTTTTGTATTTACGAAATGATTTCATGGCAAGTAGAGGTGTGTGTGGAAGGGGGATTGAGGGGGGGGGGAAGGGGAAAGGGCCCTTTTTTTTTTTTCCCCTTGTATCCACCCCTTAACCAGAGCAAGGCAAGAAAAAAAATAAAAAAGACCATTTTGAACTTTTAATGCAATAATCCATTTTTATATACACAGACTTTTATGAGTGATTTCAGCCAGCTATAAACGAGACTTGTCTCGTGGCCATTTTGCCTGGACTTCTCCTTCTCTATCTGGTCTCAGCTCAGCCTTCAATCAAAGCCAGAGCCCTGGCTGACTTCAGCTGCTAATAGACTGGATAGGAAATGGAATATTGGATAGTTTCTTGGTCCCTAGTCACCGGCCGCGTGCCTTGTCATCTCTGCAGACATTGATTTCTCTCTCTCTTCTCCCCCCTTCCCTGCTTTTTGCTAAGAGGCTGTGGCCTACCAAGAGGTAACCCCACATCAGCAAACCTTGAGTTGAGTTACGCTTAGGGAAATGAGGTCATTAGACAGAATTACAGCAGGTTTTGATAGCTCGGTAATAGGTTTTAATGATGGAATTTAACATAGGACCCCCACTAGGGACAAGGCTGATATACATCCAGACAGGTCACTTAATAAACCTCCACTCAGCATTTGAGTTGAGGAATTTAGGAGGCTCTGAAAACACACTCCTTCTTAACCAAGCCCATACATCACCGGTGAGCAGTCTCTTCAGAAGGCTTTTTATTAAGATTTCTGAGGTGTTTGATTGACTTAAAGCATGTCATTCTTTTAAATATACACATTTATTTTACCAGACCAATTTTTGACAAGGATTTCTTTAGGTGTCAAATGTTTTTGTTAGATGTGAACGGGCCGTTGTGCTCCTCAATGCTAGAGAGCTCATTCGATGGTGCAGTAAATTGTTTGGAAGTTTGAAGAGCTTAGTCGTCCTTTAATGTATTTGTTCCTGACAGGTAAATTGCAGGTTAAGTGCAAAAGTGGCATTAGTAGAGGAGTCCTGGCTTCCACACATCTACCTTGGCCTCTAATCTGAATACAAAAGGAAGGAAGGAATTAAATTTGACCCCTTGAATGCACTCTTCACTCAATCCCAGACTTATTTGGTAAGCTCCTTTAAGGTGCTTTCTGTTTGTTCTTGGCCTCTTCTCAAGCAGGTACAAGAATGACCTCTGAAGAGGACTCTTTGCAGGCGGGTAAGTGGATCAAAACCAGAGCCATTGCTTTGTATGTCCAACGATACAGCGGGGATAGGTCTGAGGAGCTCTTGAAGGAGAGGTCATTTAACTTGCTTTCCAGAAGTGTAATGCTATGATAGTGGCTGCAGATTGGCGTGCTCCTCAAGCAGATGAGTCTCGTGAGAGCCACCAAGCCTCGTGCCAAATGGCAGGTCATTTATGTCCTGTGTTGGTGCTTGAATGAAGAGTCACAGAGGAGTCTATAGTTGCAATTCCCTACCCAGGGGGATGAAATGTGACCCAGGAGGACTTCATAAAATAGTCTTGCTTGGCCAAGGACACAGTGGCTAGGCCATGGAGATGTTATGTGGCTTGGAGATGTTATGTGGCTTGTAGCTGTCTGGCTTGGTCTTTTCTTGTTCATTTATGTCTGAACTCTAGCTGCATACTCATTTTGCAGCTAAACATATGAGCATACTCATAATGCAGCTGCATTAACAACTGCAGAGTCCTCTTTGCAAAAGGAGGTTGTCAAATAAGAGAGGTGAGAAGAAAAGGTCTAGCAGCTGGAGGCAGTCTTCTGAGACACAGGAAATGGAGGGGTTTATTCATTGCTCCACCAGCATGTTTATTTTGATTTTTTTGGATGAGGGATATTTTCTTAAAACAATATATTTTTCTCTCTATATAGTCTCTATTCTCCTCAGAAAAGGAGAGGCTCTTCCAAAAGATACTTCAGATTAGACGTTTATTCATACATGTCACTAAGCATCTACTTCACAGTTTTTATTAGTCTTCCTTGACTCTCAAGGAGTCTGGTTTGTTTACAGACTATGGTTACTGGTTCAAGCTCACCTCACCTTCAGGTGTGTGGATGTTTTAGCAGGAGGGGAGCCAGTTAATGGTTATCAGCCAATGGATCTCACTGCTCAGAACCATCTGTGCTTTGATTATCTGCCTGGCAATGCTGCTGTTTCCCAAATGTATTTCAGGAGCCAGCAGTAGTATTAAACGGTAATGTTTTAAGGAGAGTCCAAGATTTCTATCAGCCTTGAAGGATCAGCACCTGGGCATGTTAGAGGTTCGTGCAATGGATGGGGGCAACACCGGCAGAGGTGAAGGCAATGCCTATACCCTTCCATTCCTGTGACATGAGGAGCGGCTTCTGGAAAGGAGCCACGTAAGCCAAGGAGCAGCACCTTTCAATCCACCGCTGGAAGACTTGGTCAAGCTCAGATCTACAGGGAAAACTTCCATTACCCAAAGATGTTTTGAATTAACCTAACTTAGCTTTGTGCCTCACTGTTACCTCCTGCTACAAGCCCACCATTGCAAAGACCCCAATCTTCTCTATATTTGACAGTTTTCTTCTTTCCCTGCTTCTCCTGAACGAAGGTGTCATAAGTGATTTGCCAACTCAGATGATATCTGTTCTAAGTGTGAACTATACAGGCTATAGAAAGCTGTCTGTTTAATTTTGAAATCCCTGATGAAGCTAAGAAACAAGGCCCGGAACAAAGAAGAAACTGCCACTTTTTGGCAAGAGTGTGCTGATTTACAAAGGGCATCCTTCAATTATTTAAGGAGCAGTCAGTAGTGCCATAACTTTAAGTATGAATCAAGTGGCATGACGGAAAAATTTGTCACAGTGTGTTAGATCAATGGTAATTACCTTACTGACATGAGTACTGTTATTATTTTACAGGGCTGCAAACAGGATCATGGACGTGAGGAAACACAAACTGCACTGTGATCAATACTCTCTGAAATATGACTCTCCGCGGCCCAAAATGGAGTTTTCGAGCCAGGCAAACCATTATAGACTGATTCTCTCTCCATGCCTTTAGATGGATACCCTGAAGTAAAACACAGCAGCAATTGGTCAACTTGTTTCTGGCTTTGAACAGGCAAATAGTCACTTATTATTTTTAAGGACAACTGTGTGCAAATAAAAAGTCTGTGCAGCCAAACTCCAGATGAAAAGAGAGCCGTGCAGAGGTGTGTGTGGAAGGAGGACTCAAGCTCATGTTGTGTATATTTTTTAAAGCCTAAACCTCTGCTGTAACACAGGTTTAGCATCAAAGATTTGGGGGTTGTCCCATAGTGGCCAAGGAGAGACAGGCACTTTGCTGAAGCAGGAGAGGAGCTGCTCAAGCAGGACCTTCTGAGTACAGGACTGGGCTCAGTAGCCCTCTCAAGCCCATTCTCAACCCTCTTCTACCTTGGCATTGCACCATTTGACGAGATGTCCATAACCAAGATGGGTCCCTAGCTATGAAGTATTCTACAGTTCTTCTAGGGACAAAGAGCTTGGCTTCAAGGAAGGCAGTGGATGGTGGAAGGGATCTGAAGCTGCCCTCTTCCTTTAACGTAGGCCACTGAGGGTTATACTTCCCTTTAACTGAATGCACTCTCTCTGCCCTATCTATGCACACGTGCTTTGCACAACTGTACGTTGTACAAAAGTGTATGGGACCATCAGCGTAAAACCCCAGGAACATGGTAGAACCCTGATGCTTATCTGGGATTGCTTGTTAGTATAGCGCCCACAGACTGGTCAGACAAAGAACTGCAATCTTCTGCTTGGAGAACAGAAGAAGGGACAGAAGGGACTTGTAGAAGGGACAGGCTGGCCACATCCATTGACGAGGGCTTGCTCAGTCTATAAGATGTCCTGAAAAGAGGGAGAGGAGGCCAATGATGAGAGTTTCCATCAGAATGTGGGAATATCACGCCTAAGACATGGATTTAAATCACAGTTCTCACCCCAAAGTGTCACCAGAGGAATATCTGGTAACAGACAAAGATAAAACTTACTCCTAACTCTAAGGATTTAAACATTTTGAATAAATCAAAGAGAAAACTAATGAAGATGACAAGGAGAGAATTGTTTCCATGTCAAATCTCTAAAATATCGTCTATAAAAGATGATTTCTTACTTAGAAAAGTAAGAAAATGGAAAAGGTTATCTGGAAATTTATGGATTTCTGGCATTCCTATTTGTCTTTGACTGTTGTTAGCAAGCCTTCTTTTCCATTTTCTTTTTTTGGATTTGGGTTTTTGTGTTTGTTTGCTTGCTTGCTTGCTTTAGCAGGAAAACTAAAGGGTGTCTTTGCTTTTGGGTACTTGATTCTGTCTTGTTTGAATTCTACAGTGCCGTCTTCTTGTTGAGAAGATAAACAGTTGCAAGGAGCATGATGTTGGGACATTATCTGATCTGAAGCAAATACTGAGCGCAGTAGTAAGCAGAAAAACAAGCGCTACCTCCTATGAGGTGAATAGTTCAGAAGTGGCTATGTATTATTTTGGAAAGGGTCACAAATTAAGGTGTAAATTCATGTACCCCTTAAGTTGTGACCTTATAAAAATGATCAATGGGTAATGGTGCAGATAACAGGATTCATAAGGGAAATTTATTGGCCACTTTTGTGAAATAAATATATTTATACCATACCAGTGGGAAATAAAAACACATCAATAAATCATATAATATCTACAACTATACTAATAGCATGAGTAGCTGTAGGTATAACCAACATTTTCAGACCTGCAGACACCCCCTCTGGCACGGTACAAATATAATACATGTTAGCAGCAAAATTTACTTCGGTAAGACAGCCATGTATATCCCACTTGTGAGTTATCTGGGCAGGCACCCCTTATGAATTATAGTCCCCCCTCAAAGCATGAACCGTAGAACAGAAAAATAGATACTCTGCCACCATATAATCTGGGTCAAATACAAAAGTATAGTGGCAAAACAGGCTTGTAATCAGTCCAGAGCAAGGTGATCCTTCCATCAGCATGCTCTAAGTGGGAGATTGGACTAGGTCCTCTTGGCTACAGGTAGGTTCTTCTGCATTCTGGTCAACAGACTCAAGGCATCCGCTTTGCACAGGTTTAAACACAAACAAGGGTGGATTACTCAGTCAAGCCTTCTACATAAAGCCAGTCAGGCTGTGAGTGTAACCCTGGAGCCCATGGATGATGCGGAGAGCCTCTATTATGCTCCTGTCAAATCTAAAGCTCCTGAACCTCAACGCATTCTCATTTCATTGCAGCCTGTTAGTTTATGGGACATTGTCGTGTGTTAGACCTTAGTTAGTTGGTGACAGCAGGTCCTGCTGTGCTGAGGAGGCCACATGTGAAGAGATATCCATTTAGGTAAATCTAGGCCCTACACTCCTGCAGTACTGGTGGCAAGTGTATGGCTAACCCTTGGTCAACTAGTTCCCAGCCCCAGATCTCTGCCTAAACCTCCAAAAAGGCTGCGTTTGACAAAAATACTGGGCTCTGAACCAGTGCGGATCTGGTTTGTAGATATGTGTCATTCAGCTGATGGCCTGGGGTAGACACTTGGGTCTGGAAATCTCCCATCACCCCAACAAGAATCAGATGAAAGGCAGATGTGATTGGTATCGCACTGCTCCCATGAGGCACGTCCTCAGTCAAATTCTGTTGAAATCTGTGGGAAAAGAAAGAAGAAAAAAATATAGTCTGGCTTAACAGACTCTGGAACAGGCCCATTAGGAGAGCTCAGATCTTCCGTAGTGTATTACTATTGCTCTATCCAGCACTAAACTCACTTGGAATTAAAACAAATTGACCACTCCTCGTAGTTAGTCATGATTTTCTGTGACTATTAGCCTTTGTCATGGTTATGATTTATTCATACCATAACTGGTACACTGCATTTGCAGGGTGAGGAGTTGTGGAATAAAAAGCAAATACAGCCTAAATTGTTGGTTTTGTGTAAATTTAAGAGGCCATTATTCAAACAACTACATGCTTGACTTTATGAAGAAAAAAAATAGGATGCTTTTCCAAAAACAGAAAATAATGAATTGTCTTTGTGTTTTTTACATATTTTAAGCTAAGCTGTCCCATTTAGAAAAGTAGTTATGAATTTGTTTTCTAAATATATTTTTCATTGTGCATTTTATCATCTTTAGTCCAATAAAATTGGCTCAACAAACAACACGTTATTGTGTCAGAAGAGGAGGAGGGTAAGAATACACTAGGGAGCCTTTTAAAAATGTTTAAGTATTAATTTATTTCATGATGAATTTTCCACTGTCATTTTCTTAATAGCATGCACATGAAATAATCATGTCTTAAAATGCTCTGTAATTGAAGGACATTTTCATTTGATGATTACTGAGGGAATCCTGCTTTGAACCTTTATGACTTAAGGATGTAAGCACTGAGCTTTATTATTATCTTTTTTTTCCTTCATCTTTTAATTTATGCATCTTTTTTTCCCTTGCAAGTCTGCTGGGAGGATTTCGAGCTGGTATTATTTCCATACGCATGGACCTGTCGTGGTGCACGGGAGCAGGTACCGGCATGTCCCTCACTGCCGCCCACTGGGGACACTGTCTGTGCTTCAGCTTTTTTATTTGTTTTGGTTTTGCCTACCTGTGATTTTGAGGTATTTTGAGGTGTGATTTTGAGCCAGTTTGGCAATGGGGCAGATTGACCCACCGGCTGGTGGCCATGGGTCCCCACGCAGCCTCCTCCATGGGCTTGCAGCAGTCCCGTCCTGTGGAGCCTGAGGAGGCCATGGATCCCATCCCCTTCTCCCAATCTCTAAATCCCATCCCCTTCTCCCAATCTATCCCAATCTATCCCAATCTCTAATACTCCATCAGGAGAGCAGGAAGGGGTGCGGGAGCAGGGGGCAAGGAAGTCCCACTCGCCACAGAGAGCAGGAAGATTTATTGGTGTTTATCCAGTGGCACCAGCTCGCGGGCTGCAGAGCAGGGATTTGCAGCAAGCCGCCCGGCGTGGGGACATCCATCACACCGTGGGGGCAGCCAGGGTGCCCCCCGCGCGCCCCGCGTCCCCGCGCCCGCTCCGGCCCGCGCCGCTCCGTCATTTCCCTGCCTCGGATGCACCGGAGCGAGCGAGACGTGTCAGTGCCTGATGAAACCCCATTCTCGCTGATTAGCTCCCTTCAAAATATTCCATTTGTCAGTGCCAAGATTTAAGTACTTCCCACTTGCGGGCAGCCGAGTGTGTCTTGTTGACTATGTAGCACGTCCATTTACATCGGCGCTGACAACGCTGCGGCAAGCGCTAATGTCCCCTCGCCTCTCCGTCCCCCTCCTTCCTCCTCCTCCCCGCCAGCGTCCCCAGGCCGGCAAAGCTTAGCCCTCTTTTATTTCCATACGGTCCCCCTGGTCTGCGGAAAGCAGAGGAAACCAGGAGAGAGGGAGGGAGAGGGGGATAGAAAGACACCTCTGATGCGTCTCTGCCTTTCGCGTCTCTCCGTTTGCAAAGTCATAAATTCCAATTTCCTCCCTCCCCCATGCTATTATTACCTGGGCCTCAAACAAGTTTTACACTCATTTATTCCCAAATAGAAATGCAATTTCCTCAGCAAATGATACCTAGCAGAGAACTCCATTTGTATTTCACCAAGACGACTTATTATCATCTCCTTTGTATTTTTCCCTTTTTTTCCTTTTAACATCTCTATTTGTAACTCACTCCCTGGGAGGGTCCCCACCTCTGCCATCTCCTCCCTAAAGTTCATTAATCAGGATACAAAAAAAAAAAAAAAAAAAAAAAAAAAAGAACATTTTAGAACATTTTGCTTTCTTCCCCAACATCCTACTGAAGGTTTCCAGCATTCAGAGGCTGGTTGGTTGAGTAGATTTAAGGCACACTCTTTTTGTCTGTGAATAACAAAAATGCTGCTGTTTGGGAGACAGGTCAGGCAAAGCAGGTCTGTTGGATTTCTGAGCATTTTAAGACAGAACTGCTGCTGTTTGACACTGGCTGAGTTGGATAGGATGAATTTCTAAGGTGCCGATGAATGTTGGGACCAAAATCAATAGAACCAAGGCCAGCTCTGTTCTTCAGGTTTGTTGATGAGAAGTGTTAATTAAGAACAATATTTCTGCAGCCCCCTCTCTGTTGGGAGGCAGCATTTAATTGAGGACCTCACTTAAATATTCATATCTAGCCCCAAACACCAATGAGAACAGTCAGAATGGGGAAATCTAAGAACCATATGCCAGTCAAATGTGCCAGGAAAACTTAGCAAGAAGAGGAAAGGTGGGTGACTGTGAAAAGTAAATGCAGTTTCTGTGAACTAGTCTCCCTGTTAGGATGGGATGTATTTCACACTGGTTTTGCATCCCACCTCAGTCGCTTAGATGCATAGATTGACCAGAAACCTTTGGGTCAATAGAACTACAAAAAGGAAAAAAAGGTAACACAAGATCATAGTTGCAACCTGAAGAGGACTGGTGTGATGTCAGATCTCAGATGTTACAAATTACCCTTTGCCTACTTGGGGCCACATTTTCACAGCAATATTCATGAGCCAGAGCAGAATGCAAATGAACCCTAGGACCCAGTTGTTGAAATGCTCAGGAGAGAATTGGTTGACTCTAGAAATAAAAGCAGGTGATGAGGGTCCTGCAGGGTAAGGGACGATAGTCACTGGATGTCTTTGGTGTCTCTAAGGTTTTAGGCAGTTCCTGTGCAGTGAAGAGTTAAGCATTCTTCAGTTCTTGAAGGAAGACTTGTCTGATGTAACTTATGGGGAAAAAATCTAGAAAATAAGAATGTCTTAAATGAAATATTGCCTGTAGGATTAGTGAGCTGAAGATGAATAGCAGGAACCAGAGAGACTGAATCCTTGCTGTGAAGAGCAAGACATCAGAATACTATAACTTGCTCCTGGACAGGATGTTATGGCTGAGGACCTCTGCCTGCCCTACTGCAAGAAGATGGCTAACTGTCTCCACAGGGCCATTTCTATGACCCCATTGGGACGTCAGGGATTTGTAAGCAGAGGGATTACTCAAGGACTTGTAGGAGACCAGATCCCAAACTGGACTTCTTTCTTGCTCCCTTTCTGAGTAGTGAGCCACACATTTCCATTAGACACCACCTGAGTGAGGTGTCTTAGGTGCTGCTGCATCCAGATCAGGTGATGCTCTGGATCTCTATGCAATAATGCGGCAAGGCCTAATTTTATCCTGAAGCAATTTGTTCTCAGGTTCAATTGAGATGCTCATTACATGACTTTGAACTTAGAGTCACCCCACTGATGTAAAAACATTACCCTGGACTTATTCCAGCACGAGCAAGAGCCAGATCTGGACTATTCAGAGAACTGCCTGGGGACAAGAGAGGATCTGGGGAGGCTGGATAATCCAGCTAGTGCCAAGACAGTGGCTTGACTGTGAAATTGTCTTTGGCTCCGTCTTTGCTTTCTGCTATGCACCAGCTCAGCAAACTTACACAAGAGCAAAACTTGTCCTTTTATTTCCTTCCTTCCTTCCTTCCCTCATTTTATGTGCTGCTGAAAGTGAGAACATGAAATACCCAAGCTGAGAACCCATCACGCTGACATTTTAACTGATTATACTAGATTTAAATCCCAGTGCCACTGTTGGTAGAAACACCAGATACATAGTCCTTAGAAACTAAATAAAGAAAATCATCCACCCTTTAACTTCCTTTCCCCAGCACTAGATTTTCCATCCCAAGATTAAGAGCCTAGGAAATATTAAAGGCTCAGCGCCAAGGAGATTCCTTTCATTGGCTCATTGGCGTCCTGACATTTCCACGGAAAAGAGAGTACTTTCATAGAAGAGAACAGAAAATGTCCAAGCCAACACAGCAGGAGTCTGAAAATCAATACAGTCTTATGGCTTTTGACGTGTCACAAGTGACATAGGCTGTCTCTTCCCTAATACAGGATAATATTGCTCTCTCTGCAAGAATATATGGAGGAAACATTGCAGTTAGCAGTGAATTGGCTTCATGCTGGCTCAGCATGGAGAGAAAACTGTATGGGAGAGCTCATCCTCAGGTGCTGTAAAGGGGCTCAAAGATATCAAGGATTTCACTGTGGAGAAGAGCCCCTGGTTTTCCAGAGAGGGAGCTGCCCTTGATGCATTCGTCAGTCTCAACAGGAGTGTTAGGTAAAGTGCTGATGGAAAAGAAGTGGAGGCTTTCAGGGAGAGGTAACATCCTTCATTAGACAAGTCTCCAGCCAATCTCATTCGTTTTTTCTGTGATTTGCTAGAACTTTCTGCATGCAAGTTGCATGTGAAGGGTTAAAACACCTGAATCCATAGCTAAGGATGAAAGGGGGATAAACAGGCAGGATGGAGGTACACTGGGCCTGATCTCCACAGCTGCCTGCTGGACAACGACCCAAATCCCTGCAATCCTTATGAGAAGTTCTGGAATCTTCAGGAATCAGATTTTCCATGCTAATCTCAGTGCTGGGAGTTACTTCATACCCTAGAAGGGGAGAATGGGCCCAGACTTCAGCTTGGCCCTGTGCATCAAGGTGCTCTTTTTTTTTTGGGCTGTGTACCAAATATTTGGTTCCTGGTAGATATCTTGCCTGTCTTCTGATTCAACTGGTTCAGTTTGGTCTCCAAATAGGAAGTATTCATGAAAAAAAAAAAAAAAACCTTCATAAAAATGTTTCTATGCATAGCCAATTCCTGCACTGCCTGCCTTGCTCACTACACAGGTCAAGGAACCTGTCAGATACTGTGCAAATAAATACAGCCACCAATGCACTGAATTAGACTGCATATTAGCCATATACCATACAGGTAGCCTAGATATCCATGCTATGGGATTGTTTCATTCATTTGACAAAAAAAAAAAATCCAAAAAACAACAGCAAATCTCAAATCCTCCAACCCCATCTTGACCTCTGATGCAACCGTTGTTTTGAATTGGTTTTCCTGAGCTGTGGTTCTCTTCCTTCTTGAGTCTTAACCGTGGGCCTATCTTCCCCAAATGTGTCCAGTACTGGTTCCTCTGTCAGTTCCCCACCCTGGGCATGTCTGAAGCTCTTGGCTGATTTTGGCAGTGCGGATATTGCATCGCTGTGGAGTTCCCATGAGTTTTTCGGAGATCAGAGGCTGAGCAACACTCATGGAAGTCAGGGACAATTCAGCATCTTCCTCAGCAGATAGGATGCCAGCATGTCCCCTAACCAACCCATCGGCAGCACATGGCCGTGTGCTGAGCCAGCACATGGAGGGTTTGAGGATACCATCAGAAACACAGGGACTGCAAGGGTTGGAAGGGACCTTGATGTCAAGGCAGGGGAGGGCAGAGAAGCAGGCTCCATCCCTTCAGTCTCTTGCAGACCAACTGCCCTTGCAGACTGGGGAAGGAGATCGGTAGCTTTAATGTAGTTTTGCACTTATTAGCTTGTCCACCTATTTTCGAACTCCCTCAGAAGTCATGATGTTTAGTGTGACACATTTATTTGCTAAGCTAGTAACTACAAAAATGAGCTGTGAGGCAGCTCCAGTGAGTGTTAATAATTGACAGGGCAGTCCAGATTGTGAAATAGCGGTGAGCAGAATGGATTTTGTTAGATATTAAACTTGACCACAGTCAGAGGTGGCTATTTTATTAGTAAGCTCTGAAGGGGAAATGCCATGCACCCACATTTACACTGCTATAACATTTCGGGCTTTAGCTTCTATGAATCTTATTTTCCATCCATAGATATGAAAGAGCTTTACAAAGAAATTTCACTGAGGAGCAGAAACCAGGTTGCTTAACTCCTAGATCGACATGCAGCCCATTGAAATGCAGAAATGCATTTCTTGAGCACTTTTTTCTTTTTTTTTTTTGGCCATAAATGACAGTCCAAACCATCCAAGTTTTGTACTACGAGATGAAGACACTCTTGTTCTTGGAGACTCTGGTGATACATTTAGGAAGGCAGGTAGAAGGAAGGTTTGAAAATGTTAGATGACTCTCTTCTATATGCTAGGGCATACAGAATTTGGGTTGTCTTAGTCAGCAGGGACTTGATAGAGCCAAGAGTGGGCAGAAAGGGCACAAACCAGTAGCCAAAGTCATGCTAAGATGGAAGTCTCACAGGGAAGCTTCCCACTTACACAGCTTTGGAGAAGGTTTGAGAGGGACCAAACCAGCCCCAGCAGAAGGCAGGGACCTGTGCCTGGCTCCGATAAAGAGCCTCTGAGATGACTCGGTGCATGGCAGCGATGCCACCTCCATGTCCCCCTCAAGCCAAGCCCATCTGCCTGCGGGAGGGTTGCACTGCTTTTTCCTTCTTGTCAGGTGGATGGATGTTCACCTTCAGGCAGTAGGCTAATTTCTAGTTTCGTTTGCAACTATTCCAAGGTTAAATCCAAACTTCTTAGAGAGAGGAGACTAGAACAACACTGGTCCACTGTATGAGCCCATAAAAACCAAAAGGAGACTCTGCTGTACTCTAGCACTTAGACCAGAGCAGGGACTCTGCACAGGGAAGGGGAAGGCAGTGCAATTCCTGTGACATCTGTGGAATGCTGAGGGCATGGCAAAGAAGCATCTTCCTTCTCGTATCTTCTCAGGAAGATGGTCTAGGTTGGAGGGTCTAGGAAGATGGCCTAGGTGGTCTAACCCCTAGGCTAGAGGGTCACACTCCTGTTATTCCCTTACTGTGTTTTTATATTCTCCATTCCTAATCCCCTTTGAAATGACAATTTTCTTTGCAGTGATCAGAAAAGCCTGCTTCCCCCCCTGAGCACTCTGACCTTAGGAAGGCACCAAATGTGTGATGCATAGAGGGAGAGATGCCAGGGCATGAACAACCCCAAGGCTGGCACAGAAAGCTATATATTGGATCTCTCCTCACTTTAGGAACAGCATGTTTGCCGATAGTGTGTTATTTTCCCATAGCTTTCTCTCTTGTATGCACCATCTCCACTTCCTTGTCAGGAGCGGCTGTCTATCATCTTGATAGGCTTTGGGGATGAAGAGAGAGACCCTGGAGCCCTCCTGAGTTCTGGATAACTGTGGCCTGACTTTTGAGAGACGCTGGACTTGGACACTGCAATGATTAGCTTTTCAGCATCTTCACTTTAGGCTGGATTCGTCCTTCTCAACTCTCTCTATGGGCTAAAATAGGGTTTGATGGAACTCTGGAAAACAGTGTGAGCTGAGATTTAGCTCTTCTCTGCTGTGATCCTGAGGGATTTGGGGGTATTATTTTCTTCCCTTGCTTTTTTTTTCTTTTCCTTCCTTTAAGCTTAAAACAAAAATAAATGCTTTCTCTTCTTTTGCTCCCCCTCCTCCTGAAATCCATAATGCTATAATTAAAATGTCATACTGAGACTACTCAATATTTATCAACAGTCGGATGCTGGCAGGTACAGTTTGGGATCCAGATCCAAAGCTAGTGTAAACTGGTCTAGTTAATAGGGGCACCTTATTTACACTAGGAAACAATTTGGCCTGACGTTTCACATTTTCTTGTCCATCTCTGAACATACAAAGGCCAGTTCACAACCGTCTTCAAGAAGTTTCTTATGAGTGTCAACTTGAGCAAGAGCAATCACAGATCCCTGATGCTTTGGGAAGGCTTGTAGGACTCTGATTTCCTTCTGTAGGAGGGAAGGATGGCTCCTTTCATAGCATCTGTGCTTGTAACTGAAGGAATAACGCTTGTCTTCATCTGTTTTATTTATCTTGTTGCTGTTGTCAACCTATATGTGCAGGCTGTGTCTCAGTGTTTATTGTTCATTCAACCATTCCACTTGGGCAAAACGCTTCTTAATACGCTCCATAAAGAAACTTTAACCATTTGGCTCATGGTGCTGTTAATTTGCATGTGATTTCCATCTCATTAGATTTATGGCTCTGATGGAAAATTTCCACTGCCTTGTTATTCTGTGCTGGAAATCCAGAGGCTTTCATTAATACTCTGTGTCTCTGAAATGCGTCTTTTCTCTCCTTTCTGTTTTCCTTTATTTTTTTAACCTGAAGAATTTGTGCAGGAAAGTATATCCAAGGTTACAGAGCCAGCACTGCACACTCACAGAGGTGGCAAAGAGAGCTAAACGAGTCAGGCAAGACTGACACACAGAACTACATATCCGATGATGGTGTGTGCCCCTTTGAGCTAAGACTTAAGAAAGTGCCAATCAAACGCAATCTTAACGGCTAGGCCCTCATTTTCCTTTGTGGCCCGATCCTTTCTCCAGCGATGAACCACTTCAGAAGTAACGTTTTGCCCAGGCATCCTTTAAAAATAAAAAGAGCAACACAACCTTTCAGAGACTGAAACCTCAGAGCAAACACATCCAGGCCAGCCGAGCTCGGCAGCCAATATTCCCAGCAGTGAACAGGTGCTCTTATTTAAAATATTTGTAGTCATTTAATTCTTCATGTCTCTGGTGATCACGTACAAGTGGTTCTCACTGCACGGTCTGTCCCTGAAGAGTCTGTGATGATCATAATTCAAATGGATCTATTAACTTTAAGCTTTCCGAATGTAATTATAATCCAATTAATTAGATACTCTCAGTTGATTCTGGATTTGTTCCTCCAGTCTCAGTCTATTGCCCTGTAAAACTAATGGCTGTGGATTCCTTAAGAACATTTTTCTATTTGTGCCAGTTCTTCAGTAGAGGGTAATAAAATAAGGAACAGGCTTGGTAGGCAGTGTGAGGCAGCTATCCCAGTGTTTTATTCACTTGATGTTTGGACAAATATTGCATCCCTGTTTTGACTGCCTGTGACTTGACTTCATTCTCCCTTCTGCAAAAAAAAAAAAAAAAAAACACTTTTCTTGAAAGTCATAAGAAGCTGGAAAAAAGAAAAGCTGTTCCAACATGCTGTATAGGTCGCTTAACCAAATAGACTCTGTCCTCAATAAGGATGCCCTAAAATAAAACCAGTCGAGCTCTGCTGCACGAGCATCATGCGCGACATGAGGTTAGGGCACGGTGAGGCAGTGCAGAGCTCTCTGGCATATGGTTTCCATGCAGCTAGGAGGAAAGCAGGAGCCTTCGTTCCACTTGAGAAAGCGACCCAATTAAGCAGCAGGGAGAGGTTAAAAAAAAATCAAAAGGAAAATATAATAATAATAATAATAATAATAATAATAATAATAATAATAATAATAATAATAATAATAATAATAAATTTTAAAAATCTTTTCTTTCTTTGCTTTCTATATACAAGTTTTGAGATGTCCTCACCAAAATCTAGCAGAAGCCTAAACTTAGACTTCGGGATCGATGTGTCCACAGCCACCCTTCACTCTCACTTCTAAGGCATGGGTGGACACCAGCATCATTGGGTGCAGACAGTGAGCCTTCCCTGGGCATACTCCCAATTCTTCATTAAAAATAAACATCTCCCATTTGATAAGGCAATAACGAGGACTGTGGTGTCTCTGAATTTTATCTCAAGCTATTAGAGGCTAGAAAATAGAAATTACAAGAATTAAAATACTCCATGTTTCATTTGTATTTCTCAATAAGATCACATGTCAGTCATAGCATTCTATAAAACAATCTCCACCAGCCTCAACCTTCTGACCACACCAGGGTTTTAGCCAGGAAATCATGGTCCCAGCTTAAATGAGATGATGGACAAGCTCTGCGATATAGCTCTGTGCTTGAGAAAAGACATGCATTTGAAGAGAGGATGGCAAAATTGTTCATAATCAGGCCATGAGGAACAGAGAAAGCCATTTCCAAATAAAAGCCTCTTCATTAAGTCCTCTTCTTTTCTTTCTTTTCCTTTCTTTTCCTCAGTGCTGTGACAAGGACCTTTAAAAAGTGGGCGGAGGAGGAGGGCAGCAAGTGATAGCTCTGAGGTGCATTTCAATCTGCATGGTTCAGGAAGGAAGGAATTTTCAATCTCTTCTCTATCATTTTCGATATCATTAATCCTGAACACTCCATTTTCCATGCTCGCCCGCCCAGGCCTGGAGAGTGAGCGACACATAAAGTGACACATATTCATCACTTGGCATTCGGCGCCGCGAAGGCTGTAATATAATATTAGTGTTGTGTTATCACCGTGTCTCTCTCGCCAGCCTCGGCTGCGACGACGGTAGATGACATGAATCGATCACCTGTGACATTTTTGATTTGGTGTCACTTTCCCCATTTCTGCCATTTGTTTTGGCAGTTAAGAGGTAATTGTGTGACATTAGCATGGAAAGACTCGCTTTCCCGACCTCACTTCCCAAGCAGCAGAGGGGATGTATCTCTTTTGTCTTGTTTCCTGCGTTCAGAGAGGCTTCTAAGAGACATAGTATTTGCTGCAGTCGGGGTCCCAGGCAATTCCACGCTGTCCCTAATGCCTGCGGCAGCTGTGTCTCTCCCTCTGGACTCTTTCGCTCCCTCCCATCACGGGGAGCGGTTGTAGCACAAGACACCAGCACGCTGGGGACATGAGCACCTGCTTAGCCGTGGTTTCTCCAGGTGATTTTGGGTACGTTACTGAGTCCTTGCACCTTCTGAGACACCAATTCCCGGGAGAGTTGCAGTTCTGTGGAGTGGTGCCAAGAACATCCCTGTTCAGATCTGGACCAGGGGCTTCAGGCACCTCTTGGCCAATTACCCCTTCTGAACCGAAACCACAGGATCCCCTTCCTGCAGCTGCAGACTTGTCCTGTACAGGTGATTAGCAATGCTAGTAATCCAGGGCTGTGAAGTCGATTACTTTACACTACAACCCTGGACTAATTCTACCAACTAGCCATTTCTCTTGCTAGTTCTACATGGAAACCCTATGGCCTTCTCACTTTTTTTTTTCTCCCCTGCAATTTTTATCTTGGAGTCAATTTGCTCCTGCAATATTTTAATGCTCTGTGTGGAGCATTCTCTAAAAGAGGAAGACAGAGACTTGGTTCAGAGTGATGAACACCTGAATACAGGTCAGGAAATCCTCAGCAATCAGATACATAAGATGGACTGGGAAAATCCCATACTACAGGGATGCTGCCAGCACTCCCACAGAAATACACAGGGTTCAATCTGCCCTGCATTTCTGGCCAGATGAAGGTTTTTATCCTTTTTCTTAAAGCCTGGCCTTGGTAACCTGTTCATCTCCAGCACCACAGCCAAAAGAAGCAAGATGGACTTATCTTACTTTCACATATACATTAGGACACCCTTATGAAAGCAGGAATAAACCCTTTGCCACAAGACAGGTGGAAGAAAGGGGTGCAGCCAAGGCATTTTTAATACATCTCCCTAATTTACTCCAGATTTATTGCTTTGTCATTACAAAGTCACTGGGGAATACAATAATCACGTGTACCTTGCTACCAATTACAAACATGCCATTTAAAATAAATGCAAGTGGGAATGTGAATCAGACCCCAAAAGCAACATGGGTGCGTCTGGCAGTTCACATGCTCTAGGTGTCCCTGCTTGAACACGAAGGTTGGACGAGATGATCTCTAGAGGTCTCTTCCAACCTTAACCATTCTGTGATTCTGTGATTCTGGGCTCCTCCAAGTTAGGAAAAAAACTTATATAGGGCAACTAAATTCTGCAGTGCAGGACCTTCGGAGCTACCATGCTGACACCAACATACCTTGGTCACCCAGCAGCATCCTTTCATGTGCATTCAGCTATGGGAAGTCAATTACTGGCCTCTGATTTGCCTTAAGAGACCATCACACAAGGTGGAAAGAGAGTGGCAATAATACCAGAGGCCATGGGATAGACTCTGGAAGACTGGGATGCACTGCAGTGCTCCCTCCAGCTCTCCATCAACTAGCACCTGCAGCCACAAATGGGAGGTTGAACTCATGCTGGTAGGAGATAGAATGGGAAGGTGATAGTAGGTTTGCCTTTGACATGAGGAGTTTCTGCTTCTTTTCCTCAAAAGGTATGAGAAGAACCCTACGTGGGTATCTGGCTCAATAGGGCTGAACTCAGAGCACTCTTAAAGTGAGTTACAAAGTTACAAAACCTCGTATTTTACACCAAATTCCCAGCTCTTGTGTTAGCCAAAAACGCACACGTGGCTGTCGCAATAGCAGCCAGTAAAACAGCAGGGATCCCAGTGTTTTACTGCATCTTGGCGCATCAGATAAGGAGAATTTGATACACCTGCACATGCGGCTCACACCATGAATCTCTGTTAGTTTAGGAAATGCTCTCCTTGTGTGGATTCTTTTTTTCAGCAATTGCCCATCAAGAGTTTTCTTATAACCTCTACCAAAGCAGCTTATTCTGACTGCTGCTGGGGACATAAAAAACATGCTAGAAAACAGCTGAACTCCTCCCAGGTGATGAATATCTGTTCCTGGGTGCTCTGAGGGGTAAGCAGAATCACGGCAATTTCACAAATTTTTGCTTTGGCTGCTGGAGTGGGACCAAAGCTGCAACAGGGGACATGTCTCCTACAACCACCACCTCTTGGGGCCCAGTATCCCTAGGGAGAAGCAAGAGGACAGGAGCTGCAGGACAAGTCCCCCTGGCTGGTCACTCTTGTGTTCTTGCCGCAGGAGCCTCCCGCAAGCCAGGCGCGTTAACCCAGTCAGGAGACAAATTGTTCCCCACGTCAATTTTCCATTTAAAATGCAAACTAGATTTGACAGAGTAAACCGAATAAAGATTTGGATCGGATAATCCAGTAAAAGCTAATTACTAAAACAAAATGAGACACTGAGACGCAATCTCCCTCCTCCCTTCCCTAACGAGGTTCATTTGATGAGTTCTCTGCCTCGAGTATTAGCACTTTCTATCAAGAAACACAAGCTATTAACTCCTTTTAACAATTTATGATGTTCAATAAACTGATTAGGAGCCCATGGTACATAATTTAAAACCATTTGGATGTCCTATGGCCATTAAAAGGAAAGCAATGAGTCTGAACAACCCTGCTAATTATAGGTCTTGATGACTCCTGATTAGAAATCCTAATTAGGTGTCCTAAGTAAATCTTTTCTTGTTTTTAAATTTATTGTCTTCATCACCTTGCTTATTAGATGGCTTTAGGAAAGTTAAAAACAGACCTACACTAAAATGAAAATTCATTAGCTAGATGGAGTAGGGTTCACAGCATCACCAGTATGGAACATCTTAGCACGAGCTACTAAGCACTTGGTATTTGATTTTATTTCGAAGTATAAAACTAGTTATACCATTTGGCAGGCTGGGTTGTTTTTAGCTTTCCTCTTTTCTCCTATACATATGGAAAGACAAAAACAAGTGAAAGTTCAAAGATTCCTTCACTTTCATCATTCTTCATCACTCTTCATCCCAACTTGAACTGCTGTACAGTGTTAAAATAAAAAATAATTGTAAAAATAATTGATGAAAAATGTAAAAAATAATTGATGAAAATAAAATTCTCTTATCTCTGTTATTTGTTTTAACATCAAATATTTTATCACATTTCCTTTCTTTTTTCCCTGAAACTCATTTGTTTCTGCAGGCTATTTTCATTAATGGAAAGCCTAACATTGATGGTCTGTTTCCAAAGAAGAATCAGCCAGGAGGAGTGCTCATGCTCACATGCTCCCACCTTCATGCTCATGAGTAAAGCACAGAAAAAGGATTCTGCAGGTTCCTGGGTCATGAAGTAACTTTCCTTGACCTAGTCTCACCTCCTTGCCTGAAGAATGTTCCTGTAACTCACACTGATCCTGTTGGGGATGGGATCTGAGAACAGGGTTTACTCTTGTTTCAAAGATCTTTTCCTGAGATGAGCAGATGAGATCCATCCTTTGTGAAAACCATTGACTGATCAACTATTTTTGCAGTTACTGAAAATACTGCACTTACAAATGCATTTTTAAGCAATACACAGCTGATAGAGAAGCAAAGATTTTTAGTGAAAGAATAAAAATCCCCCCAAAGGGGTAGCACTTAGAATTTGAAGAGGGAGAAAAAAGCAAAAAACATGGAGGTAGAGAATCCTGAAGAGCCTTTTTTATGGATTCATCTGTAATAAAAAAGCTGTTTTGTGCTTAAAGAAATATCAGAACAAATGCAGTCAACTCCTAACACAGTTGCATTTTACAAAGCAGATGAAACTTGAACTAAAAAGGAATAATCCTGTGCCCTTCTGTTTGAAGACCCCTTCACATAGGTCTAGTTTGGAGAGAAAGTTATTGCCTTCAGACACTAACCCAAAGAGCGGGTGCTGAAGTCCCCCACATTGTTCTGCAGAGAAATAACCTATTTTGCTCTTGTTTTTTGCACACCTTCATTAGTAGCCCATATAACACTGACAGAAGAGGATTCTTGTGCTGCCAGATAGTCCAGAACCCAATCTCTTCCACCAGATATTATGCCTGCTGAGGGGGCAAATACCACTAGAAAAAAAACTGCATTTGCCTATCAGATCGTGCTCTTCTTCAATGGAAGCATCATGGAATTACTCCAAACAGGGAACATTATGGAAACACCTCTCTTGATGATCCCCCAGCTCCAGGGAAGGTCTCCTTGCACAGCTCATGGACACCACTATCTGCCTGTGCATGCTCCAAGCAAACCAGACCCTTGCAAAGCAGCAGCTGTGGCTCTCACAGTGCCACACAAAGCTGGATGGCCATCTCAGATGCAACCCAGGAGAGGGCTGGTCTGCATTTAGGGCCCATCATTTGTGCAGTTCTAGCACAATAGCCATGGTAACTCCATCCTTGGATTATAAATACCACCGCAACATGCCTGGGAACCATACATCTGTCTTCTTTCAGGATATTATGTTCTATCCCGTACAAAGCCATCATGTGAGTTTTAATCTGGAGCTTTGCCCTTTAGTTGTATTTGCCACGAATTTCACTTTCTCTAATACTTACTTAGCACTGAAAAGCATAGGTGTTATCGGCGTGATCTCTTTTTTTGGGTGATCCATGGGGGAATGTTTGACCTTTGCCTCTTTTTAATACCTAACAGAAAGAGGCTGCCTTTCTTCTAGGAAGCTGAGCTGTTCATTTGTTATCTCAATCTGGGATTTAGCAGGATTCAAAGCTGATTAGGTTAGAAAGCATATGGGCGATGAAAGACATTTTATGTAATGGGTTTACACTTCCCATTTGGTAAACAAGGAACTGCCCATGGAAGAGTTAATATTCTTCATCCGTATTATTTTTAGGGACTATTTTTGCCACTATAGGATATTTTTCCCCCAGGTGTTTACAGCTGGGGCTCTGGCTTTCTCACCATTGGGTCTCTCCAGGCAAATCACCGTCTGTCTGTGGCCTTTCTCTTTCTGTAGTAGCGAGAAACAAAAGAACTTTGTCAGGGACAATGGACAGCTCTGTGCTGACCACAAAAATCCTCCATTATGATGTTATTTTGCCTCTTGTGAAGCTGCCGCTATTTCTATGTCACAATTGCTGCTGCCAAGCACAGATTTACTGAAGAGAGGGTGGAAGAAGAGTATTGGGGGGAATGGCTTTAACTCTTCCTTTCTTTAAGCACTGGACGGTATCATGGGTTTCCCCATGGGCAGAAGCTGCAGTTCACATGAGGGTTCATCTGCCCCTGGCTGGTGCGTCTCACTAGTGCTTCAGCTCAGACCACCAGCCCTGCACATCACCTCGGCACAACACAAGCATCTGGAGACAGACCAGTGCCTTGAACACAAACTAGCAGGAGACTTGCTAGTGAGCAGGTTTCCAGATTGCTGTCCCCCTCAGAACACCAAATGATCCTGAGAATACTTGTTTCTTCATAACTCCCACAAACAATGTTTTAAAAACTATTTTATCAAACTACAGGTTGAAAAAAATCACTTTATGTTACCCTTAATTTTTTTTCCTTATTGGAAAAAATAAAGAATATTTCTGTTTTTCTTTTCACATTTTAAAAACAGTAAAAAATCAAATTCAGGCATATTCTCTCATGAAAATCCTTTCAGATTGAAAAAACAAAGCACAATATTGATCTGAAACAGACTAAAATGTTTGCTTCTTAAACATTTGAAATAAATATTTCCCTCTCCTCTTTTTTCAGATTATTAAATGGTTTGGCAAAACTGGTATGAATTCACAGTACTTAGGTCCCTCCAAAGCTGTACTTCCTTAGAGAAAAAAATATATATATAAAAAATCACTTAGTTTAAAATGTAGGTCTAATGATTGCAGTAGAAATAATCCAGTATTGATGGCAGATCGAAAAGTTCAGCCCTCTCTGTGCATGACTGGTCTGCATGAAGAAGTCTCTTAAAACCAATACGGCTGGGGGCATAATACGCAAACCATCATCTCCCCATTGCCCAGTCTTGTCCTTTAACACTTGCAGATATAATTTTTGTTCTCTGTAAAATACCAGGGTCAAGGTGATGAGTGTAGAATCACTGAGACGTGTGTAGACCAATTCCTCTTTCGGACATATGATTTATGAAGTATATAACTAATGTGGTTAGAGAAGCCTGAAAGGATGGACAGGAAGCTAGTTAAGGAGTATGACTTTCCCTTCTCCAAGCCTACAATTGCTTCCCAGAACAACAGATTTCTTCTTCCTTGGTAGTAATAGCTTAAAATTCAGATTTTTCATTTAAGGTGGTTATCATGACTCCTTCTTACTAGAGATTCCCTAGCTCTTGATTGCAGAAGATGCCTCACTTACAAATAATCAGGAAACACAAATCCTCAAGCATCAAATTAACCAATGTTTCTCAGCTGGCCCAAATAACACCTGACATTTCCTTTCCTATGTACAGAGAGTTCAATTCATCACAATATCTCAGAACAGTTTGATGGGACAAGAGAAAAGCAGAGCTGAATGCACAGTCAGTAGATAATAAGGATGAGTTAGGTGGAGGACAAATGTCCCCAGGAGGGCCTTAGACACTTGGCATGTGCAGAGGGGAACATGGAAAAGCCAAGCGTGGAAGGTCTTGCTGCCCACAGCAATACTCAGAGGAGAGAGGTTCTTGTGAATTTTAAGTCACTACTCAGATAGCAAGGCCAGAACCCAAGTTCTGTGGGAACCTGCAGGGAAACCTGCTGCCATTGACATTACAGGATTATTTCAGCAAGCAGGTGCAGATAGCTTAAACTCTGAGATTCAGTAAAAATGGGACTGTCCTCTGGAGACTAATCCTTTTGGACACAAAACTCCATTCATGATATTCATCTGATGGAGAACTGGAAAAAAATCTCAGTCCAGGGCTCCTCCCTCTGCAGAGCCAGTTAAGTGTGAGCAAACCCAAGGGATGGCTGCCTGTGAAGCTCTGAGGTTTCTCACAACATTTCCTCATCCAGGGGCAAGAGCACACTAAGACATTTGTATGATCAGTGCAAGCTGTCAGAGAACATGGCTCTGCAAAACTCAAGAATTCCTTTGTCTCACTGACCTTTCCCATGTGCCTCCAAGGCCACCTGATATGATCTTTGTCCCACATGGTTGGGCCTGCCCACAAGACAGGGTTGTCTTATCCTTCCTACTGATCACTGGGCTGCCAGTTTTGAAAGGTTGGCTGTTTCTGACAGGTTCCAAAATGATCAATTAATACCCCTTACCTCTACACTGCCTCTAAAGAAGAATGTCCTTGCTATAGCTATTATAAAATAAATATAATTGAATCAGAATGTGACCTTTAATTAGCAACCAGAGTAGATCTCTCTCTGCTTGAAAAATGTCCACCGCTTTTAATTGGATCCCAGGGCAGTATCCTAATGTCCTGCCCCCAAATCCTACAGCTGCTATGAGTACAATATAAAGCAATGGCTAAGCAGCTCCTGTATCTCTGCATGCAGCTCAACAGCTCTCCCTGTTATATTCTTCATCTCCAACAAGTTCTGATTTTTTTGACGTACCTAAGATGAATATTCAAGGTTTTAGCCCAATTTACATATCTGTAATCCAGCAGTGAGAATAAAAGGTTGTCAGGCAAAATAAATGTGTGTCTCAAGGTCAGACCTGGTTGAAACCGATAATGGTGCTTAACAGCCTATGCCATGCCTTTGCAATGATCAGCATTGCTCTAATTGACAAATTAGCTGTCCATATGGGCTCAGAGGCAATCATACATCCATAAATCCCAATAAATACAAACATAATCTGATCTAAGTTGGATCAGCCAAATAAGTTAAAGCTAGATTTAACACCTTAAAGGATTGCATTTAAGGAAAATCACTGTTAGGCAAGATTCAGAAGGGCGGAAACCATATGGCCTGAATGAGGACCATGAGGCTGGTTCCTACCTCTGTTCTTCTCTCCTCTCAGCCGTGGGGCATGGGACCTTGACCCTGTGCACCCCAGGGAAGGCTCATGTGCTGGGGATTCCGCCTGGGCTATTTACATTGGAGGTCGCTACGGGGTGGATGGAGGACAACTGGCTCCCAGTTGGTGGATACTCCACCAGGGGAGGGGCTTGGTCAGCAGAGGGAGGAGCCTCATTCTTGGTTGGGGCGGAGGTTTCCAAGAGGTGCACTTCCTAAGGACATGGGAAGTTTCTTCACATTTCTGTAAAACAAGTAAACAGGTTGAGCAGGTAGGCTCTGGCAGTGCTTGCTGGAGAGACAGGATGTGACCCTCCATCATGTCCAAAACCACACACAGGCAAGTGACACTGCAGCAGCCACACTTCCCAGACAAGGTTCACAGTTCGTGCCATGATAGCTGTTCCTGAGACAGCAGTCTGCAGGCAGATTCCTAAAGGGCCATCCAGATCTTATCCTTGGGAGAAGCAAGGCTTCTGGACTAAAAGTTGGGGTCCTGTTGCAAGTTGGGAACTGCCCGTGTGGCTATTCCCTCAGTTCAGCTTCATCAGAAGGGAATAAATCCTGTTGTTTCAGGTCTTCATGTGGGATTTCTTGCTAGTCTGTCCCCTTTTTCATGGGGTCTGAAAGACTTTGGGGCAGGACGTTCCTTTAACATTTCCGTTTTGCAGACTTTGCCCATGCACTTCTGGAGTGATGGCTGAGATCAGAACTCTTGCAGTTGGGATGGGCAGGAGGAATATGAAGACACTGGCCAAACTAAAAATAGTGAACAGCAAGAGACAGGAGGTTCATATCTCTTAATGCCTCTGTCGATAAGTCCTGTTTAAACAGCCTTAGGGACTGAACCTCTTGGTGTCAACCCGCTGACTTCAATTGACTTTGGATCAACTTCCAAATTAAGCAGTATATCATGCTGCTCATCCTAGGCAATGCATGGGAGATACAAGAGTTAGACAGTGATTTATGAGAGATTTGACTAAGGGCCGATGTGCTCACCTTGAAATATAACCCTCATCTTTCCATATGTCAACATTTGAAAAGACCTGAGCTCTCCAGCTTTGCCACCAGATCTATTCTTCAGAGAACCTTAGCAGAAAGAAGGGATAATCAGGAACATTTTTAGACTAGTATATCAAATTTTAGAGATTTTGCTTTGCTCCACTGTGGCTGCCCAAGAAAGACTGCAATCTTTTTAGTGTGTCAAGTACCTATTTACTTCTGCACTCCACTGTCCTCTCTCTCCTATGCACACAAGCACCAGTACGTTTTCTACATGCCAAATGCATCAAGGTTCACGTTTCTTCAGGTGTGAATTAAAATTACATCATTACTTATTTCTGGCTGTATATTCCAAATCCACTATCTAAGCATTTTAAAGAGATTAAATCATAATTGTGCAAGATTCAGGGAGTTTCCTGATATTCCATGAGGAATAGAGGCTCCTAAGCCTCTAGGAAGGCATCTGAAATTGCACTTGCACCCCTATAAAATGGCAAGAAGCTGAAGGACATAAAATAAGGAGTGCTTGTTCACTGTCTCTTCCATAGCAAGAAGTAGAGGTAACCAAATAACACTAACAAAGCTGTTTCAAAACAGTCACAGAGAATCATTTCTGCATGAAGAATGGAAATGCGCAATGAAACTCCCTCATAAGAGCTATTTTGGATACTAAAAGTTCATGCCTGTTCAAAGGAAAAACCAACAAATTTATCAAAGAAAAGTCACAAAAGATTTTCAATTACAGGGTAACACCATTGGACTATTCAGACTCTGGAAGTCTGAACAGCAAAGTGCCAGAGCCTAGAAAAAAAGTTCCCTGTCCTTCCCTAAGCCCTCCTTTTTGAGCACTTATAGAAACAGATAGGTACTTTTTCCAGCAGACTTTTACTCTGGCCCTGCATGGCTATTCCTATAGTCTTAGGAATATAGTCTATATTCTTCTAGTCTATTCTAATCTTCTATATTCTTATAGTCTACTCCTATAGTCTTTTTGTTCCTTGGGCAAACACTGCAAAACGTGTGTTCTCCAACAAAGGTCCATTTGGATCCATCCATTGACCATTGACCATCCATTGAAAGTCTTCTTGCATGCTTCCAAGGCCTCTGCAAACATGACTTTCTCCCAGAAACAGCATTGACTTGGCAGTTACTATTGGGTAACCCCACTGCTATATTCTGTTGTTTACTGCTTGCATCCAATGGGGTCAGCTTGGTGGAGCAGCTTTCCTTATTTTGCTATTAGATTAAGGGATTATTGACGATGATTCCCTAAGCAACCAGAGACCACAACTCTCCTAGCAACAGGCTGATAAACCCCAGTTTCATATTTTAATTCTTCAAATTCCATTAAAAGAGATTCTTGTAGTTTAAGGCATAAAATGTTTGTTTTTCCAACCCTAATGTGGATTATTAAACCACGGGCACGGGGAACTATGCTTGGCATTAATATCCTTTATATAAAATATTCTGGACTCACTATCAGAAATTTCTTAGATCTTTTAGCCTAAAAGAGAATGACAAAGATAAGAAAAGAAAGAATAAATCTGTCTATGTATGTGCATGCATATATAAAGCTCTTTTGCCTAGCCTAATCTTTTTTTCTCTGTCTCCACGTATGGAAGATGCATTGTCAAATGAGGTTCAAAGGCCTAATCTATGACTCCCATTGACTAAAATGGGCTTTAGCTGAAACTCTGGCTGAGAAGACAAAAAAAAAAGGGAACTCTGAAATTGATGGCGTGGAAGATGAGAACAGAAAAATTAACTAAGACACACATGGAGAGAGCACAAAGAGACACACAGAGATAGGACAAAGCTGCAGGGTTTAAACAAGGCTCCAAGCTTGCCTATCATACCTATCTCTTATGAAATGACCCATTTAAATTGCCCATCAGCTAATCCCCTTAGCCAGGCTATCGGCACGTATTAGAGCAGCAGAGGAGGATGGACAGACATGAAAATAACCTAAGCCCAGGTGCCCATCTCCCCAAGGTTAGACCCATTCAGGTTAAATGACAACCTTTGGAGTGCTGGGCAGATTGCTACTGTTGTAGGAAGATGCTAGCAAACAGCATTGGAAATATCTTCACCACTGAAGGTCTCCAGGTCTTTTCATACCATAGGGGAATGCACTCAAATCACTTGCACACACAGGTAAAGAACCAGTACCAGGAATACCAGCCCTTCCCAGGGCTGGGATGGATGCTGGGCTCCCTGTGTGGGCATCAGGACCAAAATGTCACGAAATGGCCACGTGCTCTGCATTTTGCTATGTTCCTGTAGTCTCTACAGTGCCTCTAGGATCATGTGGGCTGGTGAGGTTTAGAGGGAAGCCAGTGCTATGGGGACCTGTCAATTCCATCAAGAGAAGAGGCCAGGTGAAGAGCTGGAGCTACGGATGGGATGGGAAAAGACCTCCACTGTCAAGTGGAGGCATCACTCTAGGAAGGCTAGGCTTGCTACCAGGGTGGACTTCACAAGGCAGCTGTTGGATTCAGGTATACAGTGCTATCTTTCCTTCAGTCTCATCCCTAGACCCCCCATACTACAAATCCAGGTCCCAGTGTGCAGCATGTGTGGATGAACTCAGCTTCCACGCCAAGGCCAGCTCCCAGTCTAGCAAAAACTGGAGGATTCCCTGGAACCATGTATGGGAAGGGGGCTGGGTTGGTCCTGCATGACCCTCCCAAGGACCGACCCAGCCATGCCTGGGGGTGCTCGCTGCAAACACGCGCAGTGGGATGACGACTGCATGGCAGGACATCTATATTTCCATGTTATGGCTTCGGTATTTCCATCCTGACCATTGTGTGCATGGGGAGGGGGCGGGGGAGAAGGGCTAGTGGAGGGAAAAATAAAGCCCATAGGGATTGTAAGTAATAAAAGGCTGCAGCAGATTTGTCACACTATTTCGTTTCTTATTAAATTGAGTGGTCTCTGTAGAGAGGGGCATAAAACAAACTGTGAATTCAGATACCTCTGAACTCTGGAAATATTTGGAGATAATTCTAATTCTTCATTTATCATTATTATGTCTAGTGAGGGAAGAGACATCTATTTTAATTCCCATCCCAAGTTATTTCTTAAATATTCTTATGTTAAATGAAGTGATCCAAAGCAGTTTTTATTTTCTACAAGATACATTAATATGTTCCCTATTAATTCTATTAATAAAAAGAAACCTCACCAGAATAAATAATTTAATAGAATGTTTTTGGCCAACGAATATTAAAACCTTTAGGTGATGAAGTTCCCCATATAGTACAGAGGTACTGGTTCTCAAGCACTTTTGTGATTGAAGACGAGTGTTTAACTAAAATCAGTAAGAATTAGAAATGGAGGAAAATCAGAGGCTTTTTCATATTAAACTCAAAGCCTTTCCCAGAGCTGAGTGTTTCAGGTCAGCAGGAATTTGCCTGAACTCATTTCTGGATTTGAAAGTGATCTTAGAAACCAAAGTCAAAGTGGGGAACGATTTATGAAAGGGACTCAATTCTGTGCAATATTCTTAGCAATAAAAAGGATATTTTTTTCTTTTTAAAATGTCATTAGAAGTCATATTTCTTACTGCCTGCGTTTCCTCTCCACTCTAAGACTAGCATCACAAACTCGGCTGCATTTAGAGCCTGTGCCATGGTGCTGCGTGACAATGCAAAAGAACTGCTAATTATCAAGTAATGTTTCCTAAAAAGAAGACTGAAACTGTCCCTGGAAAGATGATGTGTCTAGGGCAAGTGAAATGCAAAAGCCAAAACCATACAGTACCCCCCGCCAACAGCCTGAAAAGCCAAACTAGGGAAGGAAGGAGGGAAGGAGGGAAGGAGGGAAGGAGGGAAGGGAGTGGATTCTCAGACCAGGGATCTTCTGATAATCATCATATCAGTTTGGTAACTTGGAAAATCTCCCTTTCACCTGTGCTTTCCAAGAGATGTTGATAGTTCACTATGTGATGAGCAGATAAATTGGCCTGATCCTGCCTCCAGCTGAGCTGTTCAGACCAGGAGTGATCCCACTGGAAGGGGCTGGATCCGCACGTAGACACACAAGAGGATGTGACCCAGTGCCCTTCTCTTTAGAAGCAAATAAACTAAGTTGCCTTTATTTACTCGAGGTTTTAAATCAAAGCTTGATTTCCATGCCACTGCTTTCTGAAAGAAAAGCTTTTGAAAGATTTTATTTTTCTACAGGAAAGCTCAAGGAATGTGCTTATTTAGCTGAGATAAAATGATAATTCCTAAGAAATCATTGTGGATTAAGAAGCGAAGCGATTAGAGAAAGATGGTATATTTATGAATGTGTGCATAGCCCTGCTGGTTAAAGGGGTATTAATCCCTCTTAGTCTGCAAAAGGACCTTCAGACTGCTCAAGCAAGCAGGGCTTAGGCACTGCAAGCTTCCTAGAAAGTCCTAAATCTTCACATTAGCTCCCTGCGTTTCCTCATCTTAAAGTCTAAGCCGTTTTCTAAAGGATACTTCCATAAACAAGCCCCCTCAGAATCTGCAAGGATTTGGAAATCCGGATTGGTGAAATTTTTTAAATCCAAGGTCCAAGTGGATAGAAGGAGATTAGGTTGCACTTTAAAAGGCCACCTTTAAAGAGACAGTACTGTCCTAGATCAGCATTTAGGCTGAACTGAAAAAGAATGAGGGAGGAAAGAAAAGAACACAAAAGAGGAGAGAAAAGGGGAAAAAAAAGAGTTGCATTTGAGACCTAGCTGATTTAGTGTCCTATGTGGTCTCAGAGCCAAAAATAACACCACATTTTTTGCCCAGTATTCAGCTTCTGCTCCAAATAAGTCTTTGTTGTAGGGCTCAGCTGGGTTGCCCGTCCTCACTTTGGTGAGGTGATGCTCATTGCTGCCAAGCTGCACCTGGACTTTTTCTGCACACAGGGAGTGCACATGTCAGGTATATCAGCTCAAATTTGCAAATCATTATAAGATCCCTCAGGATATACACAGGAGTTACTTAAAGGGGCATCTTGTGAAATCTTCACTGGATTTCTTAGAGACTCCTAGGAGTCTGTTCTCTAGCTATAAGCACTATAAAAATGTGTGCAAGTTTGGGCTCCTTCTTCTTACTCTAGATGATAGATTTTGCAGAGGATATTGATATCCTTTTTGATCTCTTTTTAAGGAGATAGAAAGTTCTCAATCATCTCCATAAGTCAAATTTCTAGCCGTCGTTATTCCACCAGAACAGCAAAAGGACAGAGAAGCTCTTGATCCTCTGTCCATGTTATGTTAACCCAGGGGAAGGACATTGAGGAGGGGAAGAAAAAGATTATGTGAGATTACGAGCACAGAGAGGCAGGAATGATAGTTGGTATTTGTTTGCAGTCCTGGAGCAATCTTAATCATGGTTACATTTAGGACTAGCAATTCATTTTAAATGTAAAGTACCAACCATAAAAAAACATGGAAAGAGGTAGGGTTTTCATCCTGGCAGTACAGTTCAAGGGTGCTCAGACTACTGGCAGAAAACATGACCAATAGGTGTTGTTTCCTCTCTCTTTGCAGCCTTTGGTTAAGATGAGAGAAGGTACAGGCCACTCCAGAGGAAGCTTGGAAGTGAATGGATTTGACCACGGACAGCACTGGCATCTCTTTACAATTCTGCCAAAGTCCCCAAGTCTACCAATAGTTCAATATGTAATATGTGACTCCCTGTAGCAGCATTAGTATGTGATTTGACCTAAAACTGGGAAAATAATAAATAAAGTAGATAACAATCTTGAAAGTGCAGCTGTAAAATGTCTTAGAGGTCTTTGGAGCTCTGCTGTAGAGTCTTAGCTGACTTCAGCCAGGTCTTTCCAAGTCAAAGATGCCAGAGATGAGATCCTGAGGAAAAAATAGTATATCTGCATCTTTACAGAATAAATGGGAAATCACCGAGCAAAGTTTCAGGATGTTGAAATCACACGATGATTACTCTCCAGTATGACACTCTTTAGTTGTACTCATATTTCGGCAGTCTTGTGAGACAGGCTGGTGAGGGTCCACTGCCTGCATGAGAGCTGCCATGGCCTGGATGATTCCCAGAGGTGCATTTATCTTCTAGCCTTGCTCGAGACTGACACTGCTGGGGATTACTCCTTCTCCCGTAGCCTTGCTCAGTTGACATTTCTATTGTCTCTTCCTATTAGATTCTATGCTGGCTTCACTGCTAATCTGCTCTCTGCCTTCTTAAAAGGCACTGATATTGCTTATAAATTATATGTATCACTATAATATTGTATATATTATAATGCATTTATAGATTATATATCAATGTTTAAGTCACACTCTCCCTCCCGTCTGAGATGCATTTGGCTTGTTATGAGCTTTATGTAGAACACACGTGTGATGTATCAACAAGCTAGAAGAGAAATTCCTTGATGGGGCTGTCAAGACAGTGCAGTTCCTCCTCCATTGAATCAGCGTAACACAACATATGAAATTGTATATCCTATTTGTGATTTTGAATTACAAAGATGAAAGGATTTGTTGTGAAAGCATGAGACAGGGGTTCAAAGGTTTCAATGCATTTTCTAGCTTTGCTATAAACTCTGTGGGATCCTAGACTTATCTGATGCCCTTTCTGCACCTCAAATTCCGGATGATGGCGGGGTTTTTTCCTCACATTTTGGGCAACCTGGTCCATTTTAAGTTTTCCAGGGCAGTAATCTACCTCCAAGCACAGCACCTAGCCCCACCAGGGCTGTGACATCCACCAGCACTTATCACTCTGGTGCATGGATGAATGATAAACACCAGCCAGCTCTCTTAATATCCAAAGATGATTTATAATAACAACTTCTTCATTTCCTGTTAGTAGATATACTATGTTAAGAAGGAATCTTTGTACAACTTGGAATTTGTGAGTTTAAGTCCTGATTCCTCCCCACCTCAGAAAATTTTCCCAAGCCATGAAATCTTTAAAGCATTCCAACAAGTCTAATATCACTTTACAGACTAATGCTAATGAGATCATAAGCAATTGACCAGAAACAAATAAATAATTCAAAATCCACTGCAAGTGTGAAAAGTATTTAAATGTTATTGATAAACTAATCTACAGACTCCATTAGCAATTCAGTCACACAGCACCTGTATTGATTGGGCGAATTTAAGCACATGCAGAAAACAACCCCCCAAAATAAGCAAGCAAAAGCTAGCTTGTCTAGCAGTGCTTTAGCGAGCAACTTCATTAACATTTGGGAGTTTACTGAGTCATTTTGCTCGGGGAGTTTACATACCTTGCTGTAGCAACAGCCTGAATGCTGTATTTATAAAGCTTAGATATTTATTTGCAAGGTAGATAAAAATTAGCTGGTTCAGGGCTGCTTTTAAAAGAAGTACACAGGCACTGACCTATGTAGTGCTGTATTATTATATATGTAGTATATATATGTAGTATATATATGTAGTATATATA
>NW_020454092.1:14465646-14567549 GCF_003342845.1 Nothoprocta perdicaria | reverse complement strand
TATATATGTAGTATATATATGTAGTATATATATGTAGTATATATACGTAGTATTAGCTAAGGCCACATGACTGCTCTCCAAATTCTGATTTGGGGCAGTATTGCTTCTTAGCATTCTGTCTCATTCAACATTTTCCTCCATTATTGGAAGTATAACACATAGAATATCCTGAGGAAATACCTTTTCAGTGATGTACATAGCCACATTCTCCTGTTCAGGACACTGCTGCAGCAGCAGGGATGTGGGTGCTCGTGGCACCTCTTTGATGGGTGGAGGAGGAGCATGTCTGTGTATAAGGTGTCCTCTTTGGCCCTGGACTGCAGATGTCCATGAAGCCCGTAGGAAAGGATGAGAAAATAGTCAACATAACCCAGAGCTACTCAGGGAACTGAACTTCCATCTCATAAGGGCGAAATTTCTCCCAACAAGCCAACACCCACCATGCGAGGACTTTCTACTTCTGCACCTTCCATTGGCACCCAGCGCCGCCCTGGGAGGATGGGTCAGTCCTACCAAGCCTTATTCCCAGCCCTTCCCAACTTGGGTAACTCCAGGCCACAAGCAGGAGCAAGATCTTTGTGTTGCCCCAGCAGAAGAGATGGAGCCTGGCTGCCCGTCAGTCCAGAAATGCTGCAAAGGTCGGGGCTAAAAAACAGAACAACCTTTTCAATAGCAGGGGAGTCTCTTCTATTTTTTTTTTTCTTGTTAATTGCTTAACACATAGATCTCTAACCCAGGGAACATTTCACAGCATCGGCTTCATTCCTGAAGACATTGTTGAAGGCTGGAAAAAAGCATCTTGCTCAGCAGTAGACCTGACAGATGATATTTGCAGCTAGGCCTCTGCCTCCTCAATCCACCCTTAGGCTCAGCCCGACCTGCCAAAGCTTCCTTCTTTGCTCTTTCCCGCTGTCACCCAGCAGCCTGCATCAAGGCAATTACCAAAACAAATCAATCTTCTCTTGACAGTTCATTTACACTGAATTAATTTGGAATTAGAAACTGTTATTGCAATTGGCAGCTCCTGATATTCCCAATACAACACAGAATCTGCAGGGAAAACAACTCTGGACCTGGGCACTTGAATTAAAAAGGACAGTTCTTCCTGATTGAGATATAAAAACAAAGAGGATTTTTTGTCCCAAGTTCTCATTGTTTCTGTTGTCAGTATATATGAAACTGCGAAGTCCTAAATAAAACTCACCTTATGCTGATGTGATTCTTTCTCACTCAAGTGTGAATTTAATTTCTAACACTGCTGCACAAGAATTAAACCCCTGCCTCCTAATTTACACCACTTTCAACATCCTGCTTCCCAACATCCCACTGTGCTGGGGTGCACTGGAAGAAACAGTTTAAGCATTCTTGTGCCCTTTTCACATGTCAAAACTGGAGGCATGCAAAGATTAAGAGGCAAATTTGTCCAACCTACTTTATTCCTTGGCCTCCTGCAGTCTGCTCCTGCTGGTATCATCCACATGGAAAGGGAGACGGCCCTCCAGAGAGGTCCCAGATATAGGCATGGGGATTGTTTTGCCATCTGAGACCCTCTGTGTTGGCTAGCTAAGCCAAGCTCCTTGCTCACATGACCCAAGTTACATGATGCCTAATGTCACATGGTGGACTTGTGGCACAGTTGGAATTGACATAGTTGTACATTTGATGTCCTACTTGTATGTCTAAGTAACCACCAGGAAAATTAGCAGCATTTCAGTGAAATATATTATACCATCCACTGTCTTCAGGTGAACACATTCATTATGTTACAGCCACTGAGAAGGGCTTCCTCCACCCTCTACCTGCAAAGGGAGGTAGACGTGCCCACCCCTCCTGAGCTCAAGCCCCTGAGGAGCCCTCAGTTCCCAGCAATTACTCTTCAGCTCTCCACCTGCGGTCACTCCTCCAGCTTGGGGCTGGAAGCTGTGCCAGTGCTTCTAACCCTCTTCGAAGATAAGGGGAGCTGAAGCCATTCCAGAAGGCGAAATCTGCAGCCTTAAGCAGTGCAAAAATACAGATGCTCAGAAAAATCCAAAGTCTCTGAATTATCTCTAGCATTGGTTGCAGTCTTGTTCTCTGTAGCGCTCAATAATTTTTGCTTTTTTTTTCTTACCAAAAACATACTAACAAGAAAAAGTAGTGTTGGTTATTTTAAAAGTCAAAAATAATTTTGACCAAAATATTCCAATTTCCTTCCTTCTTATAAAACAACAATGCATTTGGTAAAAAATATATATATTTTTTAAATTAAGCTCTCCAGGAAGCATTCTGGAATCATGAGGCTGATCACAAAATACCACAGTCCCTATTGCTCCACCCTCAAGGCATCTATTTATGTCTCTGCCTGATGGGATTTGACTTGATATCTCCTTTGTTCGAGCATCTCCATGTCCAGTTCCTGGATAGTCTTTAGGCCTTCATGTTAAACTTGTCCAACATGTCACCAGGACGGAGATCTAACTACAGAAGAGAAAAGGTGCTAGCTCTGAGGTCCTCTGTCACTCTAATCACCACAGTCACTTTCATGGCGTGTCGGTGATGCTTACCCAGACAAACTCTCATGGACACTGTAGGTGAGAAGCACTGCTGGGATCCCACCAAGACCTGGGAGATGTTCCCCAGGTGGCCCCAAAATACATCTCTTAAGCACCTGGAATTTTAGCATTGCAAACTGGCACACAGAAAGATTTAAGGAGCACCCAAGGTTAAGCAGGAGCTGGATGATGGTTTGGATGCTTTATGGCTGGAGTGAAGGGCTTAACATGGTAATTATGAACTTATGTCCCCTCATGGCTCTAATCCTTGATATGTTTCCTGTTCTGCTTCTGCTGAGGTTGGGCAAGAAGCAGATTTCTTGGGTTTGATTGGTTGTTCTGTAGTTCTGATATGTTCCTCTGCTCTAAAACAGAACACGAAAATGACCATATGAAGGGGAAGAAAGAGTTAAAATAGCTGTATAAGACTCGATATATTTTGCTTCTGCTGTGTAATTTTTATTATTATATATATATAAAAAAGCTATTCAAATATTAAAACTTCTCAACACAAAGGCTCGAAACAGGCATGTTACAACCTTAGCACAACAACTTTCCTTTCAAAACAAATTCCTACTGAAATCAACTCATTTCCCTAAAAACTGTGGTTCTTACCAGATCAGTTCTCTTTCAAGAGCAAAGGATTTCACCGGGAATTGAAGTACTTTTTGTACCACTGACTTTGCTGAGTGTGCCAGTGCTGTGAGGCACACCGTTTAGCCTCTGCTCCCCACCCCCCCCCTAAAAAAAAAAAAAAAAAAAAAAAAAAATCAGACAAAACATTTTATCTGGAGTCCCCTTTTCTCTCCCTCCATCCTATTCAACCTGTGACCACAAGCCTGCTGCACATGAGCTGCTCATCAGGGAGCTCTTTCACCCAGTCCTGTGCTTGTGGAGCAGTCCTGTCTGCAAATAAGGCATTCTTAGGGGCATCCATGTGCAATTTATCCCTGCTAGAATTCCATTTTGTCCTTCTTGCTACCTGCTACAGAAATCTCAATGGTAAATTTCTGTGGCTCATTTGGATACCTTCTGATCTTTCTAGGATGTTAAATAAAACAAAATAAAATATTCAAAATACCCCCAGTTGCTGAGACCTATTTATTTTTACAGGAATTAAGAATAACAATAATCAAATATAAGAGAGGTCAGGTGAAAAGATGGATTTCCAACCTCTGTTGATCTCAAGACCCCTAAATTTCTATCTTGTTTTCACTCTGGAAGCCAGATATTACACTGATGGTCAGTCACTCCCCATCCCTTGTCTCTTTTGCATGCTCTATCACTAACACGGAAGGCAGCCATCCTACACCACCACGGCACAGTGTGCTGTGTTCCAAACCAGTGCTCAGCACAATGCTATTCCCTGAGCTGATCTACTGAGCAAAGGTCCAGTTCTGGGCAGGAATTTGCCAGCATTTGGGAGTAGCTGGATGGAGGAGGCAGTTGGATCACAATCAGCTGAAAATTCTGAACCCCAGCTCCAAACAACCCTGGTTACTTGAGCTTTCCATACAAATCTCCATCCATGAACAAACTCAGGGAACCAGCCTCAAATTTAGCACATTACCATTGTTAGATGCCTGCTGCATTTTTGGCCAGGGTGAGTTTTACCCCTGCCTGCCCCATCTTGCTCCGTGCACCAGCACTTAAGCACATACTGCTCCCAGGCTGGAACTGCATGGATAATTTGGGTCAGACACGTCCCACTTCCAGGACAAATCCAGGCACTGGCTTAAATCTCTCCGTGCTCAAGGTCAGCCTCCACGGGACGCTTAACGCTCAGCATCTTTGATGGGATCTAAACGCTCGCTTACATCTCAGCGCACACTTAAACACAGCCTTCAATAGAGATGCTTCGCTGAATAGGGCAGACGGAAAAGCTTTACACCCGCAGAGGATCCGGCCCACAGGCTATCAGGCACAGAGCTAATCACAACAATGCCGAATTAAGCTATTTAAATTACCCACGGCGCGCCAGTGGGTCCACGTGCTTTTTCTTTTTTTTTTCCCCTTGGTAAAAGTCCTCTTTGTTATTATTCCGATGACCAACTTGGGCTGCTTTGCTTTGTCATTTTTAGTCAGTCCACAAATTCCCTGAGCTATACAATTTATGGTTTTATCACCACTTCCTAAGCTTCGCTACCCCGTCTCTCCTGCATCTCAAATACTTCTCCCCTTTAAATAAACCTGCTTCATTTTTTTTTCCATAACTTTCGCAAGCAGATAAAAAAAAATCTTGAATTTCTGAAACATGCAAACTGATCACTGTGGCATTAAGAAATCTTAAGAAGACTTATTTTAAGGGGTTTTATTAGGGAAATTCCTGCTCTTTAAGATATCTGTACGGTTGTCAAAAGCAGTCACTTTTGCAGATGTTGGGGCTTTTCTTACACTAATCTCCGAGGAAAGCCTGAGCCTCAGAGATCACTTAGCAATTTTTAGATTTAAGGAGATGAGAAGAAAAAGCCAGGGAGCTGGTCCCTCTTCGGGTCAAGTCTTATTTGAATTCAGAGATCTCTTCGTCTAACGTGCAACAGTCTCGTTAAGTTGACGGCTAATTAATGCAAGATGGCTTCAAGAGATTGGATTAAAAAAAAAAGAAAAAGAAAAAGAAAAAGAAAAAAAAAGAGAAACCTATAGGGAAAAAAAAAAAAAAAGGAAAAAAAAAAAGAAAAAAAAAGGAAAAAAAAAAACCCTTGTCCCTCCCCTAGGCAAAATAACCCCACAAAAGTCTGTCTCCATGGGGTCACCAGCAACAAACGACCACCAAAGCTAAGAGCCTGCAAATGCTACCCCGTGCCCTGATATGGAGAGGGCTGGGCATAAAATGTTTTAAAATATTTGCCAGTTCTTAAAGATTTCTCACTGACCAAGCTGCTATCTGCCTATCAATCATGGTAATGCAACCCTTCATTTTCTCTCTAGGTGTAAAGGAATTAGGCAACCCTCCTCATTTCAGATCTCTATTAGTTCTGTATTTCTAATTCAGCAAGTCTACAACACCTTTTTAAGCCTGAAGAGCACTAAGCCAGATCTGTTTTCCTCTAATCACGTCAGCTTATTTCTGATTTCCAGAAATTACAAGGAACACGGCCAGGCAAGGGCCAGGGAGACGCTCAGCCATGCACGGCAGGGCTGTCCCTGTCCTCAGGGCCACCATGTCCCCATCTTTGCTCCCCCAGGAGCTACCCTGGGGAAGCCAAGGCAGTACCTTGCCACGCTCACCATAAGCCATATCCAATGCACTTGATGCTCAGCGCACTTGGGACTATCTGCTCCTGGCCCAGTCCCTGCAGGAATAGGAGCTACTCAGACTGACAGAGAGCTCACTCATCCCAGCCTCCTCCTCCCTTTTTCCTTTCTTTTTTATTTCCTTTTTTTTTTTTTTCCCCTCTCCTTTTAAAGCAAAACAGATTAAAAGAAGCTCACTTCCATTTGGTATCCATTTGCAAATTAGCCCCAGCTCTCTAACATTAGTGTCATTAGGTGTTTTTCTCCCGCCTCTTCTTTTCTTTTTTTCTTACCTTATCCAATCCGATTGTGTAACGCTGACTAATAATACATACACATAAGTCGTAATTGTATATACATATACATAGGTAACACTTAAAATCAGCCCCAAACTACACCCAAATGTGTATTTCTCCTTGTCTTGTAAGTCCTTTAATATCTGATTAATGTCTATTTTACCCCTTCCCCCAGAGTATTTAGCATGTGCCTCACTGCATAAATCTGCATATATTTTGCAGATCTAGTGGAAGAACTGAATAAAGCCTATTGGTTTGGCTAAGAAAACTTGCTCAAAAGAGCTATTTTTCCAGGTCAGATGATGGGAGGAGTTTTGCAGTAGAAGGCAGTGACTTGTCTACATCAGGGGTGCAAGCAATGAAAATTAATTATAATTAGCAAGTGTATGAATTTACTGGAGTTACACTGACATATGTATCTTTCTCTTGGACCAGGATAGAAATAACACCTCCCAGCATGAGTATAGGGATGATATAATTTGGCAGCAGTGATTTCTTAGGTCAATTCTGATACAACGTGATAGAATTCATGTGGACAGCGATGTCTTTCTACATGATACAGCAACTTCACAGAGAGGGAAGAAGCGCTCAGATGGGAGTTCTGTCATGTAAAGTAACATATGTTTGTGTATCTAGAATAACCTACCCACAGGAGGGAACTGGATTTTCTCTGGTGGTTGCCATTTGCAGAAGAGATCTCATAAAAAGAAACCCTAGCCTTTGTGCCATTGATATTTTCAGTGTCAGCCTTTCATTAAATAATTTGAATATTCAGTATTCTTGGCTTGATTCTCTTCTGTCTCAGTCTGAAAGGGCCTGATCCAGTGTTCTTGGATCAAGGCAGAGAGAGAGGCTGTTCCTAACCCTTCTGGGCCAACTCTGGACATTAGTATTACTGGTAATAATTAAAGGTCATTCTGTGATAGATCAGCATGTAGTGGTGAAATACCTCCAAATAGCAAAGATTACTCATTGTTATTGTGATGAGCGTATAGTCATCCAGCAACATCTTCAGAGATGGGAGCTCTTGGAGTGTCCTGAAACGTGGATGCTCCCATTGATGGTGGCACAGGGATCACACGTGAGCTCGTTTAGTGTTGCTGCCCTGAAAAATAGTTTCACATCCCTTGGGTTATGACAGCAGACATCCATGGGTTTTGTGCTATGCCTGTAGAAAGTAGGCAATTTGTAGTTTTCTAAACCAGATGTTAAAAGACCATAAATACTGAATCCATATGAAAGAAGGAAAAATCCTAGGTATTCTTGATGATGTGTTTTGGGTTAACCCTTTCATTAGTCTTCATTGGTAAGCCTCTGATGTCATCCTTGTCAAAGTTCCCATAACACTTCCAAGGACTTCCATCTCTTTCTTCGTTGTCACTAACAATGAAAGAAGAATCAAAGCAAGGTGAAATGATGTTACTTGCAGCTCCCTGCGGGGAAATACGAGTCTGCAAGAGACCTGGTATCAGTCTCCCAGTATAAGAGAAAATCTGGAAGTTTCCACAGTGAGCTTTTCCAAAATGAGCTTGAATCTTGATGGAGTAGATGTGAGAAAGAAAAACTTTCATGCCCAAAAGAAATATAATGTGTTTTCATGTTTTTCCTGTACTTTACACAAACTGGTGCTCTATCTGGTCAATGCAATTTCACAGCTTGCAAAATCTAACCCTGTAGTAATAAATTAGAGACAATATCTCTGAAATCTTCAACAGAAAATTGCTATCTGTGCTCACATCTGAAAATGTTCTACTGCAATATTTCCTGCATTAATAGAAATTTGAGGTGAATTAATTTACTTTGAGGATCTACTAAAATTGCAAGCATTTTCTCATGGGTGGCTTCAAGGACCCTCCTCAGTTTCACATCATCCTACTGCTCCTATCACAGTGGATCCTAGACACACTATAGGTCACTGAGAAAGTATAGCCAACTGCAAACGTGCCTGTATGTGAGTCAGGGACTTAATAACTATTGAAAGATTATTTTAATTATTACATATTTTGAGCCAATTTAGGTTTCTCTTTATTCCTTTCTTAGCTGTACTTCTCATACAAGAGGACTCTGAATTGATTTTTATACAAACATAAAACAAGATTCTTCCAGAATCATCTGAATTCAAGACAGAATGCCTTAAAATAAATACAGATGTTCAAAAAACTCACAAAAAAAAAAAAAAAAATCGCAAGCTTTGGCAGGTATTAATTCCATACAAAGAAGCTCTGATACTGCTTTTTTCCACTTGCTTATGCTACCGCCTAGAGTGGAAAATTATGATTGTCTCCATGACAAATTATGTCTGGCTGTTGTTATTCTGGAGGCAACTTTCTGAAGGGTAACACAAAATGTGATGGGCTTTTCACTGACCTTTATGCTTAGGCTCAAGAGCACTCTGACCAACACCACCAGCAGAAGATAACTCCACAGCTTGATGGGTTCTTTTTTCAAAGGACAAAACTCTTAACAAATATCTCTCTTACAGTCCCCACAATCCTTTCAAACAGTTACAGTCAACTGTGAGTTATGTATTTTTCATAAATAGCAAGGAATAGTCAAGTAATTCTGAGGCAGCCCACATCCAGCTGCTTTTAGCCTTACTTAAAATCTGTACCCCTTTAACAAATAAGGTAATAAAAACAAAGAAATAAAATATTGGAGCTGAAAGAGGTGACAAGAACATCGTGGGAGCTGGTTTTACCTGTCACTGTCCTAGGTCGGGTGTTAATGAAGTTAAAGCCATACAGAACATCTAATAGATGTAAAGAGATAAAATGAAAGAGAACACAGTGCTGTCAGTTCATCTCTGAGCCAGGATAAATATTAACATTATCAGACTACTGTGAAAAATCCCAGAGAGGGATTACAACCCGAGATTCCTTAGAAGAAGCAGGGAAAAAAAAAAAAAGGAAAAAAAAATAGAGATAAATGGATGCCTTTCTGAATGCTCTGAAGCCAGTGAGTAACACTTTCTCTCAACACATTGTCAAGAGCTTTCACAGAGCAAATAGGGCTTTCATTTCACAGCCTCTTCGCCCTCCTCAAGGGCCATGGGTAGATCCTGGAAAGAAAGAGGATTTTGGAAACTTGTCAAGTGGCAGGAGGGGTTTTCAATTGGTGTTTGAAAAAGAACTCAGTGAAATCTGATCTTGTGTTATCACAAGAACCACTTTCCTTTCCAGCCTCTGCACCCTCTCTCTTTCTTGTCTTCCCCCAGGTTGTCTGTCAGAGAGAATTCAGAAGTAAGTAGAGTGAGGGTGTCAGGTTCTGGCACCACCTTCATGGGGTAAACACAATGCTAACAGGCTTAAGTCCAGGGTGAGGTACATGAGAAACCCTCCAAAGGCTTTCACAGGTGTGTAGGAAGGTCTTTGCCCTACCATTCTGTAACATGCTATACTGGGAAATGCTGGTAACACATCAACTGGAAACCCGCACTCCAGGTAGTCAGCTTTTGAACCCCCAGACCCAACTACAAAGCTGAGTTTTCATGGTTTCTGCAGCAAAACCTACCTCCTCACCTTGCTACAGGTCACTGTCAGCTCCACTGGTGCAATTCTCCTGATACCGGACTGGAAAACAGAGAATCAAGTGGATTCAGGTTAAAAAATAGTCTTCTCCTAGCCAGGAAGGTTATTAACCTTGAAATCATGTCAGAATGGGGAGGATGGTGAGGATGATGAGGAAATTTCTTAGATCATCCACACATGTAGCCCCATGATTATGTAACCAAAACTCCAGAATAACTTGCCAAACTAGCAACCAGGCTTCTCTGTGTTCAAGCCCACCCTAAAAACTGTTTCTGTATTAATATTTGTACCAATATTTGTATCTGGTACTGATAAAGTACCAGATGCCATCTGTATGAGGAACAACATTGACTGGGAGTCCTCATCTTTGGAGAGCAAAAGATTGAAAAAGTGATAAAAAGAAAAGAAGGTAGAGGAAAATACAGAGAATGGTTTTTAACTTTCACCTCCAGTACAAAAACTTGGAGGTAGCCACTCAAACTAACAGGATCCAGCTCAGACCAGCTGGAAAAGTAAGACCCAAAGCCTCATCTGTGGAACTCCTTGCCTTTGGATGTTGTAAATGATCAAAGGCAACTGAAGAAATTCATGGAGTAAAGATTCATTCTGGCTCCATGAAGAGTGGAGTATGTGGCTCCCACACATCTGGAGCTGGGGGAGAGTATGTTCACGAGGTATTGCTACAGGTTTATCAAGCTATCATCACTCAACATCATTGGCCATGCTTAGAGATAGGATGCTGGACTTTGAATAGGTATGGCTACATTTATTAGTATTTGTAATGGCTCTTGGAAGTGGCACTCTCATCAAACACAGTAGTGAGAGAAAAGAGGTTTGTGTCCACAGACCCCACAAAATCCATATTCCAGCAATTACTCTGACTGATGCTAAAACTTTCAGGTCAAAGTTTTCAGCTCAGTAGTAAAAATAGGAATGAAGCACTGGGGTCCTGACTGCTGCGTCCTCTGAATCCTTGCCTGGCAATGCACCCCGCTCTGATAAAGGAAGATCTGGGCTTTCTAAGAGCCGCTCTTCTTACACTGATGGCTAATCTGAGCAAAGACCTAGGGCCTGATTTTCATAAGTGCTGAGCACAGTCAGCCCCTGCTTAAGTCGAACGGGGCTGTGAGCATTCATCGACCAAGAGAGCTGGGTTGAGCTATCAAAATCTCTGCTCTCAAACTCCCTGGTACCTCAGTCAGCTATCACTGCTTTGCTGTGATGTTGCAACGGGGGAACCAGGCTATGAATCCTATGAAACCTAGGAATCCAGGTTGGGAGGGCAGCAATGCAAGGCTGTTAATTCCTATTCAGTTGAGCCTCTCTTGGAAAAAAAAAAAGTCTTTTTAGCAAAGGAAGACTTGATAGAGGACCTGGATTGTGAACATCCTCCCGGGTGGGGAGGGTTGCCTTTAGGGCCCATAACAAGGGAAAACACTTCTCCACCAGAAGCAAAAGGAAAATACTTGCCCCCACCCAGTTAGTTTAGTGCTGCAATGGGTTAACCTTAGCCTAGGCTGACATTAACTACCCAAACTGATTTCTCTGCCGCCTCCAAGCTACTCTCTTGCTCCTCCCAGGGAGGAGGGACTGAGGGGCCTTTTCCAAAAATCCCCTCCTTCTGTATTTACTTCCTAACCCAAATGCCAGGAGACGGTCGACAGCTGGCTTAAATCTCGGCAGCTCAGGAGATGAGCCCCCTCCCCGCCTTTTCTAATAAAAATTAATTTATTATGATCCAGAGAGTTGAAATTAATCTGCCTCCGGAGAGGCTGTGTCTGGCGAGGCCTGGGGAGGAGGGAGGCAGAGGGCTCCGGAGGGCACATTGACATTATTGTTGTGCTTAATGTTGTGTGGCCGCAACATCTGCTAATTTACTGCACGAGCAGCCAGCTGCCTCCGACAGCTCCTAACAAGAAGGGAGCAGTGGGGCAAGGGGGGAGCGAGGAGAGCAGGGTGAGAGGATAGAGCCGGCTGGGGACACCCTCCAAGCTCCTCTCCCCATATCCCTGATAAAAGCAATGTTTGCCCATGCGCCAATGGATAAATCCCTGGGGGACTATCCCAGCATGGAGCCACCCGCCATTCCCACCATTGAGATGTGGATTCCCACCATGGAGATGTGGAAACTTGTGGGTTGCACCCCCTGAATTTGCCTTTGTGTAATAACTGCAGCAAGGAGCAAAGCACAAGCGCTGCTCTGGCTTGAGCAAATGGAGCTGGGGACGGACAACAGGATGAAGCTGCTTGGGGAAATCCCACCTGCACAGGGCCAGGCTCTGGTGTTATTCCCAAATGATTTGTCTGAGGAGCGGGTCTTTGTGAGCTATTTTTGCAAAATTGTTGCTTCCCCTGACAAATGAAAGAAGCTTAAAGAGGAAAAAAATTCTAGCCCTGTGGTGACAGCAAAGTTTTCTCACTTACAGGATGGTAATCAATGTAAAGTTGTTCGGGAGTATCATGAAAGCAGTGTCATCGTTTAAGATTCACGCAGCTGGCAGATCTCAGAGCCGGTGGCAAAGACCCTGCATAAATAGGAATGAGAATTTGTTCAGCTTGATTTTCACCTATTACTGCCGTGGCGGATGACTGCAAAATTCAGATGCAGATCTCATCAAAGGTGGAAAAGGCAGAGGGTCGCATCCTCCCATGAGATGAGCAGCACCAAGAGGGAGCCTGACCCTCCTTCCTAATCCCTCACCCATTTCGGGCCTCCGTTCTCAAGGAAGAGACTCCCATGGCTAGAGGACCCAATGCAAACCAGCTTACAGTAGCCTGAGAAGAAGTCAAGGTTGGGCAGCAAATCTGTTTTTTCATGAGAAATGGAGAAGGCCTCAGGGGGCTGAAAACAAGGAGCTAAGAAGCCCACGCAGGTCACCCAACCTACTGAGATGGCTTCCAATTCCCTCAGAAAATGGGTGATAATCCAAGTTGTTCACTACATTGTGGAGGGGGAATCAGCTCTCTGGTATCTGTCATAGGAAAGATCCTCCTATGGAATTCCATAGGCAATACGAGTAGGAGAAATCGGGGCTGTGATGCCTCAAGTGTGAGGGCTGCTCCTGCCCATATGGTGAATCCCAATAGGAAAATGAGATTCTTGATCCTGAAAAGTACTGGGACACCCCCACATCCCTTGAGCAGAGAAAGTTCAGGGCCTCAGCAAATCCTGCCTCTAGGCGCATCAGCAGCGTTGCAAACAGAGTGGGGAGAGATACTTGAACTGCATTGGGCTAAAAGAATATGGTAAACCTCTTAGGGAAGGGAATGAAATGATTTTTCTCAAATAACCAACATAAGGATTTGAAAATGAACATCTCTCAGAATTAATTTAATTAAAGCAGCATGCTGCCGTTACTTATAAAGCTAGAAGAATCAGTCTGTTTAATGGGTTCTCAGCTAATCAAAAATTAATTAAGCGTTTAGTGGGGATTCCAAATCCCTGAATTGGATTTAAAGAAGCCTGTTTCCATGTCTTTTTCAAGTGTTGCTTGTTTTACTATAACGGGAGACGTGTTTGATTGTGCAGACCTCTCATTATCCCTCGCTTGCAGGTGATCAGCCTTGAAATTCATTCTTGTTAGTTGATAGCTGCTCCATTGCCTGAAATGACTGTGACAGAGCATCACTAAGTCTCTGCCAGCCCTAGAAGAGGGCTCAGAGCTTCCCTTTGAGCATCATCTGCGTCTCCTTGCTCGCTCGCAGGTGATCAAGAGAGAATGGCAAAATGGGGCTGAGAACCAGGAAATCTCCCCAATATTTCCAAGGCTTTTGGGTTATGCAGCAGAGTGGTGGCAGGGCATTAGATGGGCCCTCTGCCTCCATATCTGCCCACCCTCCTGCTTGTGTATGTTCCACTTCCTTTGATTCCAGTTAATATTCCCTATTGCACCTTTTTTTTTTTCAGTTAATATTCCCTATTGCACCATTATTCTCTTCTCCCAGCCCTTTCTCATCATTCTGTAAAGAGGACAACATCCAGAGGGACAGACTAACGTGCCTTGAAAGAGGGAAAAAGCAGTACCTTGTCTCCAATGGGTCCTCCAGCCCCTTTCCTGGCAGGAACAGTGGGAAAGGAGCAAGGCACTCGAGAGAGAGCCACAGCACTGCTTGACTGGCCAGCTGCAAGACGTATCCTCTGATGGAAACCACAGCTCCATGGCTCCATTTGCCTTTCATCACCAGAGATCTCTCTTATAGCCACTCATCATGTTGACAATGTAAATAATAGCAATAATAATAATAATAATAATAATAATAATAATAATGCATCAAGTGTCATGTAGGAAGTGAAATTTTCCTCTCTCTTTTTTTTGGTGGGGGGTAAGAGGTGGAAACTTAATAATGCTCTACCTGAACCCCTTAAAGCACAACATCTTTGAAGTAGCAAACTGGCAAATACACTCAATCAATTATAAATGAAATAATCTTCTTAAAATATTAGAGATTTGGGTGCTAAGCAATACTGGAAGATTATGGAGAGAAAATCAGTTTTAGAGCTTCCTAAAGTGACAGAAAGAGAATAATCGGAAGAAATGGTGAGAAGTTTAAAACGATTATGTAGATTTGTGTCAGTGAAAATGTCCCAGCAATCCTTAGCCGATCTCTCGTACGCTGGAAATAGATTACGTTCAATCCTTTCTTAAAGGGGCAGGTTTCTTTCAAGCATGGGGGTGGTTTTATTTTTATTTTTCAGAATTTTTCTAAGATCCTTTGTGGTTTTTTTAACCTCCAGGTCAGGCTGGAACTGAGGACAGGTCCAAATGTGTCTTTGCTTTGCTGTCCCAGCCTTGAGCACTCTGAAGCGGGATTTAGGACACATTGAGGAGCTCACATCATCTCCACCTCACTGCATGGCACCCAGTGCAGAGGAGACCCCAGCTGGGAATAGGTCTTATCCTGCCTGAGAATCCCATTGTAGCAGGACACTTGATCCCACTCCAGCTTGTGCCAGGCAGGAGGCATCTTACTGCAAGCAGTTGGTTTTCATCACTGCAAAAGCAAGATTAGATCCGTCATCGCAGGGAATAAACACTGCTTAGAGGGCACTGGAAATACTGAGATATGACAGTTTGGGCAAGAGCCATTTGTAGCCTTTTGAACCTGGCTTTCTGCAGCTCCCCAGAGCACAGGCAGGTCTAGAAGGAAAAGCAGAAACGCAGGACTGGGGGTGATTTGCCCCTAGTTTGAGATACTAATATTTGTCACTGTTGTAATTTAGATCCTGCCTTATCCTTTACCACCCCCGGATTTAGTATTCACAGCCTCAGAGCATATTGTCAGAATGATTTGGGCCTTACTCTTTTCACACACTATTTTTAAAATGCTTTTTAACATGACATCCAGCTATATTCAGGGCACAAAGTGCTGCCCAACCTGGAAAACAACCATTCCACACTGTGATCACCTCCTTGGGTTTGGTGGCACCACCTGGATTTGAGATACAAGGAACGGTCGTGGCACAAGACACCTCCCTCTTGGGCTGCCGTGCTGGCACAGGGTAGGGAAGGAGCTGCTGAACTCTGGAGGAGAGACCTCAGCACCGGGGCTTGAACTGACAAGTAAGAGAATAAGTCACCGTGGAAAACCAAAATAGGAAAAAGACCTATTTTAAACCAAGGGTCTGGTGAAAGCTTTCATTAATTGACAGAGTTAATTTATAGGGGAGTGGAGGCTGTCTCCAGGGAGAAGTAGGTAATGCAGGTAATCTTCAGAGAGGATTTAGCTAAAGCGAGGGAGGTTTGGGAACAGGAATTCCTGGGGTCAAGTAGGGGCAGAAGAGGAAGGTGAAATCTGGTTTGTTGATAGCCACCAAGTGCACGTGGACCCACCCCAGATCACCTAGGCGCTAGTAGAAGATCACCTCCTTATATCGACATATCCCTTTAGCACTGAAATCATGAATATTTTCATTAGGAAAAAGAAAAGCCTGTTTTCTAAGCCAGGTACATTCAAACTCACAAAATAGAATAGTGATCTTTTAGACAGAGTATGTTTTTCACTTAAAGAAGAAGTCTTTCATTCTCATGTTTGGGCTTTTCTTTCTCATCTGCTTATTGCTTTTCCTGCTTTATTTTGCCCTTACTTCACTTTTTCCTAAATGCCAAAGTGAAGGGGAAAAAAAAAGAAAATTCCCAAATGAAGATCTTTCCTAAAAACACTTGCAATAAAAGTGAGAGCACAAAATGCAGAGAATTTTGAAAGCTTCTTTTTTTTTTTTTTTTTTTTTAAGCAGTTCTGAGCACAGGGCCCTCTTCGGATTGGCAGGAGTCATTCCAGGTTACAGTCGCTCTCCTGCCCTTTTCGCCCTCCAGACACCCACAACCTCTCTGGTCCCTCATTCCGTAGCAGGTTCCCCAGAACAGCTTCGTCTCATCCCGGCTCCCCTCGGGATTCAGGCAGCCAGAAATAGCAGCCCTTACCTGTCGCCGATGGAGAGGATAGGTAGAATTAGCTCACGTTTGTAAAGCTCTTAGTAGCTGACAGTGCTGCTGTGTAGTGCTACTCCCACCTTACAGCTGGGTGCTGCTTGATAGTCAGGCATGGAATCAATTTTTGAATAATGGATATTAAAAATGTCAACTATGACACCCAGCCATAATGCCTGACGCACACTGAGTGCCTATATATTGTTTCACACACTTAATATACAGTGGAGGCACTGTAATTACTCCTTGCTAATCCCCACACTTCATAATCTGCCCATCCATACAAAACAGGGCTGCCTCTTCCCGCCTCCCTGAAAAGGCTTCAGAGCCCAAGCTGCACCGAGCTGTCACAGGGATGAGACACCACTCTTTTATTTTCCAAAATATTGTGAATTGCCAAGCAAAGATTCACTAATTGCACTTATCCTAGACCTGTGTGCAGCCTGCACCTACCATCGGCAGTCAGCAAGTGCCAATGGGGAGAAGCAATTTGTTTGCCCCAGGAGAGAGAGCAGAGCTTTGTCTGCAGAGGCCTTCAAATAAATGGCCTCAGAAATGATGCACAAAGGAAATAGGTTTATTTGCAACATAAGCCCAGCAAAAAGCAGGCACAGAGGGCTTCGACTCAGTTAGGCTTAGCTGAAAATTTGGAGACTGAGTGTCTAGGTGATTTGTGCTGTCTTCATTGATGGACTCTAGGGAGAGACCCTGCAGAGCCAAATTCTGGAGTTGCTCTTTCCTGTTGGTCCTAAGAAATAGCCTGCCTCACTAAACCCCTATTCTGTGAGGGGATGGCTTCTCCTGACTCTATCCACTGAACCTACAGAGACACAATGAGGGTGGTGGGAGGTGTTGGTTGGGGCATGGCACTGTCCCCCTAGCCCTCCTTCCACCCACGCTCCATCACTAGGCTGACACTTTCAATCCCGGGCGTGCAGCAGCTCCATCCTGCTCCGTTTTACACTTAGGAGTGCTGGGGAAGCCTGTCGGCCCCAGGCTGCTCAAGAGGAACGATTCCCATGTCACGGTGCCCCACGCACTCGCTGCGCCTGCCGCCAGCGCTGCGCAGAGCCGCGGGATGCCCGGCTCCCGTGCACCGACCCGGAGCCCTCGCAAGGGCTGCTGAGCAGGACAAGCAGCACGCTGGCCTGAGACGGCTCGAGCCCACAGCCTCGATTATTGCTTAACTTTCATGCCAAGCCTCCGGGTCCCTCCATGCTAAATCATTCCCCATCGATCCCTTCCCATTATAAAGCTCCCGTCTCCCCAGTGAGCGCGCGACTCCATATGACTTGACTTCCAGTGCAATTGAGCCCGGACCCTAGAAATCAATACTGCAGCAACCCAAGGATCAGAGGCCAATGAGGTCTTTAACAAACGTGTCTGCTGCTCTTGACTTGAGTAGGCTTCAGCCTACTTTGAGGTCCTTTATGATCCATCATGGGTTTGTTCAAGTTGTCATAAAGCAAATTTGCAGGCATTGATCCAGGCGGAATGAAGTTGTGAATATCAGATGCGGGAGAGAGGGAGGGAATAACCCTAGAGAAAGAGTTTTAATAGCTTATAGGCAACACATGTCTGAGCCAGAGGAAAGCAAATTAGGAAAATGCAAACGAAATAAGCTTTTGCTATTTTTTTCTACCCATTCTTTCCTCTAGAGAGGGGAGGAGCACTGGCTCTCAAGAAAAGTAAAAGGAAGCAATAAATATGATTAACCATAACATAGGGCTGTGTTTCTTTGTAATGGATGAGGGCTGCAGATATTTATACAAGAGATCTTACCTGTAGAGCATGCTATTTAAGGATAACTTATAAACAGGTAGAAAATAACAAGCCAGGTCCTTCTCTAAAATCAAACTATGTGGCTCTATTGAAGCCAGCTCAGTTCCTGCTGGCATGGAGGACCCAAGGAAACTCATTTTAGTGTCAAATAACTGAAGAGAGAGGAAAGTTGCTTTCCATAAAGTGTGATTCTGATGACAAATGACCCAACCGTCTGCAAAATGTATTAACGAGGCTTCGCTATGCAACAAATTGCACAAAAGCCAATTGAATTTAATATAAGGGTCATTCATCTCCCTGGCTTTTTGTTACTTTTAATTCAGATCCGAATCTTTTCAAAACTCATTAAATGAAACATAATCAAAATTCACACATCTGCTCTCTTAAGTCCAAAGCAGGACTCCAGAACCCAGCTCTCCCAGTTCAAGCTCAGCTCAGCTTTCAGAACCATTGCCCAATCCTTTTCAAGTATAAAAACATGCCAGGACTTGAAAATCATTTCCAAACTGGGACTCAGACTCAGATGGGTCCTATGCAGGGTCTGCTTCCACTTTTAGGTGAACCATTTATCTAAGACATCTGCATATTTAGACCAAATATGAGATGCTCACTGAGGCTTTAATGGCAGGTCCAGAGAAGGTGAGGGAGTAGCTATGACCCAGTGCATGTGTGGGATGCTTTCTCTTCTCCCTCTTTTTGGAGAATCAATGAAGATGCTTCTCACTGCATCTGGGATTGCCCTAACACTGGCAGAAGTCCCTGAGCACAGGGATGTGGAGAAGGGAGATTACAGCCTGGAAAGAACACTAAGGGAATCCCTGAACAATTCAGCAATGCCACATGATGCTCCACAGATAGTCTTGCTCACAGGTGGCACAGCAGTTTGAAGCTCTCAGCTATTGATAGACGTTATGAACTACTTCTCTTGCCTGGTCTCCAGCGAGCAGCCTTTGCCCACTAGCAGGTCTCCTTGGTGCTCAAGATTTGTCCCTTGGGAAGTCCCTCAGGTTGGGTGGTCACTGGTTAGGCCTAGGAATCCTAGTCCAAGACAGCCTTTCAAGCTCTTGCATCACTCCCTCCACCACCCAGGAACGGAATTAGCTCTTTTACAGAAAATTCCATGATTTCATTTTTACTCCATAAAGAAAACAAAAAGTGATGAAATTTCTCATACTGCTCCTCTTTTCAGGATATAAGGAAGCTGCATTGCATGGAATTAAGTTTCCGTTCCTGTTTTGTTCTTTTTTTTTTTTTGCAGTGTATTTTGCAGCTTGATATTTATTTCAAGCAAAAGCATCAAAACAAACTGCCATCTGTGTGTCTAACAGACCAAAACCTTTCTGATCAGTTCTTTGCCTCTAAAACCTTTTTTTGCTCATAACTATATTAATATTACCCTTCAAAAATAGATCAAGAGAGAAATTTCCATTTGGGTACATTTACACATTCACACACTCAGCCATTCTAGGGAAGTCAATAGAATCATAGAATCATAGAATGCTTAAGATTGGAAGGGACCTCAGAGGTCATCTAGTCCAACCCCCCTGCACACGCAGGGCCACCCAGAGCACGTGGTACAGGGCTGCATACAAGCAGGTTTTAAAGATCTCCAAAGAAGGAGACTCCACCGCCTCTCTGGGCAGCCTATTCCAGGCACTGCAATGGCTTAAGCACTCTTAAACTACTCTGGCCACAGCCCTGCTTTACATTGCTGTGATGAGGGGTGAGCAAGACCTCTTGTTCCTGATGAATAAAGAGAATCAAGGTTCGCCTTCGCCACCCTTGATCCATTTGCCTGAAAACACCCTTCCCTTGAAAACATCCCCCTACAGAGCCACCTTTCCTCAATTCAAGTGGCGCCTTAATTCCGAGCGTGCCCGACTACAAGCTTTTCCCCACATCCATCAGCCGCACGCTCCTCGTTACGGCCTCGGCGAGTGCTCGCTGCTCTTGCCGCCGCGTCCGGGCTGCGCCGCCTCCATCTGCGAGCCGCTGCGCGCGCTTCTGCAAAGCCTTGCCTCATTATTCCCATTCTATCGGCTAAAGCGTTTGGAGAGACGGTGTGTTAAAGACACTATATAAAAATAAATTGAATCGAGGCGAAATCTATATACCTGCAGTTGTGAAAAGGAATAGTCTCCAGTGATGGCTCCATTTCCAGCAAGAGCGCTCTAACAAGCTGCAGCCCATCTGCGGGCTGAATTTTAAACAGATCTGCTCAAAATGAGCCAAGCTGGCCAAGCTCGCCTTGCAGGATGGAGCATTTCAGAGCAGGGGTTGGTGGAGGTCTGGGAGAAAGGGGTATCAGGTTGGGATGCCCCTAAGAGAGGGGCATGATGTCTTGGTGCCCGCAGTGGCAGAGGAGAGTGAGACAGCACTTTGGTGCAAAAAAAAAGAAGAGGAATTAGACAGAGGGTTTGGGTTCCTGTGCAGCCTCAGTGCACTAGAAGGGTTTGGTGCTCAGCTAAATGACCACACATTGAGAGTTTGGGCTAGAGTCAAATGGGGACCCTGGTCTTGCAGCCAACTTGGAGCCCAAAGAGGCTGAGGCAATTTCTGAATCCTGAGCGAGCAGATAAGGAAGGATCCAGCCTTTGCCCTGCAGAGCAGTTGTGGTTTTAGGAGAGCTCTTTTGGGCTAAGGAGCAAGAAGGATCAGAGGTCTAAGTAAGGGAAGTTAGGGAAAAAAACAAAGTTACCTGTGAGATCTATGACCAGGCACACAAATCCATCCCAGAAATATGGGGAGGAGTGGAGGCAAGTAAAATAAATCTGAAATGCAATCATCACACTGACCTGTGGTCTATGAGGAAGTTTTAAGTTCCATTTACAGCAATTCTCAACTATCCTTTTCACCCGCATACGTCCTGGACTTTGCTAGGACTCTTTAGGATAGAGAAATAGGAAGGCTTTACCCTGATGGGTTGCACTTGCCCAGATTTTCACTGATACGTAACAAGGAAGGAGAAGCCATGCCATGAATTCGTATGCAGCAAGGACTGGCCAAGTCACGGTCTAGATGCTTCACAGAAAGGAGAGTGAGTCCATTGGGAACATACTCTGTCAGCGAGTCCCACAGTGCCCTCTCCCTAATTAATCCATCGTTTTTCTATTTGGAGCATCAGCTCAGCTGAGATGACATCTTTTTTAAGTTAAAAAAAGAAAGAAAGTAATTAGAGTTTTGTCGTGAGTTCCTTCTGCCTTCTTGATTCAAATGCTCTCAATTTTCTGTTTCTCACTTTACAACTTCTAATGTCAGCACTTGGCCTGGTGGGGGGAGACACATGCCTCCCAGTAATTCAAAATCAAAATGCTAAGAAATGAAGTAGAATTTTTTAGTACACCTGAATCAAGATAATAGCCTCACTGTTCATGTTTTCCTTTCTGTTGGCTCAAACTAGAATCATATTTCAAAAGAAATATTCCCATCTTGATGTAACATTTCCCCATACTTACACTATAACCACCAGCACCTCACATAACACTTCCCATAAGGAGGATACATCTATAGTAAATCCAAGAATACTTCCAGCAGTCACTTCTCATTCTCTGGGCACCTGCAGAGAAGCCTTGACCTTGCAAGATCTCCCCAGCATCATTTACTCCCTCTGTCTTCCAAGAAACTGCAACTTGGTGACAGAAATGAGTTTGCAGTATTTAGACTTCCTTGGAAACCAGCTGGTTGTCACTTACATCCCAGGAGCAGCATTGTTGGGTGGGTTTGGTGACAAGCTGCATCAGTTCAAGGGACTGGTCCAACTGAAAACTAAACTGACAAAAAAAAAAAAAAAAGAAAAAAGAGAGAAAACCTAGGTTTTGTCAAAAGTAAAACACACATTCACTTGGTAATGTCACTATGTTTAACCACCTTGCTTGTCACTTGCTGTTCCCTCTTTACCATGAGTCATTGCCCCCGCCTAGCCTTGGTCTCCCTGGTTGCATCTTCTTCCTCGGGACAAGGAATAAGTCCCATTAAAGGAGTTCCCAGTCACCATGCTTCCTGGGAAATGGTGACTGTTTGAATTCATAGTCATGTAAGAACTGAAACAATTCTCACTCTAATTTTGACATTATTGCCCAGTATTTTCCCTGGAGCTTCCAACTCATTCTCCAATTCCCCTGTATTTTCTTAGCTGAATTTCTACCTTACAATATGCCATCCCAGCTTTCTTCAATCTATGATGTCAGTTCTCTTTGCAGTGGAGGTTGCATCTGCATCTGTGCATTTAATTGTGTGCCCCAGCGCTTCTTGCACTTAAATTTTGATTTTGCTCTCAAGAGAGGGCCAATGCTTGGCTGAGTTTGCAGCTGAGTAAGCCCTTACACTGTGATCTCTTGGGAGAGAATATTATCTTCCAGTTGCGTGTGAAATGCCTTGGAGGAGAGAACATAGCAGGTTTCTGGGAAAAACGCTGTAATAAATAATACGCCTTATGGTCAGAGTAGACAAGTGAGGACATATGACATAATCGGGGGATAATAAAATAAAAAATCTCACCATGTTTTCAGGAACACGGAGCTTGGAGAGACACAGAGCAACAAGGCAACGCCTCTGCCGGGCTCATTCCTCGCTGCCAGGAGTGAGACAGCTTCATTGCGTCCACTGAGAGGTGGTTTGCAAAAGCCTTGGATGTATTCACTGGGGAGAAAATTACCTGTCAAAAGAATGATAAAGCCATGGTGCACTTTGCTACTGGAATCCATTTGTTCCGACTGGTGATGGGGAAGGGTTCAAACACATTCCTCTGCTAAGTCTTTTGCTGCTGAAAGATGCAGAGCCAAGTGTTAAAGGGTACTGTCCACAATTGCAGGTGAGAAAGTGTTACTGAATAGCTCTTGGTGTTTTTTAGTATGCAGTCTTCTTAATATTTTTGTACCTAAGGTGAAATCTATCCATTAAACTGCAAGCCTGAACTTGCAAGTAGGGTGCATCTTGTAGGGATTGCCATGGTGTCTTGGCATGGCTATGCCAGAGAGAATGTCATGTATGCAAAGCAATCAACCACTAGGCATCTTTTTTTTTTACTAGAAAATGTATAATAAATAAGGGCAAATCATGCTAATTCACCCTGCCCAAGAGCAACTCTCTTTGCACTTGCAGGTGTTTCTGTGGGGAGCTGGACTAGTCTCCTAGTGTGGGTCCCAGCCTCACAGAAGATGGGGAGGAAGGTACTTTAAGAAGTTCTGTGTTCCCACCTTTCTCCTCTGCTTTATCCAGTGATGCAGAGCTGATTTTGTCCATTTTTGATGTAGACACTGTTGAATTAGGAGTGCAGCAGGAGGATCAAGGGACGTTACAGTCCTTCCTCTCTGGTCAGCGTCAGTGAGGCCCCAGTTGGAATAGTTAAAGTCTAGTCTGGGACCTCTAGCTCAAGAGGGACAAGGGGGGCTGGTGCATGACCTATAAGGAGAAAAGAGGGGAGTTAGGCTTGTTTAGTCCAGCAAAGAGGACTAAGGGAGATCTGCCTGCAACTAATTGAAGGAGACTGCAAAGAATAAAGTCCACTTTTTTTTTTTTTTTTTCTCAGAAATGCCAATTTATAGAAACAAGAGGAAGTGGACACAAATTGTAGCTTGAGAGGTTCATGTTAGATGGTAGGACACTTCCTCATCCTGCAAGTGGTACAGATCTGGGAATGGACACTAGGGAGGTGGGGGATTTTGGGATGGGGATAGAAGGAAAAGGGCTTGTGTCACACTTTTAAACCTGTTTATAAATCCTCACTGGCCAGGCTTATCTCTAAAACTATGCAATCCCCTCTTTGCTAGTAAAGGTTATGAGGTTTCTCTGCAGATCCAATGGTGGCTTTTATATATATAAAGGTATATATATATGTGTATGTTTATATTTGTGTGTATATATATAGAGAGAGAGCTATATATATGCACACCTCTGTCAGCCTAGAGCTTCAAGCTCCCCTGGGTCCCGCATGTAGCAATTGGAGAATAGCCATGGGAAAAAAATAGCAAAACTCTATAGAGCAGATAGTAGGAAAGAAACGAAAATGCTATTATCATTCTTCCACATGAGAAAAGTGACAAAGGAAGACCTCTCTCCCCATCCTTCTGGGTGCTGTCTAGATTTTCCAGCAAGGTCATGGTAATAAGCAATCAGCTGATTGAAATGCTGCGTTTCAGCCAACCAGGAGAATAAGCGGACTTTCTATCAGGATTCTCCACAACAGAGCACTCATTGTGATAAATGGACTGGAGAACAAGACAAATGAATATAACCTACTACTGTGCATGGATTCATGAGCTCAGAGAAAGCTTCTGGCAGAAAGAGGGGGAAAGAAAAGATGTGCACAGAGGGCTTTGCTAAGAGGAGGCACAAAGGAAGGTCGCACTGAGCTCCTATGAAGCACATGGGCCAAAAAGGCCAAGAGGTTGAGTGGCAAATCAGGAATCCCCCGGGTTGTGACCTTTTGTAGCTTGGCTGGGCAGAAAGGAGCAGACACCACTTACGTGACAGCTCTTTGGGGCCTAATCTTGATTCCCCACTGTGTGAAAGTTGACCAGTCCAGCCAACATGGGGCTCAATATACTCATCAGGTATGAGGTTCAATTTGAACTTCAGCAGGTTCAAATACAAAAAATTCCACTCACTTTTCCTACATGATCCTGCCCTTATCCAAGGGGAGTTCTGTGCAGGCAGGTCCCTCATCCACAGATATACCCTTATACCTATCCTATCCTACTTCCTATATACAACAGATAGAACCACAGCCTGTGGATCATTGGTCTGATTATAAAGGAGATTTTAATCCACAAGACAAAAGCATAACAACATTCAGGGGTTCACCACTGAAGCCAGCAAGAGTCAGATTAGAAAGTGCATACAAATTATTATCAGTGAGGGTAATTAGCCATTGAAATGGGTTACTAAGAGCTGGAAGGAGTTCTCCATCACTCACCTTCATTGCTCACAGACAGCGAATCACAACTAGAGACTTCTTAAAGGACACAGCCATGCTCAGCCAACAAATGTTGGGAGAGATGTACAGAGGAGGGGACAACGTTTTTCATGAGGTCACCCTAGAGTATTGCAGTAGACCTTGATAGCTCTTTAGATGCAATCTTGGTGATTATCATTATGCTATTTTGCAACAATCAGGTAACAACAGAATTAGCAAGAAGTCAAATTCAACAGAAGACTCGGAGTGTTTGACTTTCATCTGCTTCAAGGACTAAATTTATGCCCAACGTCTGCATTTTACAAAGAAATTTAAACTCATACCATTGTAGTTCGTAGGGTGATTTTTCTCCTCCTCAGGATGTAAAAATAGCCTGCAACGAGTCTTTGTTTAAAGACATGGAGTTAATTTTCTGTAATAATTGTTAACAGTTGGAGTTTTTCTTTCTTCAAGCTCAAGGGAGAAGTATGGACAGATTTATTAATGGTATCCCCCAATGTGATTGATGGTCTGTCAAACAGGGAAACTTCACACCTGAAAAAACTTGAAACAAGAACACTTATACCAAAAAAAGTCTGTGAGCGGTGCTTCTACAAGTCTCTCTGTAGCAATTTGTGGCCTTCTCAGATACCTCTATACCCCAGCAGCAGCTTCTCCTCATGAAGAAGTGCCGAGAACCACCTCAGGATGCAAGAGACATGGGGAAGGGCCCAGGCCTCAGCCACTGCCCACAGCTTCTGCTCTTGATGGCAAAAATAATCTGTTTTAATAATCTTAATTTTTTTTCCAGGATCCTTTGTCCATATGGCTGGTAATTTGTCTGTTGAGGAAAGAATTAGAAAAATCCTCAAATAGGGATCTGACGGCTTAGCTCAGAGAATCAAAGATACTGGAGAGAGAGAAGCCAAATTAGGCTGTTTCATCTTCCTCACCCTCCAGACCTCCTTCCCACCATATCCTGCTTTGCCAAAGCACGAGCCGAGAGCCCTGACTGGGAGCGAATGCTCTACCTAGCTCTGCCCTAGCTGCCTGTGTCGCTGTGGACACATCTTTTGCTGCCTCAGTTTCCCCACCTGCCTATTGGGACTATTTTCTTTGGGACAGTGTCCGTCCCTTGCAACACATCTAACCCCTGCCCAGCACACAGAGAGCACAATCCCTTCCCATGCCATAAGCAACAACAAAGTACAAAACCCTCCTGACGGTTCTTCCAGGGTTTGCAAAGGCCTTTGAGGAGATCTTAAAAATGGTTTTTCTTGTATTTGTCCTGAGCATCGGATGTGGAGTGGGAAGGAGCCGTTCCGGCTACTCTCTAGTGCAAATGAGCACAGCCTGCAGACCTCAGACCAGAGTGAGTCTGACCTGGCCAGAGGATCTGCTCAAGCCAGATGGTGCTGCTGGGAGGAGCAAGCTCTTATCTTTCTTATGTTCAATTTCGAAGATCCATCTGGATCAAGCCAGTGTTGCCCTGGTCCTAGTGACTCCCGGAAAGCAGCACCAAAGTGCAAGCGGGAGCGTGTGCCGAAAGCAGAGCTGCGGCACCTTGCCTGCTGGTGGTCTGCAATGGGTTTTTAATTTATTTAACCATTGGTAAACAGATGTAATCAACATAACCTTCCCCATCTCCTCTGGCACCGTATCAGAGTCACAGGCGAGCCCCGCTGGGGACCCACCGACACGTTGGGATGAGGCTGCAAAGCCTTGAGGTTATGAGACCACTGCTGTGAGTTTTGCCCAAATCTTTACATGCCCAGTTGGTCTCAGCAAGACACCATTAACTTACAGAGGAAGAAGAAAGGAGCCCCATCTGGAGCTTAGAAAGCACAAATCTGCCATTCTCCCGTCGCAGGCTGGGGCCGTCGGAGCAGAAGGTAAAGGTTGCAGGGAGATGCTTTCAGAGGGAATAATGCATGGGAAATACAGGGACAAAATGCTTTTCTCCTTCCACCCCCCTAAACTAGCGCTCTACAAGAACAGGTACCAAAAATGGAGGGCAAAGGAAACTGCGAGGTAGGAACATCAATTTTGCTTTCAGCACTGCTTCCCGCACTGCTCTCTCAGCTAATAAATATTTTGCAATATTGCACCAGTGCAGCATTACCAAGTCCTATGAGCAAAGAAAATAAAATCTACCCATGCACTGATTTTATATCACAGTGGCCAAAACCACAAAACACCTGCCAGTAGCAGTCACTGTAGGTACTGAATTACACAGTCTTGCTCTTAGAGGAGCTCCTGGTGCAGGATTTTAAAGGATTTTTAAAAAGGAGGCTTTTGGTGATATTGAAATCTGAGTGTTTTCTTCACCTTACAGAAGCTCTCCAAATTGACAACAGAGCTGTTTTTCTGCGCTGCTCTGAATAAATCATCAAATGAAGTTATATACTCTACTCCTCCTTTTTTTCCCCTCTCATTTTTCTTTTTTTTTTTTTTCTTTTTTGGCTTATTTGTAACTCTCTGAATTCTGCACATAATTTCTAAACATAAAAAATTACCAGACATAGCAGGAAAAAAATCAAGTTCTTTTTCTCCCGCTCAGTAGGTCTGGGGGATGGTTGCCCAAAATGTGCAAAGCTGTTTTGATTCCGAATAGAGGAGTAAAACTCCTTGGCCAAAAAAAAAAAAAAAAAAGAAGAAGAAGATGCCCTGGTTTCCTGCGTTGCTCTGAATCTGGGAGACCCAGCCATCTCTTGGATATGGCTTAAGAAGTTTCTACTGCTTCATCCCCTCCATGCTGATCAGCCAATACACCTGGACTGAAATCTGTCCTCAAAAATGGAGAAAAAACATCAAAAGCAGATTCAAAGGGTGTTTGCAAGCTGCATAGTTTTGGTGGCTGAGGTAGTAGCGCTGTCCTTGTGCACAGGCTTGACCGGGCAGCAGGGACAGGAGGGCAGGCAGTGAGGCAGATGCCAGCCTCACAAACCAGCATGGTGCTGGAGAAGAGGTTGCATTAAACTGTGATCTGAATCTGATGGTCCTTCAAATTCTTCCCTCCAAATATCCTGCCTTTCCATACAATTTTAGGTAGCCAGGAGTCACCATATTCTGGGTAGTATCTCTGCTCCCAGCTAAAAACCTGCAGCAGTGACTTCAACAGAAGATGCAACAGCATTGCGAGACGGCAAATGATCCACAACCTCACAGAAATATCCTAACACCTGGAGATCAGTTTAAACTCTTGAGCACAAGTTTTCATACCCCTTCCAAATAACTCAAAAGCACTAATTGTGCACATCAGGTTAACCACATAAATACCCAACCCTGACACTAGACATACAGTATTGTATGGGGATAATATTGCATGGGCATAAAAACCTGTTATTGATTCTGATTTTTTTTCTTTTCAATTTCTGACATATCCCTGATTGCTGTGCTATTATTAATGTTACTCAGTTAATTTCATACAATACTTATCAGGCAAGAATTTTAATTTGAACTTTACAGTTTGGAAAACTGAGGCAAAAGACTAGCCTGGACACAGCCAGCAAGGACATCACTAAAATGAAGCACTGAATAATGGACTATGTTGCTTCTCTCTCGGAATAATAAACCCCAGAAAGTCTAACACAGCAGTGAACAAAAAGCTGGAGTTCCACGTGCTAGAATTCATGTGATGGCACAGGAATTCTGTGATGACCCACAAAATAGCAAGACCAGTCACACATCCAGGAGGAGAGAGAAACCAAAGGTGAAGGAATAATTAGATGGAAAAAAAAGAACAGAAAGCAAATGCCTTTTAATTATCATCATTTAAAAGGAGCACAGAACAACTCCACATGGTCCCTCATGGTTGTAGAGAAAGACCCAGGTCAGGGCAGAGGGCAAAGCCAGGGTCAGATTCTTATTGAAAGTGAAAATTGTCCTTATTGTGCTTAACACCAGCTTTAAGAATATTAAAGAACAATTTGGGTTTTGTCAGTTAATACACTGTGGCCTGTGGTTAATGTAGCACTGAGATAGATATATTTTTAAGACTATTAATCTGGCAAGATTTTAAAGAGCTCAGCAGATATAATGTAACTCTAACATACTCCATCTAGAAATTACCACCGTCCTCATTCACTGCTAAAAACATATTGTTTCTGATCGACAGGTCTAGTGGTCAGCAAAAGGATCACAGAGGTCCAAAAGGACCACGAAAGTCAGGTCCTGCTCTCCTCAGTGTTTAAAGACATTCTGTTTTCTGCAGTTTCACATCACTGGAAGATGCTCAAGAGATATTTGAAAGCCTCCAGCCCTCAACCTCAGTCAGGTCTATGTTTGTCATCCTCACCACTTTTCTGACCATAGCTGATAGCCTTATCAAAGATGCTGTCTCCCTCGGGAAGCCTGCCCCATGATCCAGGAGAGGGCTCTTCCGGTACATATAGTCCCATCACGTATTGCAAAAGAGCATTATTAAAAGAATAAGGACATAAATATTACCACAATCTCACAGTTGCATTTTGGTGGAAGACCAGATAGAAGGTTTCTGAATGTGGATCACTTTGGTTTGGTGCCCAGGGGCAGACCATGCAGCAACACATCCCTGCAAGGAAAGTCCATTAGTATAGCAGAAAAGAGAAGGAAACCTCTGTGAGAGAAGGTTGGCCTGTCACAAGAGCACAAAAGCAGAGGTTTGGGCTTGAGTTTTACTCAACTAGCAGTTCTCAGCAGATACTTGCTATCAGCAGATGAAATCTCAACAAAGGAACCCTTATGGGACTGCAGTACAACCCGTTTTAGCGTTGATTCGGTTTGTAAAACCATGAAAACCTGCCGCCAGGAACAGCGAAGGGCAGACCTTTCAGGAGGGAGGCATGGGGTGCTGCGAAGCATCCCCTGGGGCCCAGCATCCAGGACACCCCATTCCTGCGGTCACAAGGAGTGGGAGAAGTTTCTGCACTTGCGCTGCTCCAGCACAGTCCCACTCTCCCCCAAATGCTGCTGCGGGAAGAGAAACAAAAGCCGCTAGTGGGCAAATAGGGAAGGGGATTTGCTTGCAGAGATTTAAATCCCAGATTTCCTCCCACAGCACATTCCTTGTAGGGGCACCTCATTTCCAAGATAGGAAAGTTTCCCAGAAACAATCATTTTATGCTGAGAAGCAAGAAACAGAAAAGACTTGGGGGGGAATATCAGGCAGAGCTCTTCCAGTTTTCTTCCTTCCTAACATTTAATTGCTCCTTTCTTTCCAGTAGCATCCAAACCCTACAAATAAACTCCCACGCCCTCACCACTGGTTAGAATCTCACTTTACTTCCCATCTGGCTTTTTTTGCCTGATTTTTATTGCTCCTGCTTTTTACTGGGGACACAGGTCTCCTTATGGGACACCCGAAGGGTCTTACGAATAAAGGAATGAGACCTTTCAGCCAGTAAAAACCTGTAAACAAACAGTTTGGGCTGGCAATCAATGGGCAATCTCTCTAAGCCGTGGGATTGTTCAGTTAGATTAAGCCTTTCTAATGAATTCCTCATTGAGCCACTGAACAGAAATGAAGCCTTGTTAGCTCATTATCTTTCTAATTAACCCATTCTAAACCTGCTCCTTCCTCACCAGGAGGTAGCTGTGCTGTTTGGGTTTCACACTGGGGTTTATCAATGACCCCCTGAGAGCCTTTTGTATCAGTAACTGAGATTTATGTGAAATGACTGAGCAAGGCAGCTTCCAGTTCATTCTCTGTGCCAGATGAAGGTCCAAACACTGTGTTATCCTCAGGCAACCATTTCCGAAGGACGAGCCATGTGTTCTGAGTATCTTGGGCCCCTTTGCTGCACCGATGAACGCTCCCTCCCCTCTTGCCCTTGTTTGCATGCACATGGTTGGGCTCGTTGGGCTGACCAAGGGCCTGCCCTGCCGAATGGGGGCTGCGCTGGGTCTATCTCCAGAGAACAAGGGTATTTCACTGCTGGCTTTGGCTCTTAGAGGGTTTACTGGTGTAACTGGGGTCTGCCAGGCAAATACAGCGACGTGTCTAGTAGATGAAGAGCCTTCCTCCAATGGGCAGTCACAGCGACCTCAGGATTTGGGCCATGCCAAGCGAGACAGACCATAGAGTAATGTCCAGTTGAGATCAATCCTGTGTCAGGAGAAGGATGGAACAGACAATACAATCTGTCTTGGTGTCCCCAGCACTCTTTTGACTCTGTTTCTGAGTTTTCTTGCTGGAAACCCCTAGCACTGTGCAGGCTGTGGCACTGAGCCTGTCACCTTTTGTCACCTCTCTTCCTAAGTAGCTGGCAGGTCTTTCTCCCTTTACCCATCCCATCTCTCCACACTGGGCTCTCCTCTGGTCTCCCACTAGGTCCAGGAGAACAGAGTCTTGTGTCTACAGCACTGGCTGACCCTCGTCCCTGCTTGGAAGGTGATCCAAGAGTTCAGCATCCACCCCAGTCCAAGCAATACCTCACAGGGCAGACCATGCTCCCCTTCAGCATCCCACAAAGTGCAGCAGAAGGATGTCTCCCCTCTCCATCCCTTTCTGCATCTTCACAGCGGGTGCAAGTCTTACTCAGAGGCCCATGTCCTGCCACATCCTGCTGCCCTCAGCATCTGAAACCTTTTTGATACAAGGAGGGAAAAAAAAAACCCACATAGGATTTCCATTTCTTCTATTATTTTCAGTTCTGGTTTCTTCCCCTCATCTTCCTCCTCCAAACCCTGCCCAGCTGGAGGGGAGCTGAGACTCCAGTCAGCCCTAAAAGAACCTGATTCTTGTAGAATTCAAGAGCAACATATTAATAACCCAGCCAGGCGGAGATCTCTAAATCTCTCTGAGGAAAGGAGCAGGGTGGGTATAAACAAAAATATGTTTTGCCTAATTGTTTCTTATATTGTCACGAGCAATTGAAAACGGCTCCTAGGGCAATATCCATTACATTTTGTAACAAAAGGCTCTAAATTAAGGAAGCCTAGGCGGAACAGAATAAGAGAAGCAGAGTTGGAGACAAGCCTGGCATGTAAATCTGTGCCAATCTGCCCCCATGGCCACCTCGAATGCTTCCACAAGACCTGGAAACTGGCACAGCACGAAAGAAATTCCAGCACGCGCCATGGCAAGCTCTCTGTTTCTCGGGATACCCATCTCACAATGGACACCTCCTCCCCTCCACAAGGACAGCACAGCCACCCATGGGCCCATTCAGCGGGACACGCTGCCGTCTCACCCATCCCTAATGGGCTTTTGGCACGAGAACCAGTTTTGGGCGCTCCTCTCCTGCACATTGCAAACCGGCCCTGGCCCTGGAAGCTTGGATGCCGCAGGACCCTACTCCATCCAAAGGGCTGCAGGCTAGTTTCCCAGGAAGAGCTGTGTTATTTGCTTTGGTGTCTTAAGCTAGGAAGAGCCTTCAGGTGGCGGGGCTGCCAAGAAATGTACTGAGCCGAGACTAGCGTCCCTTCTGTGTGCTCATTAAAAAAATGGCAATTTAGGCTGCACTGTGAGCCAGATCCCTGCCTGAGGCTCTGGAATTATTTTGTTCTGTGCTCAGTGTAAAAATCAATTTGTACATATTAGTCCACCCTGCCATCAGTATCTCTTCACACAGGGCTGAAGTGAGACTCGGTTTACATTCCTGACATATACTTTTCTGTGCATGGGGAGGAGAGGAGAGGAGTCCAGGAGGTGGACTTTAAGAAATCCATTAAGCTAGATGCTTTAGATGCTTTTTTTCTTTTTTTTAATATACATTGAAGCAGAGCGAAAACTGCAGCTATGAGCTCTTCTACTTAGCAGCTCTGCAGAAAAACAGAAAAGACAGTATAGTGTTGATGGGTGTGCACAAAGAATGTCAAGCACATTTCCCGGTTGAAATACTTAATTTTTAAAGGGATTTTTACTCTTAGCTCATTTTTCCTTTTCTTTTTCTTTCCTCCTCCCTCTTTTTTTTTCCATTTCCTTCCCTTATTTTTTCTTCCCTTCCCTCCCCTTCCCTTCCTTTTCTCCTTTTTTTTTTTCTCATGGTTGTCAAGAAGGCTTGCAAACATCTCATCACACTCAGGTCAGAGCCTCAAAATCCAAACGACAAAGCAAAAGAAACCTTGCTGCACATTATTTTTATAATCTCTAGATTCATTTCATGACAACTTCATGCTATCAGTGGCTCTGTTCACAAGGTGTTAATATTAGAAGCGGATAGAGATGTCAAGGTATAAAATTGCTCTTTGTGAATGGAAATTAAAAAAAAAAAAAACATCAAAACCTTCTATATCTGTCTTAATATTTTCACTCCCAAACATTTAAAGTCACATCAATGTCAAGAGAGCAATTTCACAAGAGTCTTTTCCTTAGGAAGAAAAAAAAATAAAGTATTTAAAGTCCTCATTCTTTTTCTCGGTCTTGAGCTGACATCTTTTCTTCACAGGGCACTTAGCTAGAAACCTCCTTGTCCCCTTAAGTCTAGAGCTGTATACATTTGCATGGCTGCAGGGTTTAGGGCTTGAATAAAGCCAGCACATCGTATGCACGTCCTAAAGAACAGCCACGGGAACATGTGCAGCTTAGGAGAATCAGGAGATGTCCCCAAACCTCCAAAATCTGGAGGAATGTAGGTCTCCATGGGCTCCTCTGAGTCTTTCTGTTACCCATTCAGGGCATTCTCAGATGGGAAGAGTAGCATAAAACAGGTGGAGGTATATGTATTTTGATCCCCATATATGTTTTTTTTTTGTAGAATCCCAATATATATGTTTTTGTAGAAGTGCTGGTTTACCCTACTCAAAGGAAAACATGCAGGCCAGTGAAGTGTACACATAACAGAGGTGACTTGCAGCATTATTTCTTCACAAGCCATGAAGCAACATGAGCACAATGCAATATTGCATACAAACGCTGAACCAGCCCAAGGAAAGCTGCACTGCACTCACGCTCTTGCTCTTTCTGTCCCTTGTCCTCTTCCCCTGCTCCCTCCTCCAGCTGCAGCTCCCCCCACTTCAGCCCCTCCAGACATGTCCAGAGGGATCTTTAAAACTCCATAAAAAACATAAGAAGCTGTTTTCGACTATTAAGAGAGACTGTTGATAACACAGTTCCAATAAAAAAAAAGTCTATATATGTGCTTTCTGCAGCTTCTCTTGGAAAATAATTCATTTCTCCCTGCATTATATTTCATGGTAACCTAGAGACTCAATATGTTCTGGATTACTGCATCCATTTCTGTTTCTGCTCTAATGGCCCACCAGAGTATGAACCTTCCAACCAGAGTCCCCTAAATCTGGTGACTGGGGAGCTAGTTGTATTTTCTTGTTTTCCACTTGATAACTAGCCCCTTCCAGCATTGCTTTTATGGCAGTAATCTTCCTAGGCTGGTTGCAGATTGCTTGTCCTGTTTTTTTTCTTACTTGCTTTTTTTTTTTTCAGCTTGTCCTCCAGCCACCAGAGCCAATGGTCACTGTGGACTATTCATCATGTTGTTTTTTATGTCAAGCTGGAGTTTCCCTGGTCTGTTTACTCCTTTTTTTCCTCTCTCTCTTTCCAAATGTCACTGAAGTTCAGCAATTGCTTGCATCCGTGAACTGCCTCTTCCATTTAGGGGCATGAGATCTGAGGCTGTCAATGTTTATCAATGGGCTGGAGATATCCAGGCTTTAATTTTATGACTTTATATTACAAATGAAGGGGCAAATGAGAGAGGCTAAGCAAATACCTCTCCTCTTACTTCTTGGGAAACCAAAGGCCTTAAGAACAGCATGAAAGGTAAGGAGGAAATAAATCAGGTGAGGTCCCCGCTGTGCAGCAGCACGGAGTTGTGCAGGAGCGGGAAGCCAGGCCCTTCCACAAGCTTGGTCTTGGAGGCTGCACATACTGCTGGGACACCTTCTGTCCCACCTCGCTGACATTCATGGATTGACATTCTGAGATCCAGGAATATCTGTAGCCCTGTATGTACATAACCGTATACATAATTAATTCATCTTATGTTTCTCCATTGCTTTCAAAACAGCATGGATGGAAAACTATAATACTGTGGACGGGAGTAAATTAGAGTTCAGAAAAGTGGCCTGAGTGAAAATAAGGTCCAAATCTTCATTTATTGCTTGAAACTCAAATCTAAGTTCATAATTAGATTTAAAATTTTATCAGAGAAACACTTTGATTAATCCTAAAATGTGAGATTAAAGAGTATTTGCACCTTCTATGACATCAGCTCAAAACGATGGGATTTATGATGTTTTTCAAAGCCATTTCTAAAAGAACTATTTCTTCTACAACTATTTTTAATCAGCAGATCTCAAAACACTTTGTGGGCCACTTTCATCCATGTTTGCTTCATCCTATTTTTCCACTTTAGTCTAGAAGTTGCTTCTGGAGTTTAACACCTCCAGTCTCTTGCAGACCTCAAGAGAGGCTGGTGATCTTGCTCTTTCACACTCTCATGCTAGAAATGTTTTTTCTGTCTGGTTGCTATTTAATTGTGCTTTTGAGAATCAGCTAAACTTTTCATAACCCTGCTCATCTGTTAGTGTCATAGTCGTCAAGTCCTGTCGAGTTAAAGGTGTGACAAAGGCCATTGTTCAGCCCTTCCTAAGGCCAGTTCCTGGGGTTAGGCTTATCTTCGCATCCGTGCCATGTTTACAACTCCAATTTTCTAGAACATGTAGCATTCATTGGCATTAAAAACTCTTTATAGTGCCTCAATCTTAATCCAATTTCAAAAGGCAAGGCCAGCAACTGTGTTAAAGGGATTAACTCTTATTAAATATAGTGTATTTGAGTAAGCCCTAAGGGAAGGGCTCCAGTTGCTCCTGTTTGCATGGATGGAAATGGTGGTACTAAGTTACATCACAGAGATCCAGCAATAAGCTCAAGCCGTAAATTATATCCTATTACAGAAAACTCATTTTAAAGTGTAAAGGTAATTGGAAAGCAGTATCCTGACCAGATTTTATAAACTCTGAGATTCAAACTCATCTACCCTAAATCAGCATGGAGGAGGAGAAGGGGTAAATAAATGTGGGGAAGTTAACCTGTCATAGCAGAGAAGGCAGCTCGCCAGGTCTCACAGCAGAATATATGAAGAAGCAACAACATGAGACTATTAAAGGCTATGAGACTATGGAAAGGGACGAACTGTCTTCCAGTCTTTGGATGTAACCAGATAATAACCAAAATAAAGTATTATCCAAAGCAGCCAAAGCAAGGATCACAACATTGAAGACCCCAAGATTTGCTGCTTAGCTCCCCAGAAAGGTATTATCCTTAGCTCAAGGAAACTGAGGCACAGGACAGTCACATCACCTCAGCAGCAAACCATCAGCAAGCAAATCATGAGGCAGAGACAAAGCTAGCAGCCCTAACATCTCCGAGTTCCTCATGGACTGTTTGCCATCTCCTGCAGGGTCCCCTCAAGAAAGGGATATTCCTTGAACTGTTTGGCCAAGGCCCAGACCAATTACCTGATGTATCTGCCAGTGTCTTTAAGGAAGGAAGGCAGAAATCAGTCTGCACAGAGGCTGTTTCCAATTTACAATCTGTATGTTCATCTGGTTATGTCACCCTGGGAAGTTACGTTTCATTGCTCCTATGGGTCAGATTGGCACTTCCCTCTGCTCTCCTGCTCTGACCAAGCCTAGGGATGGGAAACACATTATGTTGATTTGAAGGCAGTCTAGCACTGTTGGAGTAAAAATGACTTAGCAAGGTTGAAAGTCTGAAAGTCTCTTCTCCACAGTACATGGTAACAATGTGTAGTACCTCTAAAACAATGGTAAATTTGAGTAACTAACAAATCTCTGCTTATTCATTCCCATTGGGAGCAACAGGAGACAGAGGGATTTGTAAATATTCAACCAAGCTAAAACTGCTAGCAGGGAATTTACAAAATCAAGTTATTTTAGAATGACCTTAATTCTAATAATAGTAATAATAAAAAAGATTGCAGATTAAAGAGGAATTTGTCATCATCTACTCCCTGTAATTAGTTTAATATGATCAGTTCTCCATGATAATGAAATACAGCATTAGAGCTACAAAAAGAGAAACTTCCAGTGGATAATAAGTACTGACAGATTTCAACCAGATGGCTTCACCAGACTGCAACTTTACAAGCAATTTTGAAGCTCAAACATTAGTGCTTATTACCCAGGATCAGCTCAGAGATATCTGTGAATGGTTCCAACTGGGGTTTAAAGGCAAATAAAGCATATGGATAATGACTTTGATTAAGGGTTAAAATAACTTTTTTGCATATGCCTTTCACTGAGCATCCAATGCCTGACGAGACGTAGAGAGACAGGAGGGACATGAAGAGGAGGCAGACAGTCTCCACAGCAGTGTCCCTTTACCCTTTGTCCCTGTGAGGCTGGACACTCATAGGGACAATGTTACACCACCTTAGGTTTGTCTCAAAGATAGGATCATCATCAGGAAGCGCTTGCAGATTTGAGTCCTCAGTAGCAGCTTAAGCACCTAACTCCAAAATCTGGGATAGGATATCAGCCAAAATTGCCAGACATAACCACTGAGGGCTTACAAGGCTAAGACATCCCACGAGCATGAGGCAGAAGATACATCCCTCTAGACTTGTGGAGATCTGGAAGGTCCACAGTTAAGAGGAGAGCAGATTCCTCACCATTAGCTCAACTTAATATAAATTAAAACTTAAAACTTTCCCCGCTGTATCCTACCAGCACACCTCCAAGCTAAGGAAACACCTTACTAAGAGGGTCCTCAGCTAGCACCAGGCCTCCATTCCTAAACATCTCACTGGGAATAGACCTGAGCTATGGAGCACATGTACCGGGAGTACCCACCATGTCAGTGAAGTGAGATATATGTGGGGAAGAGGAGGAGGAAGGCTGCGACAAACCATTTTTTCCTTGCCTGAGTTCAAAGATGCATTTCAGCTGTCTACTTACTGCTCCAGTCGGGTGAAAGCTCTGGGTTTCTGAAGGGGCTTTCTTGCTTCTCTTGGCATTATGGCCAAAATATCATTAAGACTCCTGTAGCTGGAACTGAGCTGTCACTAAGAGAGAGAACTTGACTGAAGGCATTTTTGCAACCAGCGGATTTTATTTTTTCCCCTTTCTTGTGCTTTATCCAAGAGAAAGAAATATAACAAAGAAACAAGACAGAGATTTTTCAGCTAAATTTATTTCTCCCAGTATTTGCTGCAAGGGGATGTTTGGGCTTGCTGCTTGCTTGCTTTTTGCAATGTTTTTTATGAAATATTCACATCAGATGTTAAGGAATGCCATAGAGTATAAAACTCTGAACATGGCACTGGATACTCTGGGCTCTGGACTCGGTGCCTGGGCACCCTCGTTCCAAGGACAGAAGGGAGAATGGGACTTTTCAATGTTTTTCCATGGTGAAAGACAGCCTTTCTCCTACACACAGTGATGCACAGAATAGATCTATAGTTTTCAGCCAGGTTAATCTAGGCAGCAAGGGAATGGGTATTAAAATCTTAGTGCATGAACAACTGCATGAAGCCTTTGAATGTTCCTGTCAGACTGTTCAGTGTCCATACTTAAAAGTCCAAACTTTTAAGTCAAAAGTTAAAGAAAAATAAAGCAAGAGATCATACATATCATTCCAGGTTTTCAAGATTTATCAATCATACCTGGGTACCTTTCTCCACCTTGATTAGTCTGGCTCCATGATTAGTCTGACTCCAAGACCTGGAGATTTAAGGATGAAGGCCAACTGGGATCACCAGCAGGGCTGCTGCCTTCTGCTGCTTGTTTTTCAGAGAACAGCTTGATTAGCAGAAAAGAGCACAAATCAAAAACTCCTGTGTCAAATTCCTTCTGCTTGGGAGGGGAAAAATACACTGAAATCTGAATCTAGAGACAAAATGTCCCTACTTCCAATCATTACCCTACTTTTGAAAACAAAGGCAACGTTCCCAGCCCATCAGCTGATTTTTGGGATAAGCTTTACCTAAAGAAACATTTTTAATACAGATTGAACCGCTAGGACAGAGCCCTGGTGCGAATTCCGTGATGTTTGTTTGACTTCATTAGCCCAAAGGCAAATGGAGGCCCTTGCCCTGTTGTCCTGCTCTGATGGAAAAACACCAAAAAGGCCCAAAGAACACCAATGACCTGAGGAAAATCTCCCACATTGCTCCATTAGAGGGAAAGAAAACACCTGATTTCCCTCTAGTTCTGCAATGAGCCACCAGAAGTCACTGGTGATGAAGCCTGTGTGGGAATGGGGCCAGCCAGGAGCCCGGGTGCCGGTGTCACTGAACATCTACCATGGCCCATGGCCACCGCTCGCCCTCAGCCGCGCGGAAAGGCCTCATGAAAAGATGCGACCTCGCTTTGGGGGGAAGAAAAGAAAAAGGCTTAGCCGTGGAGGGAGAGACGGCTGCTGTTTGCTATTCAAATCAGGAGTCGCTTCTGGGAGCAGGTCAATGAGAGAGGGAAACTCGGCGTCTAAAGGGATATGGACTTTGGCCCTTTTTCGCCAGGAACGATGTTTACTGGTTTCCTATGCTGCCCGCGTGCAAACAGAGCCCGCGCCACCGGGCCGCCTTCAAAAGGCTCCTTTCAGCTTGGCTAAGCCAAGGGAAAGCTGGGTGTCTTAGGGGAGCTTAGCCAAAGATTAGGCACGTCTCTGTGGCCAGGAACAAAGCGGGTCGGGCCCCGGCCCTTCTGGCAGCCCGGCAGCCACCGCAGCGCACGCTGCCCCGGCCTGGTCTGCAGCAGCTCCATGTACACCAGTACACGAGCAGGGGACACCAGGTAGAGCATCCTGGAGGTTCACTATGGTCTTCATCATGGAGGTATCCAGGTTTTCGTGGTGATCCCTCATGGAGCGATCTAGGTTTGCTTGGTGATCCGCAGGCTCCTGCAAGATGGGCCTGTGGGCCTTCCCTTCCAGTAGCCATTGGTCAACACATGGGGGAAAAATGTGGAGCTTTGCAGCTTTCTACAATGGGAAAGCTTCCCAGGATCTCTCCAGTGTTCCCAGTGTCCGGGCATTTGGAGCACTGCCTTTCAGCAAGTTTCTACATGCTGGAAGTGAGTTTCCCCACTTTAACTTCTGCTTTTATGTAATGTCAAGATATTCCCATAGCTTTGGTTTTGGAGCATGCTCCATCCGTGCTGTGCTTGCTATTTACTCCTAGCCTTTGACATCAAGGCAACAAAATTACCCACAGAGTTTTGCGTCAAATGGCATTCCAAAGTGCTGGAATCCTGGAAGAAAAAAAAAATCTATCTATCTATTTTATATATATATATATATATATATATATATATATGTTTCAATTTACATATTTCATATGTGTGTATATATATTTTTTTTTCTTTTTTTCCATTCACCCAACCAGCTAGAAGGAAGGAGCTATGATGAGAAAAGACCCCGTGGCAGCTCCAGGCCAGGGTGACAGCGGGCAGTAGGCAGGTGACATCCCCACACGTGCTTCCCTCAGGTGCACAGTGAATCAGAGCCCTGGCAGTGCTCCCCACACTGGCAACGTATTGAGACTAAGGCTGACATGAGGGAAAATTGTGGCTGATTTTTCCTGCCCATGAAGAGCAAAACATGAGCAGGAACTGAGCCCCGGGGTTGTCGTGACCTCCTTCTTGATCCTCCTGCCAGGCAGGTTGCTGCAATCCAAGCTGGGCACCAAAGGAAATCCAAAAATTCCCAAGTGCAGAAATGTACCGCTGGGAAAGAAACGAACATAAACCAGTGGGATTAACTGGGAAGGCAAGGACAGGTGAAATGGGCAGTCTGCTCTCTGCTGAAACCAAAACCCCAGGATGCTTCTAAGGCCCCTCTTTACTCCTCCACCCACCACATTTTCCCATGTTTGAGGACAAGCAGAGCTAAATTTCACACACACACCTAAGTCCCCAAGCTAAATTTTAGCACTTTTCCTATGTCCTACAAAGAAAAAAAAAAAAAAAAAAAAGACTCGAGGCTTGATTTGGCTTTGGAGCAGAAGCCCCAAAGCTTGCAGTGACTGTTTAAAAGCTCAATTACTCCTCACTGCCTAACTTTAGATTAATAAAGAACTATCTTTAATGCAATCAAAGTAGCTTCAAATGCAAACCACTTGAGCAGCCTATTATCAGCATTGTATTTGTTTTTCAATATTGACCGTGTGTATAATATAATCCTTGTTTATGATAATTGATTTTCCTTGGACTGCCTTCCTGGGAATAATATGCACACTTTTTAACTCTCTTTTTAAAGATCAAATGGCATTTACGCCTGGTGATTTGAATCTGAGTTGGTCAGAGCATTTAATACAATAAGAGTGAGCTTAAAGGAAAGCAGTTAAACCCTGGATATTTTTCTTATTGCATAGCCTGAAAACCCTTGAATCGAGAGAGAAGTTTGCATCTATTTTCTTGTCGTCTATTTTAAAAGCTGTCAGAGTTGGTTAGTCTCTCTTAAAATTAGTCCTTTGGATCATCTTCTTACTAAAAACAAAATCTGAGCTTTTTTTTTTTTTTAAGCAATAGCGGATTAGGGCAAGAAGCTTTGTTTAGCTAAAGCGAGGGATTAGAGGAGATTTGCCCCCATAAAGTTGTGGTTTGATGGTGCTTTTATCCCTGGATGTTGCTAAAGCTGTGTTGCTTCAGGATTAGGAGCATACAAAGAGTCTCCTTGTGCTGTTTCACAGCCAAGAGAAAGACGGGGGGAGAGGGGGAGACAGGGGAACACATGCAACAGAATTGGGAATTCCTTGGTCACACAACTCTAAAGTTTAAATCCACTGACACAAACTTTGCGGGACATGCCGTGAATGCGAGATCGACGGGCTTCTAGTGGGAACGGGGCACAGAGGCACAGAGGAGGTTTCATTTACAAGGCGACGTGAACCACCACATCCCCACCTCCCTCCGATGCCTTTCTTTCCCCAAATGAGTAAAATTCAGATTGGGTTGGCAAGTAAAGACCAAGGGCAGGTAAATGTCCAGCATGGCTAGGGTGATATTTCTCCAGATGATGCAGAAGACCATGGCCCAAATGGGACTCTGGGTCACCTAATCACAGTGGTTGATGTGGAATAGGGAATAGGGATGAGAAAGAAGCCACAGGTTTGCTGCTAACTTGCCCCATCCCACCTCACCTCTTAGCTAGTTGGTTTGAATGCTGGTCAGTCATGTATAGGGGCTGATTCTCCTCTGCCTTCCCATCCTAGGAAGATGCTTAGACCTTGACATGTGCTCATGGGATGTCCCCACAGGGCAGCACTGTGCTATGTCTTGGGCTGGCTCAGTGGTAAGTCCAGGCTTCTCAGAGATAACAAGGAAAGAGAAGAAAAAGCACTATGAATCAATGCTGTCAAAAAACCTCAGGAAGAAACCGAGAGGTGATGAAGAAACTGAGAACAGGTGACACGTGGCCACAGCACAACACTTCTGGCAGACAGAGGCAATAGCAGAGGATCTGGGTTATTTGGCAGGAGGTAGAGTTAGGTTCCCAGCACCCTTTTCCCCCATGGCTGTGCCAAGTTTCTTGCTGTGATCACTAGCCCAAAGTCCAGTGTTCTACAGAAGAGCATAAGAAGAAGGGATGAGTATGTGGGGACGAGAAATAAACTCTGCCCAAGGCCAAGCATTGTCAGCAGGATGATCTTCTACCATAGACGTGTTTTCTATGCATTCATAATTCCTAGTCATCTTCTTTGCATGAATTTGTCCATTTAAACATCCACTGCATCCTATTGTAAGGAGTCCACCAGGTCCCTGCAAAAAGACCCGTGCAAGAAGAGCAAACATCTTCTGCCTGTTCTGAACCAGCTCTGTGCCCTGTGGCTTGTTGAGAAGGTGGGTTGTCTTTCCCCTCCTTGTAGCTTGGTATCTGCTATCCATGGGTGTCTTTTCACCCCAAAGAGTCCAATCTACTCAGTCATTCATTTCTACGAAAGTTTTGCCAAAAAGAAAAAAAAAAGCTCCTTAGCCCAGCTTGGTCTGAAAGCTTCATCTGATGGGACGTGAATACTGAGCAAAATTCTTACCCAAGCGGGTTTGCTACAGACACCCTTACCCCTGCCATAAGCCTGCCGGATCACAAAGCAGAATTTTTATCTTCCTAAGCACTCAGATGGACCTATTGCCATTTTCTCCCCCAGGCTCGAAATCAGAATTAATGACAGCAGCTTGAGTCAAGAGAAATTCTGAACATCCATTCTGTGGGTTTCAACTTGTTCTCAATCCAAAACATATTTAAAAAAAATAAAATGAAATAAAATATAAAATAATAAAGAAGTTTCATGTTTTCTGCAGAAGTTTAGAAGAAATCTACTTGGAAAGTGTCAAAATATTTTGGAAAAAAAAAGTTAATAAATAAAAAGATGCTCTGAAAACCTGCTCTTACATGAGGACTTTGCAGGTCTTAGTGATACATTAGGGGGTTACAGACTCCTCCACGTCCTGCTTTTGAGCCAGGCAACATTTGGGATGATGGACACACGTCAGGCAATTCCCCCTGACCCACCTACCACAAGTGCCATCAGGAACAGGCAAGTTCCTTGCAGGAGCTATTGTCTCTCCATATCTCCAAGCACCTTGGAATCTGCAAGCACAGCTACAGCTCTCCTACAGGGATGATCCATCGGGAGATGCAATTTCATTTTCTTTTTTCTTGACATGAAAGTGCATGTTTGTCAACAGCTAAAAAGGAAAGATCCAAAATATTCAAATTCATGATGGGCATCCCCCCAAGATGGACACCCATTACTTATTTTTTCCTGCAGAATTTTTTTTAATCCACTCTTTCCCTGCAGAAAGGTTGTAAAAAAAGAAAACAAACAGCAAATGTTTTGTCAGCAAATTGTGTCATCCCAATTCCCTCCAGTGCATGGAGAAATAGCAGTTTTTCCACAGCACTGCTGTTCCCTTTCCTTTCCTTCACACATGCAAGGTGCACAAGGAGAGACTTCCCTTCCTTGCGTCCAGATGAAGCAGAGGCATGAAGTCCGTGCAAGGACAGCTCACAAACTGGGAGGTGAAGGATATACCCTATATATAGGATATATAGGATATACCCCCATCTAGCAGCGTAGTGCCGTAAAGGGACAAACCTCCTTTAAAAAGCAAGCGTTTCCTCTCAAGCATCTTTGCATCATATGACCTTCAAAACAAATCAGAAGGTAAAATAAACACATAAAAGCAGCCAGGGTATTTGGCCTGATTGAACTCCATCAGGGCTGCGTAGCTTTAGGAATGCATTATCAGTTCCCAGCAATTTTTGATTTTCCCCAGTGTGGGACTGTAGAAGTGGCCTTATTGAAAGGCCAGAATCTGCTTCTATTTCAAACAGTGACAGGTACATTTATATTAAGTTGATTCCCCCTTGAAATTACTCAAGTTTAAAGAATTATCTTTCTGCAAGGAAAAAAAAAAAAAGGAAAAAAAAAAGCATGTGCCAGCAGTGGCTGCTCAGAATGGTGTTCTGGGTTTGGAAATTACCTATTTAAGTCAATAAATGGGTTAGGAGGGGGAGAGGGGAAAGAAGGTAGAGTTTGTGGTTCTTAATCATAGCTTCACCGGGCTTAGCTGCTCTCCCACTGTTGAAAAATGTTTCAAAAAGCAAAATAAATGATCTTCTAGTTACAAAAGTATTGATTTTGCCTACATCCAGTAATAAAGAGCAAGTCACCTGTAGGTAAAACTCTTGTAAAATATATTTGATACTATAATAGTCTGGAGATAGAGTTATATGCAGCTGAGAGAGGGATGACAAATCATTTCTAATAAGGTGTTTGCCTAACATATTTCATGTCGTGCGCTATGTAAACCCACACAGAGCTCACTTTCCAGTCCCCAGCCTCGGAGAAATGGGCCCTGGTGCTGGGGACAGCCCAGGGACAGTGTCACAGCATGAGGGCTGCAAAGTCAGGGCAGAAATACCTCTGCAGAGCAGGATTGGAGTGAAGTGGGTTGAAATACCTCAATTCGATGCTCCAAGCACAAGGCAAAGACCCAGCCCGTTATCCCATCCTGGTAGGATCAGGCAATGGACCTAGTGGGTGATTCCGGGCCAGAAGGGAGAGCTGGATTTCCCCAGCCCACTCATGTCCTTGAAATTTCTCCTGCTCCGAGTGTGGCTACCCAGGCTTTGTGCCTGCGAGATGGATTTTATCCCCCAGGAAACGTATCTATCATTTTGCTCAGAGGTAGATACGAAATAAATGCAGTCGTGCATTTGAGCATCTGTTACTGAAGGACCAAACTTAGTGCTAAACGGTGTAAATCTAGATAAATATTGTCGCTTTTGAATAAATTACTTTGAATTTACAATAGCGGAACGGAGCTGAGGTGCCTCCAGGAGCAGCAGGACCTGTGTGGAGAGATGAGAACCCAGCTCGGCCTTGGGAGGGAGCCCTGGGATGGAAGGGGAAGACTTGAGGATCCAGGTAAACCAGGGTGAGAAAATCCTCAGGTGGGCATTTCATCTAAATCCCATGGAAAGCAAGTCCTCTCCAAGCTAGACCATATTCATGTATAGAATTTAAGCAGCTTTCCAGAGTTTCCATTCCGATCCTGAAGATTTCCGGAGGATTTTTCTCCCGGGCTGTGCATTACAGTAGCAGCCCAAGCCTCCATGTGTGGTCGGTGCCACAGGCTCGTGGGAATCACGCTGCCTAAATGCAGAATTCCCTGGGACAGAAAGGAGAGGGAAGCACTCACAGCTCCCAGGCTTGGAAAGGGAAGAGCAAGGAAGCTCAGGAAGCACTGGAGCAATCCGCAAACCCTTGTGCTCTTTGCATCAAGCTTTATAAATCCGCACTGGGGACCAAAAATAATTGCACGGCAAGAGGAATTGGGTTGTTTTCTTTTTCCTTTTTAACTCCCCTTTTTAACCTTTAACTTGGATAACACAAAGCAGCACCGACAACCTTTCTGCCACTCCGGGAGCTGGCAAACAGGCTCCAGGAGCTGCAGTATTCCTGACACCACCTCCCTGCACACCTACAATTCTTTCCCTTCAGGGTGTGAATAATAAAGCGGAGAGCCGTGGCCACGTGGAGCTCTCCAAGCAGCCAGGAAAGGCTTTTCTGGCGAGGAAATGCCTTCCAGAGGGGATGCAGCATCCCACGGTGCCCCAGCGAGCACGCGGAATATTAAAATCGCCGGACAGACCCCATCCGTGAAGGAAGTCGACGGAGCCGGGGAGATGGATTTGTTCGTGCTGGGCTTCAGGATGAGCATTGTAAATCCCCAGGGGCTTATTTCCCCAAAATTAATCCATGGGAGAGGCAGGTACAAAAAAAAAAAAAAAAAAAAAAAAAAAAAGGTTTTCTCCTTTTTTCTCCTTTTCACTAGGGGATTGGGCAGGCCAGACTCACTCCAGTTTCTCCCTCAGCGGCAGAGAAGGTGCTGAACTTCCTATCTCCATTCAAGGCCTCTTGGGCCACAACAGGACCAAGCAGCAGGGTGTTCGAGGGGATTTCATCAGATGTTTTCTCTAGGAAAGGTTCTGGGCATAAGGCAGGGATAAAGGATCTGCAATGATCATGAATTCATATTGGTCAAGTCCTATGCGGGGAGTAGAATCTCTTTCTCAGAAGATTTTAAAAGGCAGGTGCTGAAATAAGCCTTTTTTTTTATTTCCCCACATTTTGGGGTTATTTTGAGGGTGGCTTCCAATTCCCAACTAAAACCAAAAGGGTGTGCAAGAGGGATGTCTTCTAAACCAACTTCTCTCCAGTAGATTTAAGGAAAATCTTAATGTAAGAAGGGACATTTTCCCTGATTTTAGACTGATGGATAAGATCTTTGTAAGGATGAGGAGCAGCTCAATCCCTAGAGGGTCCTAGAGGCTCTGGATCAAGGTGTTTGCGCCCAGCATGTCCTTGGTGCATCCAGTAGGGAAGAAAAAAAATATAAAAAGAGAATTAAAAAGAAAGAAGAACCTTTTAAAGCGGACAAGAAGATTTCTAGTGTTTTACTGCATGTTTTCCATATCAGCCAGGGGGGTTGCAGAAACTTTGTGGCAGTCTGAAAAACGGGATGCAAGAAACCCCCTTGTTTCTGGGCTCCTGCAGCTCACGTCCATGGGGAGGGCTGAGCGAGGCCTCTCCGCCTCGTCGCACTTTTCCTACGGCTTTTCCTACAGAAAAGGCTCCGGATTCGGCAGGAGTCTCCGAGCACAGCCAGGATCCAGCGAATAAGTAAATAAGAAGATCTGCCCATCATAACTATACTTTAAATTCTCCGCATGCAAGAGACTTCTCCTTTACATTCTCACAGCTAACACTTTTACCAGGAACCAGAGGCTGAAAAAATCGATCTCTTTGGCTGTTTTCACCTAATACTCTGGGTATATTTGATTCCTTACAGGTATTTAAAAAAATAAATAAAATAAATAAAATAAATAAAATAAAGGCTAAACCAACAATTGGTTTATTGCTGTTACAAACTGCAGTTAACAGCACGGGGAACTTTCCTTGCCTGCCTAGGAGAGAAGGATGAGGCCCAGGAGGGAGAGCAGGGCATTTTCTGTCAGGAATGTACAAGTAGTTGTTCTTGCAATTAAAAAAGAGTGGAAAGAGGGGAAACCACACTTGCTCTGGGTGTCATGATATTCAGCTCGCCTTCTCCTTAAGGAGCAAAATTATAAAACCATGTGCAGCTGTGAAAAAGGCACAACTTTCTGCAGAGGGGGTCAAGATGGGAGATGTCTCTTACTCTAGTCCCAGGGATGAAAGAGCAGAGGAAGATCCAAAGGAGGTGTAGGAAAGCAAGGGAGCGAGCAGGTGTTGAGTTCCCTTTAAAGCAGGTACCTAAATCGGAGGATTTTTTTTAAAACCCTCTTTAAGATGAAGGCTCTGCTAATAACACGTCCAGGAGATGGCTCCTGGCAAATTGCTTTGTTATTCTTGTCAAAAAAAAAAAAAAAAAAAAGTCCCTTGGAAGCAGTCAATTTTAAACCATATATCAAAATGATTAATTGCCCTTAAATGAGCAGATGTTGAAGTACCCTTGAATGGGGCTAGCGCCTTTTTGGATTGCAAACATAATGTATTCATGGACTTGGAAAAATATCATTAGGGCTATTAATTAGCTATAAGCACCAAAAGCTTTGGTGACTCCAAGGTGTAGACTTTTTTTTTCCTTTCCTTTTCTTTTTTCCTTCTTTTCTTTTCTTTTCTTTTCTTTTCTTTTCTTTTCTTTTCTTTTCTTTTCTTTTCTTTTCTTTTCTTTTCTTTTCTTTTCTTTTCTTTTCTTNTCTTTTCTTTTCTTTTCTTTTCTTTTCTTTTCTTTTCTTTTCTTTTCTTTTCTTTTCTTTTCTTTTCTTTTCTTTTCTTTTCTTTTCTTTTCTTTATTTTTCTTTTCTTTCTTTTTTATTTTTTAAGAATTAAGGGGGAAGAGCCATTTCTGCTGGAATAATATTATTAGGGTTTGGTTTATGCTGTGCAGAAAACCTTGCAAAATAGTTCAAATTTGGAAATAATGTGATAAATTCTGGCTGACCTCTGAGCAAGGTAGAAGTCAGTCCCACCAACCTGGATGCATGAGGGAATAAAGAAGGAAACAGTGCACGCATAGTGGGGCAAGGAAAGGAAAGGGAAGGAAGAGAGTAAAAGCAAGAGATCTGACATTGTGTAAGGTTTCTTAGGACATAATTCTATTCTCAGAAAAGGTAAAATGTCCTAAAGCACAAATGCTGTGTGAGGGTTTGAGTAGGTGTAGAAGGAAAGGGTGCTTTGTGGGCTCCTAATTTGAGGAGAAAAGAACTCTTATGGCATTGTTAACCCTGGAGGAAAAATATATAAATTCCTCTTCCCATTAATCTCACTTTCCTCCAAACCTCCAGAGCGAAAGGAGAAATGTAGCGATCTGTGGCTTGAGAGTTTTTAGTAAGAGAAAATCCTTAAAAGTGAGCCTATTTTGGTCTCTTTTCAAATACTGCATCAAATATATTTTCAATGAATTCATGGAGGGGAAAAAAAAAGAGGCAGGGGAGAGAAAAAAACTTTTTAAATCTGTTTAAGTTTATAAACAAGATTAAAGAAACAATGTCAAGGGTCTTATGGAAATGGTGATAGTGCCCCTTTAAATAAGAGCAAGTGGAGATTTTCTATATCACTGTGCAGTTTAAATCTTTCTTGATGGACCGGACACTAGTCCTCCTTAAATCCTTCAGAAAGCTGCTTTAAGGAAAAAGGCTGCGAGGAATTTCTTCTCGCTTTAATTGCTTAAGAAACGGTTCCCACAATGAGCTGTGGCCTAGATTTGCCTCTCATTTAAGTTCTGATTTTTAAAAGTTCACAAGTTAATCCCCTTTCGGTCTCACACGAATGCGGTTGGCGTCGGGGACAAAGTACTGGACAATGTCTGGAACATTTCAACCCCCCCAAAGATGCCCCATACCAGAAAAACAAAACACAACAAAGCCAAGTGGCCTTGATTTGGTTAAGTAGCTATTTTAAGACCTTGTAGCCTTAATAATTTGAGGCAAGGATAAATCATTTGCGCTATAACTGCCTTAGATGCAGGAGTAAGGAGGTTTGGCAGGGTTTGCAGTTTCCTTGCCCATCTTTCAGAGCTGGAGCTTTAACTTCTCATCATTCAACGTAAAATTCAGCGTCTGCATCTCCAGCCCAGGCTACTGTCCTGGCATGAGGTGGGAGCAAATCCACAAAAACAAGGGCAGAGTGAGAGGGAGTTAAGGCATTAACTGTTTAAATCATAACCAGCCGGGCTTTTATTTGTGTGGAAGGAAAAGCCACAGTTTTTGTGTGAAGGAAAACATATAGTTACTTTCCATTACAGAAAATACTTACATACTTGAAGGGGAGGCTTTAAAAATACCTGCTATAGGAAGACTCCAAGATGTATTTCTAAATAAAATGAAGAAAGCCCAGGTTTTCTCCGGTGTGATTCCCTGATTGTCTAATTGATTTTTTTCCCCCCCCAAAAAAAATCGGCCGTTCTTTGCATTGTTCAGGTCTGAATGCTTAGTGCCTACATAGGGAGAAACCTGAAGTTTCCCACTCATTTGGGAAAGACACAAGAAATAGTCTTTAAAGCGTTTGTGGTTTTGTTTGGTTGGTTTTGTACATATGTGGACCTAACCGGTTAGCCAAAATACTATCGTTAATATCAGGGGAATGTAAAATACCCTTATTTGTTTGAGAAATTAACAAACTGCCGATTGTCCCCACGCGAGCTCGAGTGAAGATTTCCGCATTTTCATATATTTTTTTCCAGCAACGCCGGAAAACTTTCACCAAAAAAAAAAAAAAAGAAAGAAAAAGAAAAGAAAAAAAAAAAAAAAAGCGTCCGATTTCTGACTCCCTTCACCCTCAATCCCCGTTTTCTTATATATATAAAATTGTTAATATTATTTATATTATTCACGGGCGGAAGTCTTGCCTAGCAAGCGTGGGGCTTGGTGCCGGGCTCGGCGGCAGCCCCGGCTTGGGGCAGGGGGCGGCTGGGGGCGGCGGGGACCGCGGTGGCCCGGGGCGAAGCGCCCCGGCCGCGGCCGCCCCCTCCCCTGCAGCCCCCCGCCCTGCGGGCGCGAAACGCGGGCGGGTTCCGCGCACCTCGTCCCCATCCCCTCGCGTTTGGACCGCATCGACACGCTGGGGCGGGAGGGGGGTCCTGTAAATCCGTGGAAGGGGCAACCTGAGCTGCTCCTCCGAGCTAAACGCGCGATTTACTCGTTTCTGCGAAGTCGCGCTGAATTAAACCTCTGAAACACAGGCGTTTATTTAGAGGGGCTGGTTGAAGAGCAGGAGTGCAGCCGGCGGAGAGTTTTCCTAAAGACGGAGGAAATTCTTCTTCACCCAGTGAGGGTGAGAGGAATTAAAACTAAAGGTTTTTCGTCGAAAGAGTCACAAAATCTCCAGGCGAGCAGCAAGACGGGACCCTGGTGCCGCCGCGGTGGCAGGGGGTGACATTTGGTGGCCGCGCTGCAAGTGACAGTTCAGCAAAAGCAGCCGAGAGATGCTGAACCCCCCCCCCCCCACACCCGGCACCCGCAATGGGGGGCCCAGCCCCGCTAAATCCAACCAAGGAACCCGCAAAGTTTTGCCCGACACTTGTACAATTTTTGCGTTTCTTTTTGCCCCGGCTTCCGCGAGCTACAGGTCCGACACTGGGGTTTGGGGACCCGGAGGGTTATTTAGTGTTGGGAAGCATCATCTGCCTCCTCCTTTCCCCTCCACTGCTCTCCTCGCCGCTGCTCAACTCGTTGTAGGGAGCGAGGAAAGGAAGGAAGAAAAAAAAAAATGCAGTAAAAGTGACGAGTTTTGCCCAATCGGTTTCACGGCAGGAAAATAATTAAATAAATAAATCGGTGATTATTAATTATAGGAGCGGGAAGACATGCACTGGAAGCGGCAAGGGCTGCAGAGGAGCTCCCTGTCTTCGTGGGAGCAAGTAGGGTTTTTATGGAGCGAGGTTTGGAATGGATTGAAATATATTTAAATAGAATCGCCCCTGCTCTTTTTAGCAGGACAATTGCTTGGTTTTCTTACTCCTCTAAAAAAATACAATAAAATAAAATCAAGAAACAGGCACTTGGAGTCTTCTGATGTCTTGAGCCAGACCGATCCCCCCCATACTTTTTTTCTTTTTATTTTTGACAGAATTTGTACAAAATATCAAGCTCAAATTAAAAGGTCCTCTCTCCCCCTCTTATTCTTTCTTGTTCCCTTAATTCCTGTCTAAACGGTTTTGCTCTGGGAGAAGAAATCTTTTCTATAGGAGGGAGAGAGGGAAAAAAAAAACCCTTCAAGAAGAGAAGGGTATTATTGTTTTAATCCTCTTACCCGCAGTCATTTTAAAACAGGGTGTTTTGGAGCCTGAAATGGCGTCTTGTGTCCCAATCCCATCCTAAATCCTTCTGGGCTGGGAGAGAATCTAAAGGCAAGGAGCTGGCATCTATTAGCAATCTCTCTAAAGGCTTTAAACTGCTCTTTCTGCTGCGAAGGCATGGCAAAGCTGAAAAGCAAATACAACCGGCGCTCCACTTAGTTAGCTCTGCCAGATAACCAGCCCGAGCGCTGCTCGGGAAGGTACTCGCGAAAATCCCGCCGAAAAAAAAAATATGAAAAAAAAAAAAAAAAAAAAGTTTTCGAATTTTTATATCCCCCTCAAAATATGGTAAAATAAATTTCAATAAATGGGGGGATAGGGGACATTGAATGGGTGTTTATTCTATGCTGAAATCTCCCTTCTTGGCTTCTTTCTCTCCCACTTTTCCCCTTTCCCTTCCTTGTCCTGGCAACAGCGCGGACGCGGCTGCTGCCTCCGGTTCCTCCGTCCGTCTGTCCCTCCGCTGCAGCCAGCGGGGAATTTACTGTCCCATCTCTGTTAAACTGGCCAGTCCCATCTCTGTTAAAACCCAGCAGGAGAGGGGGTAGTAGGGGACGGGACTGGGGAGACCGGGGCGCAGGATGGGAGCGCGTCTGTAGTTAACACTGGAGAAAGGAAAAAAAAAAATACAGAGAGCTATCAGGATGTGCTCGGGGTGGTGCTGGGGCTGGGGGAGTGGGGGGCAAAGCTTCCCTCCATCGTGTCCTAGGGACCCCATCACCCCCCGGCCAAGGCGAGCTCTCCTCTCTCCGCCAGCATCCCGGCCACTCCCGGGGATTTAATTAGCCGTTTACACCTCGCCTTAGAGTAAATGACTGGTAAGAAGTGTTGGGGGGAGTGGGGGGGGTGCTGCGATGTATCAGCAGCTCCGCGTTGATTGACAGGGTGGAGGACCATTGAAAACCTCGCTGGGAAGCTCCCGGGTCGCTTGGAAGCTCCTTTTAAAAATCCTTCTTCAATGCTGCCTCCCGGTAGATGGCAGCTCGGCCGGGCGCGGAGGCAGCGCGGAGGCAGCGCGGGCGCGCGCAGTGAGGCGCGCGGGGGGCGAGGCCGGCGCGCAGCGGCCGCTCGCGCTGCCACGCGTGTCCGCGGGCCGGCTCCCACGGCGGGCGGAGAGGCTGCCCCAGGTAGGACATTACCGGCTCCGGGCGCGCGCGTCGGAGGGAATTAAGGCAAGTTTGGAGGCTTCTTTGCGAGGCTGGCGGGAGGATGCGCGGAGGCGGGGAAGCCCATCACGGTGCCGCGCAAGTCCTGGCAATTGCTTTGCATCCCCTCCCGAGCCCCTTTAAACTTTATTTTGGAATATGGTCCACTTTCTCCTAAGGAAACGGAAGAAGAAGGAACAAACAAAAAAAAAAATCACGGCCACACCGTATTGGGGGCGGCCGGCCTGGGGTCAGACCGGACTGCGGACGGGGAGCGCAGCTTGCGCCCTGCTCGCCCATCGGGCTACTAATGACCCGCAGGGGCTGCCCAGGGGCCTTTGGGGTCGCGGGGAAGTTTTGTGCGGGAGGGCCAGGCTGTGACAGCGCCAGGAAACGGTTTTTTTGCGGGGAAAGTCCGACGGCACCGCGTTCTGGGAAGGTCGGGGACGCAGCGGCGGCGGAGCCCGGTCCCCTCCGCGCAATCACGGCAAGATGCGCCCAAGCCCCGGCCCGCACTGTCAGGCTGCGTGATGAATTAAGGGCTTCGCAGTCGAAACCCATTTCCCCCTCCATTAGTAGCCAAGCAAATGGGGAGCCGCGTGAATATTTGCACCGCGAGAGATCTCATACATCTCATACATCTCCGCCAGAGCCACCCCTGGGGCCATGCGGTCACAGCGAGGCGAGGGCAGCGGGAGGCTGCAGCCGCGGCGGGGGAAAGGGCCTGAGCCCCCTCGGTGCCCGCTGCGGGGGACAGCGGGGACAAGGTTCCCTTGCGGGGGCGAGGTGCCCAAATCCCCAATGAGGGTGTCCCGGAGAAGGGCTGGGACAGGCGCTGGGGGGACACAGGTTCCCCTCGCCCGAGCAAGGCGCTCCGGGAAGTTTCTCCCCCGCACTTAATGTTCGGGGCACCCCATGTGGCCGCTTTATATTTTTAGGAGGGCGGGAGGAGGAATTTGGCCGCTCCTGGCAGCATCCGCTGCGTGGCTGCGCTGGGGCCGGCGCCGCCCGGAGTCCCGCGGCTCCCGGGCTGCTGCCCCCCGACGGGCGCGGGGCTCTGGAGGGCTGGGAACGGCCCGGGAGCTGCGGACGCCGCAGGATTGGGCCGTCGAGACCGTTTTCCCAGCGAGAGCCGCGCACCAAACGTGGTGCGAGCCCCGCGAAACAGAAACGAAACGAAACGCGGGCAGTGCGAGGAGCAAACGCGGCCCGCAACAGAAGGAGCTCCCGTCGAAATACTCATCCCACGGGGGGACCTTCTGGAGGCTCCCCCCATTTTCCCCCGCTGCAGTCCCCCGTCCCTCGGCTGCGTCCCGGGCCCCAGCTCGGTTTTCAGCGCCGAGGAAAAAGAAATTTCCTCCCCCGCTCCACCTCCCAACTCCATCCGTCCCCTCGGGCGGCCCCCCTCCAGTTCCACTTGGTTAGCTCAAGTTTTCCATGTAAATGACAGTAATAAATATCTAATCATGTCCCGCAGCCATCGGCGGCTCGACGAGCAGCCGGCATTAATGAGACATCCCGGAGAAGTGGGGGGGAAGAAGAAGGGGAAGGAGGAGAAAGAGGGGGGAAATGAGAGAGGAGGAAGGAGGGAGAAAAAAAAAAAAAGAGAGAGAGCAATTAGAAAGGAAGCAGGGAAGTTTTCCCGCTGTCTTCCTCAGCTTTTGCCGACGGGCCCTTAAGACCCGTCGGGGACACGGAAGGGCGCCAAGACCCACGGCCCGGGGCATCTGTGGGCAGCCCGAGCTCAGCCCCGTCCCCTCTAAATAACCCCGTTTTCCCCAAATACAGCGATTTCCCCCCTGCTCCCCAGGGGGACGGACACGGGCGAAGCGGGGGGCGCGGGCGAGTGTCGAGCTGAAGCCCTAGCCCGGCCCCGGGGCTGCCGTGTGTCCGTCAGCACCGCGATTCCCAAATAATTACCGGGGCTGGAAAGAGCTTTTCATGCTGTTTGGGGAGGAGGAAGGGGGAAGGCTAAGGCTGAAATTAAACCGTGAGAGTTGGATTTGTTCTCCTAACGCTAAACAAATGGAGTGATTACCTTCTTTCCAAACGCATCAGTCATACTACATTAAGTAGCAGAGAGCTAATTATCCCAATTAGGAGGCTGATTTATAATTAATGGCTTGGACCAAGTGATAATTGGATGTTAATGGATAACAGTTTTGTCTGAAGGAGCCTCCCGCTTCCCCCAAGGCAGGGCTGCAGGGGGGGCTCCTGCCTCCCCTGCCAGGAGCACAAAGCGCGGGAGGACGAAAGGCGCTCTTAGCTGCTAGGCGGGACCTGCGTCCCGGTCGGGCTGCGGGATCCCGGGAGAAGGGGCCACGGGGGCCGGGATGCGCTGGGCACCTCCTTGTCCCGCTGTTGTCTCCACCACGGTTTCGATCAGCCCTTGGTTTCCCGCTCCCCATCTTTCCAGGGATGGAAACTAAGGCAGGCAAAGTAGGACCTCAATTCCCTGGAGGTGCTGGGGCTTCAGCCCTGCGCCGAGTGTGTGTTTTTCTTTCAGTACTTGGACCTCAGAATTGGCACTTTAGATGTCCGTTTTTTCTTTTCTTTCTCCTTGCATGTTATTTTTTTTTTTACACCAATGAGTAAGAGCTCAAGCAAGACCCAATTGCCCCAATTTGCCCCAGCAGGAGAGAGCTGCGTTGCATCACTTCGGTTTTCAGATCATGTTTCTAAATTCAGTTTTTCCATTTGGGTATGTAAATAACTAAGAATTGTAAGGGCAGAAAATCCCTGAATGGGTGAGAATGACTTCAGCTCTCAAAGCTACCCTGTGACAGATGAGAGATTGTATTAAATTACCCTGATGTAGTCGATAGTACAATTTTGGATGTATTATTTTATATCAGAGCAAGCCAGAGAAGGTTTCCATCTTTCCGCGTTAATTCTGAATTAAACCGATCCTGATGTGCAACCCGGACATTCCCCTCACACTCACACGGGCTGGGAGGCTGCAGGGGGCTCTGGTTTCTGTCTTGGGGATGCGGCTCTGGTGCAGAGGCTGTTTCCCCTGGGAATTTGGGCCGCTGCTTGTGGCAAGGAGAGAGAAACTGAGCTGGACACGCTTCCCTGCCAGCCCGAGGTGAGGGCAGGCTGGCCAGGCAAGTTCTGTGCAACACGGTCATAGAGGGAGTGATTGTGGTGTGTTTTGTTCCCATTTATCCTTAAAAATGTCATTTATCCTTGGAAAAAAAAAAGTCATTGGGGAAGAGAGGAATCTGATGAAAACGAATCCAGGGAAAAAAGATTTTCCTCCTCTCTGCCACCCTTGCGACCAGCCCTATGAAACAACGAACGGCAGAAAAGGTAACAGGGGCCGATCTCTTCCGACGTGGCTGCCACTGCCTTTGCTGCTCAAGCCACACGCGCCCCCTTGACCAGAAGCTGTTCCCAAGGATGCAGCTGCATCGTCCCCCAGGGATCACCCCGAGGCTACCGAAATCCATCTCTTTGGGCTGGAAACGCTTCTGCTGAGGCACTGACAAACGCCAGTTAGGCTTGGACCCCTTTAAAGCCTCCGTGCTGACTTCTGCAGCTGGAGTCACTAGAGACATTCAGAGCTGCCTGGACATTATTTTTTTGTTTGTTTTTTTTCTTCTCTTTTTGAGCAGGCAGGGGGAAGCCTAGGGGAAATTGCTGAGCAAAAAGGATTCAAAGAACCCCAAATGTTCCAGTCTCTACACAGCTACTGATAAGAATAACCCACTTTGGGGGAATGTCCCCTAGAATACGCTGTAGATAGAGAGGAGGTTATTCTTTTCTTAAATGCTGCTGACCATGTAGGAAGGAATTTGTGATGTTTTGAAGTAAGTCAAAACCCTGTATGTTTTTCCCTCCAGCCTATTCCAAAGCTACTGAAATTACTTGTTCTGGCTGCTGTCTGCGGTGGGGTTTGGATTGTGCCCTTTGCGATTCCTGAAGTGAGTCTGGTGCAGCCGCAGCTGCGGGGAAGGACAGAGGCTCCGGGAGCGGGATGAGAGCAGGGCTGGGATGCCGGGAGCAGCACCAGGACACAGGGGGTGCCTGGGGCCAGCGACTCTGAAAGCGGCCGCAGCGGCTCTTTTTAGCCAGGAGCTGTGGGTGGGCTGCTGTGGGAATGGGATTTCTTCCTGGTAGCTGCTGGCACCGCGTTTTTGGGAGCAACTGCAGCCTCCGCGTGGCCAGAGCAAACACTGGCTTGACAAAATGCAACTTTAAACCGTCTGGATGACAGAGCTGGAAGCGCTGGGAGGGGCGCTTGGGAAGTTCTCTATCCTGCTGCGGTAGAGGGGAGCCAGCAGGGATGGGGATGCGGAGCGGGGGGATGCGGAGCGGGGCGGCGGCAGGCACAGGCAGCGGCCGGGAGCGCTGCGGCGCCCGGCGGGCTGGGCACTGCGCGGTGCCGTCCTGCAGCGCGGGCACCTGCTGCTGCTGCCCGAGACGCGCTGCCTGCCTGGAGCTGCCGCCAGGCCCGTGCATGTATCCAAGCCCTTATAGGAAGCATCACGTATGCCCCAGCCCTCCCCAGCTGCTGGTTTCTGTAGGAACCCTACTTCGTGGCCCTGCTTGTGCATAGCTCCTTCTTTCTTTTTTTCACCCTCTTCTCCCTGTACAAGCGGTTGAGGACAAGTGGCTTTTGCAGTGATGTGAGGAAAACAAGCAAACCAGCTTCATCTGCTGTGAAAGAAGAAAAAACTTCCACAAGGCAGATGCTTGTCCCTTTAAAGTAGAAAGCATCCCACAGCTGTATAGCCTGCGGAAGAGGTATTTTTGAGGTGTTGGTTGGTGTTTCCTTTTTTTGCTAAGGTGATCCTTGCCTGTCATCCCGCCTGAGCAGAAGCAGCCATCCCCACGCATGCTATGCCTGCAAATATCATCTGCAGGGGCAGACCCACAGTGCAGTTGTCCCTGCAGAAACATCACAGGCTCCGTATGTCGGCTTCTCCATCCCATCATCTTCAAAATTTAGTTTGTTCTTCAGGTCTACATGTTCCCAGTTCAGGAAATTGCAGGCAGTGCTGTGGCTTTGCCGCGTTTCAGCTGAGCAGGGGAAAGAGCAACCGGGATAGTCCTTCCATGCCAAGCAGGACAAGCAGCAATGACAGGAGGTAACCATCGCATCTTCCAAGGATGCTCTTCTCCCTTCCTGGGGTGTATTTAACGGTTCAGTTTGGCACCCATCACTTATTTTGCTGACTTGATGGGTGAATAACAGTAGTGGGGCAAGAAGTTACTGCTCCCTCTATCCAAGTCACCAAGTTACTCCCTCTATCCCAGTCTACCCACCAAGCAGGGCAGAGGGGAATGCGCTGGTGCCGCTCACATCCTCCTGGGATCCTGGCTGGGCTGGCAACACCAAGCACACGGTCCCTTTACCAGCCCCACGCCTGGAGTGGTGGCAGCAGCAGGAGAGGAGCTGGAAACAACCCAGTTGCCTCCGCAAAGCCTTTCCGCTGCCTTTGCTGCGTGTTGTGATTCTCCCCACAGCCTCATTATTTTGGCACAAAACCATAGAATTTCTGGCAATTTGGTGCAATCGTGTTAAGGGTGGAAACCTCTGGGGTTTTGCTTAATTTCTCGGGGCGATGTGACCGTGTGGGGCTGGGCGGCCAGGACGGCTGCAGGCGGAGCTGGTGCGGCGCTGTGGGCAAAGGCAGAGCCGGGTCCCTCCACTCCAGCACGGAGAATCCCCCTGCCAGCGCCAAGGCAAGGGGAGCGCTGCTTCTCATGCACAGCCCCTTTTACTGCAGGGAGAGGAAAGGCCAAGCCAGGCCAACCACATCTAAATACAGCTAAGTCAGAAACATGCTTGCTTTGGAAGGCATGAGAGAGACAATCTATTTTTTTTCATCCTTTTTCTCTATTTCTGCATGCAAGCAGCCAAGTTAAACCTTCAAAGCTGTTTGTGAATGTGGTAGTTGGGTTGCACAGCCCTTGACAGTTACTCCAAGCCCCAAATCCAGGGTCAGAGCCATGGTGAGGCCGGGCTGGCTGCTGCCGTCGGCATCGGGGAGCAAGGGGAGCACTGCGCGAGCAGCTCCGGCTGGTCCAGCTCCAACAGGAATCACAAGATCCGCATCAAACCCTTTGCCTTTCCCAAACTGGAAGCAGAGCAGGACCTGGAGCCAAAGGGATGTTCACTTTTAGGAGGTTTCCTTATTTATTCAGGAAAACGTTTTGGCTTTGGTCTCAACCACAAGAGCTGATCCTGAGGGCTGAGCACAACTCCCAAGGGGAAGTGGGAGCTGCGTTTACGCCGACCCAAACTGCAAGACTGGCAGAGTATAAATTATGACCAATGAAATCTAAAGGGCCACAAGAGACTCAGTGCTGCAGTGATGCTCAGTAGTCCCCATCAGCTCTGTGCTGCAGATGATGATCTCCAAGCCTTGAAAATTGTGCCTAAGTCAGATGCTCCAAGGGTGTCTTGATTTTATTTTGAGCCTTTGGAGACCACACTCTGCAGTCAGAGGCTCTAGAAATTATTTGAACGGGAGCTTCTGTAGTCGCTCAGCTTTGTTTTCTGGGGCTTGGGGTGGTGGGGAAGAGGATTTTGTAAAAGTTTAACTCTTCTGTTGCTGTGATTTTTAGTTACCTCCATCTGCCAGGGCTCGATGATTTGTCTTCTTGTAACTTGATGCTCGAGTTTGCAGAACTGGCTGATAAAATTTCCCCATCGCACCAGGGTGCTCCAAGGTTTCTTCTGTAAACCTTAGGAAACCATTGGGATCCTCTCACGCTTCCAGCATGAATAAGTGAGCGCTACTAATACCTAGAGCTGTGGTCTTCTCCAGCACCAGAGCTCTGACAGAAGCAAATATTTGACAAAGTCCACCCCAAAACCATGCCACTCTCCCTAAATGGAAGTATTTCCAGGTTTCGGATGCTCTATGTGTTCTTAAGAAATGACCTTCTTCATTTTAAGGGCTAGAGAAAGATTTCGCCTGCCTGTTGCAGGCAAGGAATCGAGTAGTATTAATAAGGTCAGTAGCAGTAACTGAACACCAGTCCCTGCAAAAATTTATATAATAAGCCAATTTTTGCTTTGGGTGGGTTGAGATTAACTCCGACTAGATCTAATTTTGAACCTGCTCTGCCTCAGGAAATTAACTGTATTTAGATCCAGGGATTTACACAGGCGTAAAAATATTGCAGGTAGATGAGAAATGAGGAATGTCAATTTTCAGAGCTGTTCTCAGTTCCTTATTCCAGTCGTAAGAAAAATCCTTTGCAAACCCGCTTTTATGATACGAGTTGCTCTGAGACTTTGGTGTTTGAATGCAAAAATACAGCGTGTTGCAGTATTTCAAGTTATTTATATTTCACCCACAATGACAGCGAGATTGTTAAATGTCCAAGGAAAGAATCTCACGTGAGGAACAAAACTGATTTATGACATGCTAGTTATTATCTTACATGATTTTGGACCCCTTTTATATCTTAAAGATTTAGGGCTATTAAAAAGAGAAGATTGAAGAAAACCTCTTGCAAGGTTCATTTATTCAGAAGCCCCTAGGTATGTAATTCATTTAGCAACAAATATATATAAAACCTATATCAGTGGATAGATTGAGCCTCTTTTCCTAGACTGTCTGATAAGTAGGGACAGAAATTTGTTATTTATCTTGCTGATTTAAAGTGTCTGAACAGGCACTCGAAGCATGAAAACATTAAGCCGAAGGGCTCCAGGATTGGGGGAATATTTTGCAAGGATTTTATTTTTGAGGATGTTTAATGCCAGTAGTAATAAGGAAGACACAAAGCAATCTCTGCTATTCCTGGTTAATAACCGACGGATTCCTGTGCTCTGTGCAGCCCGGCATGTTGCAACTTTGCTTTTTATGTGACAGGGCTGCTCCTGTTTTTCTGTCGCCTGCACCAACCCTCCGCTGAAGGTCACGGGGGAGCACCAGACATTTCTTCTGCAGTTCCTGCTTGCTGCTGCTCCCATTCCACACGCAGTGTTTTGCTTCAGGGTTCGGGCTCGAGGCTGTGCAGGGCTCTTGCAACATTAAAAGGCACCTCTGGGCAATTTATTTTCATCACAACAGAATCTGTGTGAGATTCCTTTATGTTACCTTTGGTGCTGAATTTCCTTTCTGCCAATAAGTTATCAAAATCCAGGCAGAATTTCACTAAAGTTTGTTTTCTACATTATGAACATCTCATACATGCCCCTCTTCCCCCTAATTTCTGCAAAGCGCTAAGGAAATGGTGAAGAAACATCCTGCTGATGCTGACCAGTCTCAAGCAAATGCTGGTGTTCCATTCTTGACTCCTCTGAGAAAAATTAGTCATCTTTTTAAGTTTAACCTCATCTTTTTAAGTTTAACCTCATCTTTTTAAGTTTAACCTCATAGTGTTTTTTTTTTTAGTTTGTGTGTTTTGTGTTTGCGATGACTCCCTTTTTAAAGGAGCCGGCTGAAGGGAATATAGAAAACAGCCCAAAGCCCCTGCAAAGCTTTCAGCCCCATCCCCAACCCCAAACTCACGGTGTCCAACAGAGTTTTTTTGAGCAGAGAAGCTCTCAAATCCTAAGCATTTCCTACCTCTACCTGGGTAAATTAATCAGAACTATTGAAGATGCTTCATCCATCTAGATATTCTCTTTGGTAAGAAAAAGGGTTTCCTCCGGAATAACCCATTTGAGCAAATCCACCGTCTGCGTTTAAACTCGCGGTGCTCCAGAGCCGAGTCTGCACAAGCTGCGGCTCTGTCCTAGCCAGGGTCGAGCTTGCCTGCTCTGCAGAGCACAAGTGACACTTGGGGCTGCAGGAGTCGAGACGTTTCTCCCCTGATAGGCTTTGTCACGTCTGTGTTTTGTTAAATGTCTCCTGTTCATGGCAGGTGAAGCCAAATGCAAACAGATGACGTTTTGGTGGGGAATAAAGGGATGAAGTGAAGAAGGCAGAAAGAGGAAAATACCCCCGATCTCAAATTCTTAGGTGCAATAAATAAATCTGTATTTCTTTTTCTTTCTTTCTCGGTAGAGGGGGGAAAATACAGAAGTTTAAGTCTTTCCCAAGTCTTCCCTACTCTTGTTCTTTAAAGACGTTCTCATACCTTTTTCAAATACATGTAGGGATACCAGCTGTGAGGAAGAGAAGTTTCCACACAGTGAGGAAGCCAGCAGCTATTTCCCCTTTAGTTTTCTCTCTCAGGGATGGTGCACCTGGATATGTAATTAGATACTCATTAAGTAGGGAAACTTAGCACCATTTATACAAGCTGAGAAGCCCAGGCCAGCTGGCATCAGCCCTTGGGGCTGACGATGCTGCCCTGAAGTCCAGCACCCACTTTCCCCTCATATACTACATTGTTGAGGGACATAAGGGACTTGCATCACCCTACTATGGGGTCGATGGAAAAATGGGGTGAAACATCCCTTTTCCTCCCCAATCGGCCCTGCGCTGCCCTGCCAGCTGTGTCGCTGCCCACTCAAGGCTCTACTACAAAGCAGCAGCTGAAACTTTGTCCTCTTCCTCTTCCTCCTCCTCCTCCTCCCAGCTTCTCTCCTTCCTTAGGCCCTGCAGCCAGCAGAGACATAAAAGATGCATTTGCAGATTTTGAAAATTAAAGCCATCTATACAGCCAGTGGGGAGGGATCAGCTTATTTGGTTGCTTAATGAAATATAAAGATTATTTTAACCAGTGTAAGCACTATTCGACAGCTTGTGAAACACAGCAGTGGCTTGATGAATGGCTTTCTCCATTAAAAAAAAAAATTGCTGCATGATGTATTTTAAATATTTAATTTATTGAGGCTGGAGAGTTCTCAGAGCTGACAGTTAAATAGGAATTGCTTGCAGTCTCAGTTAACTTGGCCTATTGGGTTGAACAGGCTCGCTCAGTAAATGTAAGATATCTCTTTTTTTCCCTCAGACTTTCTTTTTTTTTGCACTGAATTTGGGATGATGTATTTATGGCACAGCTGACCAGGGAATTCTGCTGGTTGCCTGCACTGCAGCATGCCAGGCAGTTATCGCTGAAGCTGTGGTGTATATTGGCCTCCTCCATGTGTCTGCCATTGTCTTTTAAGTTCCCTTATTATTATTTATTATTGCTGTGTTTATTATTATTATATTTATTAATACCAGGAGAGTTCGTGTGAATGCACACATTAAAAAAAGCCTCTAAAAGCAGCTTTTAACCAAATAAATGGAGATTTTCCCGAGGAATGGGCTTCCATTCCCACACTGTCTGCAGTGTCCTCTGAGGACTGCGTGTGCCGGGGAGCTCCCTCCTCTGCCCCTTGTTTGCCCAGTGTGCCCCTCTGGTGCACAAACAGCAGCGTGCAAAGGCGTTGGGAAACCCTCGGGCATTTATGTGGCTAGGGGAGCCAAAGCCATTTGGCCTCCCACGTATCTCCTGGCAAGGTTTCTCCCAGTGTGGATTCTCCAGTGTCTATTAAGGATTGAGGTCTGGCAGCAGCCCAGGGCAGCTAATATGTTCAGTGTCCTAGATGGATTTTCATCCCATTCACATGAACAGGATACCCCCTCAGTCCCCTCTTAGCTTGTGCATGTACCTCTTTCTTCTGCTGATTTCTCAGCTCTTGGCCAGAGCAACAAGTCTTCCTTAAGTTCTATTACAGCAGACCTATTCTCGCTTTTTAGGACAGCATCTGTACCAAAAATATCCACCATCCCCATGGCTCAATTCAAAACTAGTGTTGGCTTCTACTTTCTTCTCCATTAGAAAGAATAAAACCATAATAAGGTGTAAATGAATGTTGAACAGATTATTTTAGTTTGGGAATCTTTAAAAATTTAATTTAGAAAATTTTGAAATAAAATACTTTGAAATTGAAATTAAAATCAAGTGCTTGGATATATAAAACCAAAACAGATTGAATTTTAATATCTCCCATCCCTGGGTTTTCCAGAAACAGATATAGAATATATCTTAGGTACCCTGCCCTACATTGATGTATTTTTCAATAACTCATGTATTCATGCAAAAAAATGTCTTTCCAACAATTTCGAGCTCAAACTAGAGCAGAGCTTTTTGCTTTTAGCTTGCTTTGTTTGTTTATTTGTTTGTTTGTGTGATTTGGCTTGGGAAAGAGTATCACTGGTGATATATTTCATGTGCCACAGAGATGTGCCTGGAGCCTGGACAGAAGGTGGAAGGTGGATGTGGGGGAACCACTAAGCCTATTTTGGAGCCTAAAATTGAAGACTATTAGGAGTGAATCTAGAGCAGATGGGTAGGGAAGTCCAATGCAGACAAAGGCTACATTATGGTCTATGTAAGATCTCCCTGATGTAACCACAGCTGGACTTGTTCTCCATGAGCACCATTTGCATGGAGATGATGCGATGACAGAGTGCAAGGGATCTGGGGAAATGGGAATGGGACTGAGCAGAGATGATCAAAATGATCAAAACTAATTTCTAAGAGGCTACCTAGATAACTCGTCTGCTTTCCTTACGTTAGCACATCTGGATCTCTTCTGTCTCTGAATGGTCATTCATTGCATTGACTTTCTGTTCGATGACTTGCTGGTGGGAACAATATTTGGGGATTTATTTTTTTGTGGTAAATGTTTCGCGTCTTGTGTTCTGAGCAATGTTTCACATCTTGTCTGATGTCTGATGAAGCAGGGAAAGGGCATCCTCCAGGCCCTCTGTCATTTGTAGCATGGATGAAGGGAGCATCATTCAGCTTTTGAGACCAAATTAGGCTCAGTTTTAAAGATAGTCTATAAAGAAAAATGGTTTGAAGTTTCATACCAAGCCAGCAGTAGAAAAAAAAGCCATTAGGTTTTTTTTCAAATAATTTCCTTGCTATTGAGCTACAAGACCCCAGTATTTACTGCAAACTTTAATTCCCCCTTTAGCCATAACATTTTTGGCCCTGTTATGTTACAGATTTATTTTTCTTTACACCACATGCTTTTTTTCTCCCCTCTCTTTTTTTCTTTTTTTCTTTTTTTCTTTTGACTACCATTTGTGTTTTGTTAAAAAGAACCTTCAGAAGAATGAACGGAAATGAGTTACACATGAATGCGCTCAGATAAGACAGATTCTTTGACATTGTGGCAACAGGATCATGAAAGAGCCCACTGCAGGCAATGGCAAGGACAAAATGCCACCTGGCTCTGGGTTAAATCTTGATCAGCTCATTAAAAACGATGCTGAGAACTCCTGAAGATCCTGTATTTTTCAGTGTACCATTTCTAGCAGAGAGTCAGATGTTGGACTCTCAGCTGGGAAGCTGGATTGGCGTCACTGGTGCTTTAGGTCTGGAGGAACTAGTCTGAACCCTAGTCTAGAGCCTGCTGGAGCCGGGAGGTGACCCTTGCATGCTTCAGTTCAAGTTCCAGGTTGGCCTCTCAGAGGCTCCGTGGGGACACGAGGACGCGGGAGCAGCGTGTAGCTAAGCACCGCTCACCTGCTGGCTCTTGTTTTCCAGGTTTATGTCGCCATGCAGCACTATGGAGTGAACGGCTACTCCCTTCACGCCATGAACTCCCTGAGCGCCATGTACAACCTCCACCAGCAGGCAGCCCAGCAAGCCCAGCACGCGCCCGACTACCGCCCCTCGGTGCACGCGCTCACCCTGGCAGAGAGACTGGCTGGTAAGAACAACTTGTGGCTTCTGCACCTCCCCTTGCTGCCTGCACGAGCTAAACATTCGCAAGGAATTTCAAGCAACTCAGTGTGTGATTGGCAAACCAGTGTTTGGGATGGGAGAACATCCCGTGATGTTATGGGACATCATGCCATGGGATATGTCCCATCCAGGATGGGACAACATCTGCAGATGGGATAAGGACAAGGCTGTGTGCACCACAGCATGCCCTGACTGGAGAGCCACCAAGCCCTGGGCAGGAGAGCAGGGAAGGCAGAGCATATTTAAATCATGGAGGTGTCGACTACATCTCCAGCAGTGGCAGCATTTCTCTTGTTCTCTCCTTGGTGATAAACACTCGGTGACAATCCCATATATTCAATATATAGGCCACACTGTGCAGGCAAGAGGCGCCCTGCAGTACTGGCTGCAAATTGAACATTGCTCTTGCTCTGGAGTGGTACCTGGGGAGCTTGGTGCAAGGAGAAACACGGTGCCACTACAGGGAATTAAAATTATAAGTTTAAAAAGACACTGACATCTCTTTTAATAGTGAAGAACAGATGCCGGAAAGACCAGCTTTGCTGTTAGTAAATAACAGCCTGATGAATGCGAGCATGCAGTGATTTGGAATTCCTCACTGAGGCCCCAGACATTAAAAACTTCCTTAAAAACTCTCTCCTGCCACTCTAGGCTATAAGCAAATTCCTGCTCTTTCCATGTCACCCCTTCTTGAAATTACTTTCCATATCTTTTTCGATCAATTACTCTTTTCTCTAGTAAAAATATCTTCTTCATTTAGATCTTCTCTTGCGTCTCATCTTGACCTATTTCTTGACAGAATCCTAGCCCTTGGCTTGCATGTGGCTTGCAGGGCTTGTCCTGTCTTTTGCTTTCCTGAAAGGAACCTTTTTAGGCCCAAATAAAGTCACACATATCTTTACCTAGGGAGTGCTACTTGCACAAAATTGTTGCTGACTGGACACTGGAACAAGAATCCCTGGTCTAGAGCTTCTTGGATCTGTTCTATTTCCCATGTATTTTAACAGCACTGTAATGATACTGCCACTAAAAGGAATTGCAAAGTCCAGGCAGTATTTTATGATTCGGTAGCAGGAATTGTTCAAAAATAGTTTGCAGAGATCAGAAGTCCTGTTGCATGGTAGGGAAAATATATCTGCTCTGCATTTAAGCTAGTACAGTGCACCCACACCTGTTTGAGATCATTAAGGGCTACTCCAATGGAACGTGGGATTGAGAAGACTTTAATTCTGGCTCTGTCATTGGCCTGCAGTGATGATAGGTAGGCAAATTCTTTGTCCTGGTCATCTGTCCGGCCCTTCCCTCACGCTTGCAGCTCGTGGATGGTTGAATGGGAATGGATTCCCAAGAACTGCAGTGTGCCTTGCAGAATTTGTCCTTTGGGTGTCTCTTCCCTAGACGCAAAGATCTTTTGACAGATTTTTTGGTCGTTTGCATCTTTTACTCTAGAATATGGAAGACATAATGTCTTTGATCCTCCTAGGGGAAAAAAAAAAAGGAGAGAAGTGAACAAAAAAGGAGTAAAAGAGCTATTCCCATATTCTCTAGCAAGAAATCCAATTGGCTTTCTGACCTCTTATCTTTAAAATTAATAACCTATCTGTGAGAGAGTTGCCAAATTAAATCCCAGTGTCCCCTTGTGATCTGCTTATCTTTGGTGGGATAGGCATTACATACCTACAAGCCAGTTCCTTTGCAGTTACTTCACATTGTTACCTCTGAATATCTCTTAATGCAGGGTTATAGATCTCATTTGCCTTCTGGGGACAGTCAGAATAAAGCAGCACAAAAGCAAATGACCTTAAGTCAGAAAACAGAGGTTTCTGGATTTAACCGCAATGCCTCACCTGCAATTTATATTCTCCTTCTTGCACAAAGCCTGAAAACATAGTTAAAGCATTAAAATAATTGTTGTTTAGCTTTCGTTGGAGTAGCCAAACTTAATGCATGAACTGCTGCCTCTAGGGAGCTGGTTGGTCTAACCTCTACTCCAGAAATTCAGGCATATTCCAGCCTGCAGGTAGGCTGTTAAACCAATGTCCTTTCTTCTGATTTCTTACATCTGAAACACAAATGTTGGCTTTGGAAAATATTTCAGGGTGGCGTCTATTTCTTGTCCTAGAACACCGCTGCGTCCAGGCAGGCTGCATCATGCGTTGTTTCTGAATGCATAACGGTGCCGTCCTTGCCTCCAAGAGTGGCAGCAGCTATTACCAACGTTTTAATTCCCCGAGGAGCTGCGATACCTTGAATACAGAAGTCCCTTGTATGCAGCCAGCGCTGTATTGTGCTTGGCCAAAGACCTTTAGCCCGATCACGTCTTCTCCAGGTCGCCAAAACCACACTCGTTGGGCAGCAGCCCAGCAAGGCACTGCAAATGCTGACCTAGAATGAAACAGCTGGAGGTTTGGGAGAGGAATGTTTGAGCAGTGCAAAGCTGATTTGCTACGCTCATTAGTGAACATATTTGGAACCTGGCTGTGCAGTTCTGGGCCTGGCCTGACAGCAGGTTTTGTTTTATTGTTTACTTTCAAGCCATGATACTCGTGACAAACTCACAAACAAACAGCAACAAGAGCCTTCATCTGGCTCTGTGCACTGATAATGCTGACTTTTCCCCGTATTAGGTTGTTTTCTAATGTGCTTATCCCTCTTTTCTACTCAAAGTAATAGCCTTGACTAAATTAAAAATGATATCAGACACTATTAGAGTTCTTTTTGCATTTCTTCTTTGGGAGCAAACTTCTTGCCAAGCTGGGTATTTCATTCCAACATTGTAGCACAATGTGTTCCAGCTTGCATAATAAAGGCACTATGCTTTTATAATTCATTTTAAAATAACTTATTTTCATTGATTTAAGGAGATCCTTCCACTCCAACTAGCTGTTGTGAAACTGTAACGCTTGTGGTAAAATAATAAGCCCTAAAATAATAAGCCCGTGTCCCTAATAAGCGAGACTCAGATTTTCCCCAGCCTGAATTTCTTCTCCGCTCTCAATTTTGCAAGCACAATTTGCAATGTCAGACCTTCTGAGTAGCTCCTCCGCTGTGAAGGACACATTGCATGAACTCTGGGCTTGCAATCAGTGGGGTTGGGTTCAGTTCCTGGCTGGCTTTTCCAACCCAGATGCTGGAGAGTGTCCATCCATGGTAAAGCACGTGCTTTCAAGCTAAACAGATATAAGCACATGAGCTTAAGTGCTTTCCTGAACTGGAGCCCATAGCAGCTCTCCAATATCATGCCTTGAACAGTACAATAAGCAACATACAAGACACTAAAATAGAGGCAGCTCGGCCTGCTTTCTGGGAAGATGCAGGTGGTCTACTGTGGCCCCAGCCAACACAACAGGCATGAGGCAGCTGGGTTTGAGCTACATGGGCTCTTCCCAATGGTCAACACTGAGTTTTGTTGCGGTGTTGAAGCCTGCTGGAGCTCTGCCTTTGGTTTCAAAGAGAACATGATCATAGTGGTGGGCCCCTCTCCTCTTTGTGACAGGAAACCTCCTTACCTTGTTTTTAATTGTGTTCCCTGTGAATGTTGCTTATGTCATGATGGGATCTGTGCATCTGTAGATCATTCTTAACTAACTTTTTTTGGTTCATTTCAACTGAATTTAGCATAGGAGTCTCAAAAGTTCCCACTGCTATCATAGAAAGAGGTTACCACTCCAGAAGTCTCCTAGTCAGAGCTTTTATCTTCTCAAACACCTGAGTTACTAGCAAAGCGCATGCAAAAAAATTTGTAGAGCTAAAGTCCTTGCAAATATTTGCTATATAGGTTCACCAGATATTAACAAGTGTTTTATTCAACTTCAACATACAAATTCCAATAATTAAATTGGCCACTCTTCTTGTCTTCCAACGGCTGTACATTTCAAGACATCATTTTGGAGGCACGTTATGGATCCCAGCACCGCAAACAGAGGCGAAGCCGCACAGCCTTCACAGCCCAGCAGCTGGAGGCGTTGGAGAAGACCTTTCAGAAGACTCACTATCCAGACGTGGTTATGAGAGAGCGGCTGGCTATGTGCACAAATCTGCCTGAAGCCAGAGTACAGGTATCAATTCTTTGGTTTTTAGTGGGGACATTTTAAGAGGTCTTTTGGGGTTCCTGGAGGGTTGACTAGTTCTGCAGGACTTTCAAGATTCCTAGAGTGTAACCAAAGATTTTTGGGCAAATGAAAAAAAAAAAAAAAAAAAAAAAAAAAAAAAAAAAAAAAAAAAAAAAGCCTTTCAACCCAAGTGACACATCTGCTAAAGAAATTGTGAATCCACACGCGTAGTTTTTAAATTTAGGATTGTCTGAACTGTACACTGGTTTTCATTTGTCCTTTCACATTTCTAGGGGAGAGGTTTTAGAAACTTCAGCAAAAATCTACTTATTTATATATTTATGGTGATTTTCTGTTTTTCTCAGAGGAGCAGAAACGCAAGTAATTCCAGCTGCTCTTTTCCACCATTACCAATATTTTTAACATTTCAGGCTAAGGTTCAGCTAATGCAAAATGCTTTGTAACCTGCTGGTAGGGAGGTTCTTACATTGTTGTGGCTTTTAAAGATTAAATACCAAGTTTTTCAGTGCAAAGTAGATAAGTGGTGGCTCTAGGAAAAAACATTGTTCAGTTCTTTTAAACAGATATCAAAATATTTTTGACCCTCAGAATTTTGTCTCTGGATCTAACTAGCCAGCCAGCACCTTTATGAACTGAAAAGATACTTCTTCTAGTCTGCAGAATTTGATTAAAAAAATACGGATTCCCTCGTATGTGTTTATACCTGTAATGGCTTATTTTGACTCTTTCCTCTATAGTTCTGGTACACTGGTAAATAAGCGTTCTCAGAACCTGGTAGAGCATTGTAGCGTGATCCAGTGTAATATTCTCAAACTCAGCTATAAGCCACCTCGATCATCTGAACAAATCAGAAGGAAAAATGTTTTGTCTCAAAGATCTAATATAAAGGTACACATTTACAAAGAAGCATATTTATTGTACTATTTGTAAAAGCCCTGAGAGCAAGTAGACCTCTAAGTTCCAACAAAGTGGATAGATATTTGGCTACTGTGAGTTCGCAGGACCCAATTCCTTGGAGTTCCTTTGAAGCTCCCAGGTTGAATGATGCTGAGTCGGGGGTTAAGGAGGATTTTCACCCATTTTCTCCCCTTGCTGTCTGTGACACTGCAGGTTTGGTTCAAGAACCGGAGGGCCAAGTTCCGTAAGAAGCAACGCAGCCTACAGAAGGAGCAGCTGCAGAAGCAGAAGGACTGTGAAGGGAGCCACAATGAGAGCAAGACGGAGGCACCTGTGTTGGAGACCCAGGCCACCACCACAGAGGCTGAAAAGACCCAGAGCCTCCCGAGCGAGGTAAGCACGGACCTCAACCTCACCCTGTCGGAGCAATCAGCCAGCGAGTCAGCACCCGAGGACCAGGCAGACAGAGAGGAGGAGTTCAAGAGCACCTTGGAAGAGGTGAAAGCAGACAAGAGTGCTGGTGTGGACAGCAAGGCTTTGAACTGCAAGAGAGCAAGCCCGAAAGCAGGTAAGGGGCGGCGCGTTCATGGATCGTTGGTGGCTTTTCTAAGGGAGATGCCAGTGGTTGGATATAGTCCTTTACCTCCTAGAACATGGCATCTTGCACGTAGACTTCCCAAACTTGTCTCTCTTCTGTCAGGACTAAGGGAAGCCTGTGGAAGGCCTGACTTCTGTTGTAGCAGAGAAAGGAAAAAATATTCTGCTGAGGTTAGAACTTGGCAGAGGAACAGTGCCTACTGGCAGTAGGAAAGCACTAAGAAAAAGGGCAAACCTATTTCTAGAAACTAGCATGCCAAGCCTGGACCACGGATGTGTTTTAGCCCTCCTGAACTAACACAATCCCTCTCTCATGGGGCATTCCCAATGCATTATTTTTAGGAGAAAACCTTGCCATAGTCTGATCCCTACCTGGATGAAGATCAGTGCTGGCATCTAGCTTGTAGAAATAACCCCTATCCCCTCTGTCTCCTGCTGCAGAGTCTCCTATCAGCTCATCGGTGACGCCTTCATCCAGCAGTGGCCTGGCTCAGACCCACTCCTACTCCTCCTCACCTCTGAGCCTCTTCCGCCTGCAGGAGCAATTTCGCCAGCACATGGCAGCCACCAACAACTTGGTCCATTACTCCTCCTTTGAAATGGGGACACCCTCTGCTATGCCCTACTTGGGCATGAACGTCAACATGGCACCACTGAGCTCTCTGCACTGTCAGTCTTATTACCAGTCACTCTCCCACGCTCAGCAGGTCTGGTCCTCACCCATCCTGCAGGCCTCCAGCTCCCTTCCAAGCCTGAACAGTAAAACGACGAGTATCGAGAACCTCAGGCTCCGGGCAAAGCAGCACGCGGCTTCCCTTGGGCTTGACACCCTACCCAACTGACTGCAAGACAGGCTGCCCTCGGCCACGAGAAGATGTACCAGGGTTGGCACTAGAGGTGTCATGCCTTGAACCTCCTCATCCTCATCTCTTCCTGGAGAAAGGTGCTCCCATGCAGGGAAAACTTTGCATTTATAAAGGTCTCTTTAGCTCAGCGGTTGCATCGCACCCGTTGTGGTCTGTCAGCCTTGTCTTCACTGCTTATTGAACGAGGAAGGGGGAGAGGATGTGTATTTAGAGAGATGAACTATCCTCTGGACTGCCATCACCTGAGATGGTGAGGTTCAGAAAAAGCCCTCTTTCCTCTGTCCCCTGACACGACGCCCATGTGTTATATACACATTTGTGCCGTTGCTGCTTTCTTTGGGAAAAGAAAGAGTCCTGCTTTATTCTGTATATAGTTGGTAATGTTGAAAGCATCTGTCACCCGTGTGTTACTGTCAGTGTTACAGACCTATGACCTCTTTTGCTTTTATTCCTCCTTCTTTCTCAGTCTGAGTAGCTAGTCTCAGAGTTACAAGTTGGCCGTTGTCCCCACCACAGCTTGCAGCTCCCTTTGGGTCGGAGTCCTAAAGGTGTCTGAGATGAGGAGAAAGGATGATGCCCATCACTGCTCCACTTCTCTCTTCTCTGCTAAAGGAAAGTTTGCGTTGGCCAGGAAATAACACAAAGGTAAAATTCTAGTCCGAGCACTTCCTATAGGACAAGCATTTTCCATTGTTTTTTTCAAAAGCACTTGTTCAAAGACAGAGGACAAGACACTGGCCAAATGCTGCTGGCTATGTGAAGAAGAATCAAAGCCAAATTTGCAGGACTATTTTTTTATCTAAATCATTTCCTCTTTTATCCCCAGCAAAGTGTAAACTCTTTTATTTACAAATCATGGGGTTTTCTTTCTGGAGAGCTACTTGGTCGGACTTCGACAACAAAGGGCAATAAAAACTTTGTATGAACTCCTGGTGTGTTCATACCCCACATATTAGAAGGTTCTGTGACAAAACTGTGATTAATGCAAGCTGTGTTTAGAGAAATGCTCTTACCACCAAATTTTTACCCTCAAGCCCTGCAGCTTCAGAAACTGGTTAGCAAGTGAAAATATAACAAGTGAAAAATGCTCAAGTGCTGCAGGCAAAGCAGGTGATGTACAGGGGCTTTATATTCTCTTGAGCTGAGGAGGAATAGATAAACTTGCCAAAAAACACAAGGTTTAGCAAGTAACCCAAATTCACCAATTTCAGAATGAACTAAGTTAATAGTTTTGGCCTTGTTTCATCATAATGGCCCTTCATTTCAATAATCAGTCTAGGAGATTTCTTGTTCCTTTTTGAGAAGCAATGTTTCCGCCAACATAAATGACCTTTTTTTTTCTTTTTTTCTTCTGTGCACACTCTGTGGCTTCTCTCACTTCTCTCTTGCTTCAAACCAATGCAGAAACCATGGTTCAATAATTAAAAAAAAAAAAGCTCCCCAACTAATTCAAGCCTGTGTGCATAGTGGGAAGACCAAAAGGAGTGATATTGCATCATTCTTCTTTGGATCTTAAACACTTGAAAATTTTGGGGGGGGGTAAGAAGAAATCACACAAATCTTCCCTGGTTTGCAATGGAGAAGGTGCCCTCCTTCCATTCCCCACTCAAGGCCAGAGATATTTAAGAAATTCAAATTGTTGATAGGGTTTCAGAAACAAAGTTGAGCAACATTTCCCTCCCCTCGTTGTTCAGGCCGAGACTTGATGCACTCCAGCAAGCACCGCGGCTGGATGCAGTGCAGTTTCCTTCGTCACAGGCATGAAAAGCCTCGAGCGGTGTTGGTCCCAGCCCATCAGATAGAGGAGCTGCCGCGGAAAGAAAAATTCCCATCTTCTCTGGATGTTCGGCCAGCCTGATGCTGGGGCAGAACAGCACTGGTGCAGTTTCAGCCACGGGAGATAAATGCAAAAAGAAAAGCAACATTTTTTATTTTGTAATGTAGAATAACAAGCCGATTTCTCTATGCGTGAAAGGAATGTTCCCCAAATAAATGCATAGCAAAACACTAAGGCCAGGAAAGGGCATATCTGATCCTTAAAAATAGAGGTGGAAAAAATGGAAAATATGCCCCTTGGTTCCTATTTTGAAGCAGGTTGTCTATCTGGAGATTTCCTCTGCTGGTCTTTTCCCCCTCGTACAGCTTTGCTTGCATTGCCCTGCCTTGGTAAGCCAGCCACCCCTCAAAAACCTTTTCACACAATTTTTGACCATGTTAGCTGCAGTCCTTGCAGGGTCAGGGGCTGTGGGAAACTTGGTCAAAATATCTAAGGAAGATTTTTGCAGCAGAATTGCTTCTAGTGTGCAGGAAGAGTCTCATGAGTGTTAATAAAATTAAAGCTTTTTAAACAGCGCAGAAGAAATTCCAAATACTTACTAATGCCACTGACAAAATCCAGTAATAGAAGCAGAAAAGAAGCCTCTTTCTCCTTTTCCTCTTCCTTTTTTTCCCAGAAATATCCACGATATTATCTATGGTAACAAGCAGAGGGACAAGGGAACAAGGATTTTCCTGTATTTCCCCAACCAAAAATGAAGATTTTGCTGTTTAGGAAGTATAAATCCAGCTCCCAAGCATCAAAATAACCACACACACAGAGATTCTCCCACCTCCCATTTGTAACTTGGGTATTTCATAATGTGAGACATTTTAACCAGGTCTGGGCCCCTGCAGCCAGCCAAAACCAGATGCTCATTTTGCTGAAGCAACCCCAAAGTGCATGTCCACACAGGAGGGAAATGGAGCTATTTCTGTTCCCGTGTGTGGCCTGTGATACTTCCATTTACACATTTTTAGCAGCATCAGGGCACTTCATAACAGTTAATATGTAAAGGACTTAACAAACCTCTGTAGAAAGGGAAATGTAAATTCACAACTACCCTATTTTATTAGTTAATTACAGTAGCTATGAAACATAACTCAATCAAGCTTAAAACGAGCCATTTACATAACGTTCCCGCTGATTTTAACAAGATGTGTTGATTTTTCTATTCCCTGCTCCTCATCCCTCTGTGAACCTCCTGCTGAGCTCTTTATGAGCTGCTCTAGAGCAGCACAATGCATCTCCCCCTTTGCCTATCCAGAGCAAAGGCCTGTTTCTCTAAGGGCGGGTCTGATCCCGACTCAAATCAAGAGCAGAGGCATAGGAAAAGGTTGGTGCAATAAGCAGCAACAAAAAAATTCCTAAAATGGTGCAGTTCTTTCAGGGGGCACTTACCATTAATCCCAATCCCGAGCTTGGTCTCAGGATCTGCTGCAGATCTCAGGATCTGCCCCGGATCATGCAGTTTTGCTGTTTGCAAAGAAACCCACCGAGACTTAAAGCAAGACCTAGGCGCTGCTCTGCACCACCGTGGTGCCAAAGTGGAGCCAGTGCATCCGTCAGTGGAGCAGGGCCAGACTGACAGTGTCACAACTAAGAACAATACTGGGCCCCCAAATATTCATAAAGAATATCAGATTGTCACAGCTTAAGTTAAATATTGCACCTGGTCTGCTACAAATGGCCAAAGCCTTTTCTAATGCTCTTGCTATTGAGCAGTGCACTGTCATGCTGGAGAAGTTTATGTGTCTGTGCAATTGAAAATAACTTTTTGGTTTATTTTCTAATGCCAGGAGGCAAATATTTTTTCTTTTTTTTTTTCCAGCTGCTGCTCCAAGGCATCCAGTTAGCTCCAAAGTGTAACTGTGTTTGTGTGTCAAACCTATCTTGCAAAGAAATAAAGGCTTTTAAAGGAAAACAAAAAGGAAATTAAAGTAATATACTGTACAGATTGCTGTAAATTGAGCTGTAGTGTAAGAAGTTGTGCTTTAGATTTCACTATTGATGAACTCAAATGTGTATCATATTTATTTATTCTGGTAGGTAAAAGAAGAAGAAGAAAAAAAGAGTTTATATTCAGTTCGGAAAAACTGCAGCATGATGCTATGTACCAACTGTGCCCGTCCTGCTTTCTGTAAAATTATTGCCTGTTTTCATAATCCACTAATAAAAAAGAAAAAGAAAAAGAAAAAAAAGCAAGGAAAGGTGGAAAGGTTCTTTTTGCAAGTCATTCAATAGCAGCAACCTGGGTGCCTGGGTCTGGGTCTGCTGGCCCTGCAGCAAATGGTGTTTGGGACACCCCGCAAAAGAGCCATGTTCACGGGCACAAAGTTCTCAGCCTCTTGCTGATAACCTCGTTGAGGTTGCTGATACCAGTAGGGTGGTGGGGGGGACGTTTTTGGCTGCAAGACATTGAAGTTGGGAAAACTGATGTTGTTTCATGCACAGACAGAAAGCCACTTTTCCTTGTCTGGCACCTCCAGGGCAAGCAAAAGGAGCCTTATTTGTTGTCATCTTCCAGTCCAAGACAGGAGACAAAGTCATGCCTGATGGGACAGAGGCAGCATGACCAGCCAGCTTGTCTTTACAGACAGCACGACAGGAAAAATTCACATTCTCAAGCATTTCATGGCTTTTCCTGCAGTTTGGGGAACATTTCTACTCTTCAGTAGAAGACCTGTCCACTTTTACAACTCTAGGTGGCCCAGGGAGGGTTGTGCTCAACAGGTAGCAGAGGCTGCTCTCTCAGGATCAGGTTGAACATCACCTAGAGAGTGCAGGGAAAGATAGGCAAGACTTTGGGAGTGATTTCAAAGGCTTTTACATCTTGGCTATGGGCATAATCTGACATCCCAAAAGATTTTTTCCTGAAGTTATCCAAAGTTTCCTGAGTTAATTTAATAATCAAGTTTTCTCGGGAAAAACAAAGCAAAACAAAATTTTTGGTTTCGGAGTCTCCTCTTGCCCCCACCAAACTTGCCCATTATGACTTTCTATTTTATTTTCCAACTGTAGAAATATCATGGGGAAAAAAAAAGTAATTGAAATATTGGGAAAGAAAAGCAAGTAAGTTTGTAATAATGATTTATATCTTCTATGGCACTCTCATCAATAAACCACAAAGAATTTTATAGAGAAGTATCATTTACCCTTATTCTACAGTTTGAGAGTCTGGCACATGGAGGAAGAAAAGTGAGTTTCCCTTGAATCAAGTAAGAGCCAAAAATAGTGGGAAGATAGATAGGGATTGGGTACAGCCCTGCCTGGAATATTTTTAGTCCTAATTTTTTGACATAATTCCATCAATGCCTTCAAGGACTATTTGATCACATGCACCAAACATTTCCATCACCTACAGCCATCAGATTGTGACTAGGGCTGTTTGGTTCCATGACCATGCGTCAGGCCATAGAAGGTCCTGTTGGCCAGTAGAGTCCCTTCCTCACTTCATTTACAGGTTTCCTTTCAGTACTAAAAATCTACTTGGTAAATAATGTCCTCCAGGTGACCTCCAGGCCACCAAATATCTCACTCCCTACAACCACTCAACTGCTGCCTATGGGACACAGCTGCAGTCATGCCGAGGGAGTTGGGGACACGCATGGGGACAACAGTTGAGGTCTTGGGCAGAAATACTCACAGGGCTCCAACGGCCAGTGATCTGCCCAGGCTGGAGGTGGCATCTCATTGGATACAGGCTCTTTGTTCACCAACATGGCCCATGGAGACAGGACACAAACAATGCTCAGTGTTAGAACGTGCCCTGGATCCCACCTCCCTTCCATGGTGAGGCCATGGCTCTCAGAGAAACGGTCCATTTCTGCCTCTCGAACATGTGAGTTATGAACAGTTCATTATCATTAAGAAGTTCATTATCATTAAGAAGAAGATCAGAGTAAGGTGAGATCAGCCTCTTACTCACCACACAAGATCAATAATATAAAATCAGTCACCCACTAAAGCTGCAGACCGAACTTCCAGAAAGTTAAAGGTGATGGTTTGGCCGTAAAAAGGCCTGACCTAAAGTCATCTGGAGGTTTGTTCCAGAAAAATACAATGTCAGAGGAAAAATAAGATTTGAAATAGCTCCACAGCTCAGTATTAACTGCATATGTGGCATTTTGATCCATTTCCATAAAGCATAACATAATATTTGCTAAAGGAGGAGGAGGAGGAAGGGGAAAAAAAGACCACAGTTAATATTCTCCTTTGGATCCCCCATTTGCTGATTACTCTGCAAGCTGTGTAATTGGGTGTCTCTGGCAATATGATGAAATGTGCCACAAACATCAAAAAATGGTGCTGTATTAAATCTGCTTTTCATAATCTCTTCTCATTTCCCAGACCTGAGACATTTTATTCAATTTTTCCTGACTAAGTTGATATGTAAAGCCATATAAACATATCAATGCAAATAAATACATATATATTTTTCAAATGCTCATCAAAATGCACTCATTACAAAGATTTGCATCAAGAGTCTCTCACATTGTTGTTACCAGAAGTAACTTATTAAAAAAAAAAAAAAAAAAGCAGCATTATTTTTAATAAGAGTTCAAGGAGATACAGGCTACTTTTTGCATCTCATTAACAACTCCACCTCTATCTATCATGTTTCAGCCTTATCTCACGTTATTAGAAAATCATTTCACTATTTGCATGAAAGGAAAAAAATCTATGCAAAGTCACCATAATGTTATTCAATCCTAGGAAAAGCGGCACGGATCCTATTACACACTGGGGCTGGCTCTGTTTTCAGGAGCTGCAGGTCCAGAAGGGACCAGACTGGTCTTTTATTTTAACCCGCCGCCAGACACACATCAGAAAAACCTACCCTACCTTTGACCTCGTAAATAAGAAATGTCCAGGGGACTGAAATACCTGCAGCATTTGTCCATATATCACCGAAGGTCTCTGCATGCGTTTTACCCAATGCCTTCAGGATCTGCTGCCTGTTCTTTGGTGATGGCAGCTTTTTTGGGGGAAATTGCTCAGCTCCACTCCCCTGGATGCTCCCACCGAGAGCTCTGGCCAGTCCCTTGATCCAATGGGGACTCCCAGCCTCCAGCTTTCCTTCTGGAGACCCTTCTCCTGCTGCAGCTAGTAGAGGAAAACGCTTTCATCCCTGTAGGAGAGTGTCAAGGCGAGGAGGTGGTAGGACTACATCTGACCTACACTGGATTTGTCAGATTAGACCCAGAGCCTGGAGGATATTTAGCTGGCTGAACTTCTGCAGGAAGCAGTGCAGTTAGCCAGAAGAAGAGTTTCCAATAAGTCTTGGCTCACTAAAGCTTGCTCCAGGAGGTTCAGCCAGAGACTGTGGTTACTCCCAGGCTCATGGGACTCATTTGGCAGGGGTGGGAGCAGAGTGTCTGCACCATGTGTTTGCACCTAAATACCCTTCCCAAGCCCTGGTCACCTCCCAGCCAGAGCTGGGCATCGCTGGGACACACGGAGCCTGTTCCAAGGAACCAGACTGGGGTTGTCCGGCAGGTGATTGTGTCCATCTGCTCTTAGGAATCCCCAATCCCACAGGGATTCACACATTACCTTCCCAACATATCTCAAGCAGTGAATGAAGGGACTGAAAGCAAAGTCAAGACTGAGACAGAAAACACATCCAGCCTACCAGCAAGGCACATATTTCTTCAGTTTAAATTTCTTTCAAACACTTTCTCTCTGCATTAGTAAAGCAAAATATGTCTGGGCTCGACTGCACTGTACCCACAAGAAAACACAAAGGAGAGCTGATAAACTGGGGTGCCAGGTTATTTCAGCAAACGTAGCTGAATGCCTCGTAAAAGACAACATTACTTGAATGCTTCATCTCCTGGGAGACTGAACTTCCTCCTTACAGTTTTCACAGGAATCACAATGGAGAAACAAATCTTAGAATGACCACAAATCTTAGAATGACCACATATAACACAGAAAACTGGATAAGTTCATAAAACTCAGGATACAACAGGGTAAACTGACCTGAAGCACTCCTCAATGGTGGCATAACTTACGTGTTTTCCACTGCATCCTACACTGAAGGTTCACCCATAGCATGCAAAGTCCACAGGGGATATCAGATGAAGCCAGAGGCATCATCTTCACCTTCATCATCATCAACCACCTGAAAAGGGATCCCTTTCCACAGGGTCCATCATGAACCTGCAAACTGCTTTCTGCAAGGTGTCAGGAGGACAAAAATCTACATTATAAAATCACTAGAGGCTTGGGAATATTTAGGGGAGGTTGCATGTGCTCATCCTATACTCAGCTTGGTTCTCCAGCACTGAGCATCAGGCCATGGACAGAACCAGCCTCAGCAGAGCTGGTTCCCATTAGCCAGCTCCATTTGGAAGTTCAGTTCCCTCTCTCTTTCCACTCTATCTTCTTCTAGTCTAATCCAGGAACTAGGAAGACATTAGGGAATAAAGTGCCACTTTCCATTACAACCTCCAAGGTCTTTTGCATGGCAGAATTAAAAGCAACCTGTTCCTTCCAGAGCATTTTGCACAAAGCTGCGCATCAAATGACAAAAACAATAGCATAAAATAAATTGAAATTTAAAATAAAATAAAATAAAATAAAATAAAATAAAATAAATACTAAACCAGAGAATAACGAGTCTAAAATTAGACAGTGAAAGAGGTGGTGGCCTTTGGGGTTATTCTATCATCAGTAAGTCCTGATGAAATACCTGTTCTACCCAGGCTGGCTTTGGAGCTATCATTTTTGCACAGGAAAGGCCATCCCTTACCCCAACGACAGCTGCAAGCACAATTTGATTGCAAGTGCAATATTTATGCTAATTTCCCCATTATTTCCTTCCTATGAAGTCAATTAAAAGGCCACGAGGGTCACAAGGGCCACAAGGTCTGAGTGGGCTGAGAAAATCTCCCCCTTGTCTCAGCTATTTGCAGGCTGCGGCCAGGGCAGCCACGAGGGGCAGGAGATCATTTCTCCAAGGACTCCCCAAAGAGGAACAGAATAAAACCGAGCGGTTTGGAAGTTGACTTAAAACCTCCCTGAGGTTGTCTCTACAGAGGAATGAGAGGGGAAAAAAATACACTCTTCTTACCTCATAAAAATCATTGGTTACAGGTTTTCTTATGTATGGAGTTATTCTATAGTCAAAAAATGAATTTCCCTGTAATGAGATAAGTGGCTTGTGTTTGATGGAGGTGGCTCTTTACTCTTCAGCTTGTGGGGTGTTCAAGGTGAAAAATCTAACAGTTTTGTTTCAGCTTCAGTTTTGCTTTGTGCTACCAAAAATACAAAAATTCTGGCACTCCTCATAGGTGCTTCTCCCTTCTCAGATAAACTTTAACCACCTGGTGAAAATTTCTGGTGCTTGCCCTGCAGAGACCACCAAGGATGAAACTCTTCTCCCAAGAGAGATTATCTGCTGTAGACAAGTTTGCATGTGGAATTAAGGGTATTATTATTGCACTGTCAAGAGAAGCTTTGCAGCTTCCCAAATATCAGCCCTGCTTCACCCCATCCTTTTCCTCCCAGCTAACGTGTTTGCCTAAACTCTCCTTAACAGGCACCTTCAAGGAAAAACGAGAAAAAAAAGGCTTTCTTATCCACTCTGAAACATGAGATATCTCTGAACCCTCAATCACATCTTAATTTCCTCTCCCTGCTCTCTATGCTGGAGACAATTGCTCAGGCAGGAATGTTTCTGAAGTAAGACAAAAAAAAAGTAAATTACATTAATGGGGAACAATGGAGAGCAGACCCAGTGGAGCAGAAGAAGTCAATTAGTTTTGCCTTTGGAGACACCCACAGAGAAGAGGAAGGTGCCTGAGTTGCTTTAGAGTGATTCTTTTCCCATCCAGCTCCTCTGGGTGGCTTAAGCCCAGGATGGGCTTCACTTCTCATGTTCCTGCATGAGGACAAGTGGGCAAGACTTTTCCTGCATCCATGCAATGCACAGGGAATGGGAAAGTGGGGCCAAAACAAGAGATTTTTGCATAGGGAGCACAGAAGGGCTGAACTCCCAAATATCTAGAGTCTTATCAAAGTACTTTTTAGGCTTGAATTGACCAAGAGTTCTAGCACGCTGCTTCAAAATTCGAGTTCATATTTAGTCAAAAACTCCAAACATTTCATTTCTGCATTAAGCAGAACCTTGCCCATGGACCAAATTTGTCTTTTCCTTTTCCAGTAACATCGGAACAACACTTTATTCCTGCCAAAAAAATAACCCCTGATTCGCTTGCCTTTACTTTAAAAAAAAATATATATATTTAAGTTCACCTCTTGAAGTACTTTGCTGGTGCAAGATGCCCGTTCAGCAGCTCCACTTGGCATTTAACCCCCTGCTTTTTGGCACGTCTCACGCGGGACCAGGGGCTCCTCTCTGGTGAACTTGGAGACTGTCAGGCTGAACAAAAGCAAGTGTGGCTTTCTTTTCTTAAGGATGAAGTGGAACACACACCAGCCAGGATGCCTTGTACATTGAAAAATTCCTGTGCTGTCACGCTTAACTAATAAATTGTCGAGCTGTGTAAACAGGGCCAGCGATGCTATTTATTTATTAATTTATTTATTTATTTAAAAGGGAAAGAGGCTTGGCTGCAGGTTTCCTGCCAAACGTGTGTCAAAACAGTGGGGGAAAAGAATCAACAACAAAGGAGTTTAAAGACAAAATATTAAGAACGCCAAATTGGGTGAAAATTACTTTCTGACAGATATCACCTATTGCGAATGAGACAGAAATACAAGTAATCTTGTAAAACGAAAGCCAAGGACAGACTTGTACCTGCCTTAGATGAATAAGTATCCCATTATCTTGAAGAATGAGGGCCTCGGGCTGTGATTATGCCACTATTGTATTCTAAACAGCATGGTTTGTCAAATGGAATAAATCCCAGCAAAATCAAATAAAAAAGGGATCCAATTTGAAGCCAAGCAGACAATTTATTATTTTGTTTAATGTCGCCCTCTCGATGTTACTGATTATTGGGCAAATAGCGCCGTGTTTAAGCATGTGTTTAGAGGCGCCCGTCCCGCTCGCCGGCTCCCAGATGTCACCCTGAGCAGCTCGTGGCTGCAGGAGCCACCACTGAGCTCGGTGGCCTTGGCCAAGCCTTGGCCAAAGCAGGACTCACATGGAAAGAAATACTGTATTTGGGTCTCTTTCTGCTTGGATGAGTTTTGAGGTGGCTATTTGGCATAACAGCATTTCAATGCATCTTGGCAGAGAATTTCTTCATTAATTTATGAGATAGAGCAAATTTCTCAGTGCTCTGATGCTGTTTTATGCATTTGGGGTGATGGCCCATCTCCCGGTGGTTCTTGCAAAGGCTTTTCCCTTTACAAAGGTACCATCTTATGGACTCTGAATTGTGTTTAAGAAATGAAAGGAGAAGAAAAGGGTTAAATGCATAGAATTAACATATGCATCAGTTCATCCTTGCCTGCCTAAGTCTTGGTGTAAGACTGAACATGAAGCTGCACAAGGTGCATGTGTTGCTGGGATTTTGAGCATCGAACCAAATGTCTTTGTGCTTTGAACCCAGCTGCTTTCCAGAAGCAGTGTTGCTCTCCTGGAAAGTCCCTTGGAGGGCTGCCCACAACATCTCCCAGATACCTCCACCGCCGAATGTTCACAACCACATCCGAATGCAAAACAAGGGGAAGGAGCAGACTCGCTTGCAGGAAACTGGGTTCAGCCCCTGGCTCTGATCCAGACCTTGTCTCTGACCCTGGGTACTTCCATGGGGAGCAATTTGCTGAGGAGCATTAACGTGGTTCCCACATGTTGGCCCAGCTGCAGAACTTTACCATTATTTGACTTTGGAGGCACTCTGAGTTCCCTAGCTCTGAAAACAGCCTTCAGAAATAGCAGCAAGATTTTTTTGCCTCTTTGCTTTGCATGGAACATGTCAAAATCACTCTACACGCTTCTCAACTATGTATTTCAGTCAAATGGTACCCATATTCTTGTAAGTCAATATGGATATTTTATCAGATTAATTTCTTCTCTACCAGTTTGCTGCTGAAACATCTTTTCTTTTTTCTTCCATCTCTGAAAACTCTTTGGGTGTTCTCTGGTCAACTGTTGTCCCATGGTAGTGGGAACCAATTGTGAACTTTTGTGCCTTAGATGGTGGGGAAACAGTGACCGTGACAAAGTCTTTCTTGCTATGAGGTCCTAGTCTGTAACAAGGTTATGAGAAAATTACAAGTGGAAGCATCAACAGCCTCTATGTCCTTAAGCTTTCTGAAATGAGCGCATGAATATTTCTCAAGGCAAATTAATCCCATTTGACTCTATAACCCAGGCAATCTCAGTGTGCTTTGTATCTTTGTTCTATAAAAGTGGTTTCAAATATTACCAAAATTTATTCTTTTAGAAATATTTACCCCTCTGTTGTTTTCAAAATACTTTTTTTTTTTTTTCCTTTTCTTCAAAGTTTCCTTCTTTTCTTCTGTGTTCTACAGTTTGGAACACTAAAATACTTCCCTCCCCCAATATTTCCAAATAATTTCTCACCAGGATGCCAAACCTACCAAAAAGAAGAGAAAAAAACCCAACCAACCAAAATGAAAAAAAGGAAAAAAAACACAAACCTAAACTTCCAGTGAAATTCATGAAATAACATGCAAAAAAAAAAAAAATCATGAAACTGAACACAGGACTTTCAAAAGGGAGAATTCTTTCGCGAATATGGAGCTTGAAACCTTAAAATCCTCTGTCCTCTTCGACATTAACCATGATCAGGGTTACTGCCTGCCCACAACCCCGAACCCTGAGCTCCTGCGCCGTGGGAGGACGTTTCCAAGAGCCCATCTCCCCATTCAGGGTGATGATTGTGCTCTCACCATTCCCCTGAAAGCCTTCTGCAAAGGGGAGGGAAAGAGGGGAAAAGAATCCAAAGGAATTCTGGCACCCCGGCCCGATAAGAAACTTTAGCCCTATTCAGCAGCTGACAACCGCTTGTAGAATATGATCTTAATCCTGTTTCTAACATTCTTTCGCCGGCTGGCCTCCCTATTCCAGGCTGTATTCTTCTAACTGTCGCTTTAGCAAATCCCCCAAATAGAATTACTGGGGGAGATAAACATCAAAGGGAATTCAAGAAATCTACAGTAGGTTCACACAGGAGGGGAAAGAGGGGCAGGTGGGGGCTGGTGGAAAGGGCCATCTCTCCCCTTGCCTTGTGTCCCTCTGGGTTGCGTTCCTAAGGGCTGGCTCGCTCGCTCTCTGCAGAGCAGCCCCATAAACCTGCTCAGCACCACACTTTTTCTATTCTGCTCAAGGTCCTTTTCCCTCAGGAGGAAGAGATCCTGGTGGTGCAAAGCGCTGTACATCATTATCATGGGTGAAAACAACTCTTTCCTTGGAGAGGTGCATCACTCACATGCAAAAGATGGAGATGGGAGAAGGAGAAAACATGTTCCTGGTATGGAGCAGAAATCAGGAAAGGACTTGTCCAGCAGCACACGAGAAGTCTGTGGTAGATGTAAAAGGAATGAATGCAATTTGGAATTTCTCAGAAATTCCCAACAGAAGCAGGAATCTTCAGTGCGGAGACGCACAAAATCATGTTGTCTGCCCTGAAGAGCTTCCCAACGTGGCTTGAATACCTCCTAAGTAGTAGAAGCCCTTAATTGACCCCGAGGAAGTATTCAGATTTATCACACAGTCTCCTCAACCATCCGCTTCCTCTGAACTGCAATTACAGCAATGACAGCACTGTCTGCTCCCCTCCCGGGCCAAGGAAACGGCAGGAATCTGCAGACAAAGCAAGTCTTTCCGTCCTGTCTCAAGTCAGTCCTCTGGAAAAATGGGACCCCCTTTCTGCTCCCTGTATAGTGATGGTGAGGGACGGACTGCTACAGATGAGCAGTTAGCCCTATCTTAGATGCTGTATGGCATGGTCAAGTCCATGGTGAAGTATGGACCAGTGGTCATCTGAAGACGCCTTCCAAGTCAAGTTACTGATCTAAATACTGTGCTTCAAAAGGAACTGCCCTACCAGGGAGGCACAGGCAGTTTGGGTCATTAGAAAGGGTACAGATAATTCAGAGAGATTAACCCCAGCACCACAAAAGCTTCCCCTTCACTCTCCCAGTATAACTCCCTTTCACTCTGGCCAATTCAGTGTCATTCACACTAGCTCAATCAGTCTGTTCTTCTTAGTCCTTTCTAGCAACCACAGCCTACAACAGCTTGAGAAAACATACAGAGATGATGGAACCAGATCATTCTTGTACAAGCAGATGCTGTGACAATTGGACAGCTTCCATGACTTGAAGATTGACAAATTCAGACTGAATATTAAAGAAAAAAAAAACCTATTATGACAATTGTGCAACCCTGGAACATAACATGAGAGAGCACCTTTCCTGGTGGTGGCTTTCAAGACTTGGCTAGACTCAGCCATGTCCAGCCTCATCTGGCATTGGTGACAGCACTGGTTCAGGTAGCAGGTTGGCTGGAGAGCCCAGAGATGCTCCAGCACAACCCAGGGATGGTTCTCAGTTACTCACACACCAACTGTCCAATAGGTAGTTTTATTAAAAAAAAAAAAAGAAAAAAGAAAACCTACACCAGCAAAACCCAAAAAAAACCCAACCAAACAAAAAAATCTGTTGCAAGAAGAGTGTCAGGAGACTCTGTAGTAGGTTCTAGGAGACAAAAATCTGATCATATCTAGAAGAATACAGAGATCTAGAAGCAGAGTTTCCACCACCCACACTAAAGGATTAACTTGTGGTTAAGAAATATGGAGAGACTTCAACCCTCATCAAATCAAAGATCCTTCTGTTTCTGTTGTTGCTGCTAAGCCAATACTTGTTATTTGGAGAAAGACTTCACATTGTTGACTGTGGTTTTCCTTTTTGTCAAAGGGGCTCAAAATTATTCTACACTCATTAATGGTCTAGGTTCACCTCTAGCCAGGTTTACCTCAGACCTCTAGTCAACCTGCATTCTAATGTATTATTGTTGATGTATAAACCATGGTAAAATTGTTCCAGCTCCTCTCTCTTGCAAAAACAAGCATCAAAACATGTTTCAGTCAATGAAGTACTCTCTAAATATAGCACACATATGAAGATTGCCACATTATAGCAGTTATTTTGCTTCCTTTTAGTACATTTTGTGGTTTTGGCATCTCACCTCTCCAGAGAAAGCTGTGTGGAGACATTCCACATTTTCAGCACATTTCTAGGAGGAAAAAAACAATCACAAAGAGGTCTACCACTTTTCAACCTACAACTGCTGTGACAGATTTTCAGCATAACTGCTTGATTTAATCCATATGATGCCCATGAAGTACTCTTGCAACCTTAGGCAGTCCTGAGAGTACTTAAGGGGCATGGGAATACATCATTTCTACTCATCTCTAGTTAGATCTGAGGTGGAAAAGCATGTCTAGCTTTCAGTAGCACCTCAAGAAAGTAGTACATTCTTTCTTGAGAATGGAGAAAAGTCCACAGGAAAATAATGAGAATAACCGGAAAGCAGCAGCAAGAAAGACTGAGAACATTGATGCTTTGTAACCTAAAGAGAGAAGGGCAAGAGCACTAGAACAGGTTATTTGAGAAAGAGTTATACTTTCTTCCTCTGAAGCTTCATAAGAGAGAAGTTAACACACATCTGGTAAGAACAACTGTAGGATAATCATTCACGCTTCAGGATGCCTTCCAGCACTTTGGTGACCGTTCAGAGACAGAAGGTCAAGGTGAGGATGGGATCACTGAATGAGAATGAGCTTTGTATTTTCTTCCTGAAAATATAGAGTGCTTAGCGGACATGGAATATCCTTTGGGCATTTGGAATCAGCTTCAGAGAATTCCAGTTATAGGCGACTTGCCCAAGGTCACCCAGGAAACTCTGGCAGATCAGGAATTAAATTCAGGCCTGAAACCCCAAGTTAAGAGTTTTATTCTTTAAATTTTGCTGATCAGAGTATATTTGGGTTCTTATGAACATGCTTTTGCCCTGTGAGAAGATCTCGGCTCTCATATCTCTTTGGGACACTCTCTCTTCCACCGTGCCATTTGATATGTTGGGAATAGCTATTTACTTCTCACACTTTGTATGACCTGTCTATCTGCTGTTGACCAGTCTCCAAACCTCCTTTCCAGCTTCATAATCTAGTCTGTCACCTTGCAAATCGCAAGCCAAAGAACTTGAATAAATTAATTCCCTCTTGAAATAGGGAATCCATTCTCCAGTCAAAAGGCTGCCAACAAGGGCACACGCCCCACCTCACCTTCAGCAAATTGCTACACTGGTTAATTACCCTCACAGTCCATGTTAATCTCACTATGAGATCCTGTCTCATCCTATGGCTCCTACCTGCTTCTCAGGTTGCCTGAGATTTCACCCCTGATTGCTGATGGCATCCACAGTCCCTCTGGTTATGAAAAGCTCAGCCAGATCAGTTGCAAAGGGAGGCTTAAGTGTTTCCAAAACTATAATGAAAATTCCTTTCTGTAGAAACTGTGACCCAGACATGAAACCCAACCCTCAGTGGGAGACTTCTAATTTCACAGGAGACAAAAGCCAAGAGCACTAAAAAAAAAAAAAATGTCACTTGTTTGGAGAATAAGCCTTTATCATTCAGGTGTGAGAGCTCTATCACCACTCATCACTATTTTTGTTGAAATTTTGTTGTTGTTCTTGGGATTTCCACAAAACAGCTACAGGAGCACTGTCTCTGCCCCGAGAGGACAATGGGACAACAGAAAAGTGAGGCAGAGTTTTAGGATCCTAGAATCCTCTCTTGGTTTATTCTGAAAATGTTTATCTGGTCTTGAGGGCTTGTTTGGTGAAGATCCAGGAGATTTGATGGTTTGCTTTGGACATTAACACACCTTAGAGCAAGGTCACAAAAACCCTGTAGACCATGGCATTCTAGGCAATAATCCACCCCACATCGTTACCCCTAAAGGCTCACCCAGCTGTGACAAGTGACAACTGAGTCCTACTGTGTTCATCTTGGCAGCATTCATATGAAGTTAGGTTATTGGTTTCAAGAGATGTCCCTCATTAAGAAACACATCTAGAGACTTCAAGAATGAGGTGATGACCATATGCTTCACATCAAGATGATGTCCCTACACAGAGAAAACAACTTTAGACAACATGTCCTATCCATGAAAATAAGGTGTTTAGGCACCTCCACCATTAGTTCCATTTGTTTTCTACCAAGTGGCGTCTACATTCAACAGAGACTGCTCTGCATGTCCAAGCAGCAGCTCCACGCTTGACTCAGCATTGCAACACATGAGATGTGCCCTGTGTGGCCCAGCACCAAGAACACCCATCACATGGGGTAAAAACATAAAGATGCCAGGGTGCGTTATGCTATTGGATTTCATCCACAGCAGTGTGATCCCTACTTTACATTTAAGTAAAAAAATACTCCCACCATGTCTGAGCCTAAAGAAAACATAAATAAATAACCAGTTCTTAAAAAAAAAAAATCATATGAAATCAAATTTCTTCTTCCCGTATGTCACCAGGAGAGATGAGGGGAAACCAGCGCAGGAGCACCATGGTGGTGTATGTAACTGTGTCATATATTCAAAATACATCTTTCAAAGCTTGATCATTCACTGGGTCCAACATAGGAGATGTTTTATTGCCAGGCTCAGGATTGAACCTGTACACTTATGCGCAGCCCATGCAGACTCTGACTAGATTATGTCCATGTCTAAAAGCATCTCAGGGCCACACCATATTCACTCTCCTTTCCCCAGGTCCTTGCTTTGCAGATGGGTCTAACAGGTCAACCCCGGCATTCAGAGGAGCAGAACGTGTGTGCTGCAAAGTATCCACGTGCCATTTCTGAGAAGCTTTCAGCATTTCTCCACACCACCCAATTGCAAAATTAGCTTCTGCAAAGACTCTGCTTCTCAGCCTTCTGGCTGTTCGTGCTTCCCCCACCAGCTCTGCCAAATTTTAGTCACTTCTCAAAGCAGTTCTAATTAAATGGCCTTTCAATTAGTTTGATCAGAAATGGGTTTTGCTAGAAGTGTGGCACATCTGTGAAATCAGGCATTTCCTGCCTGCAGAACAGCTACTTTCTGGAAAACAAAAAAAAAGTTTGGATTTTCTCTTGGAAAATGCTCAGCTCTGAAACAGAGCTATGCAACTTTGCAGTCAACATTTTCCCTTATAACATCTTCCAGAATTTGAAGTAGATTCTTCCCTTCTCCTCCTGGCCCCCATTTTTTTTTTCATTCATCAAAATATTTCATGGATAAAAAAACCAAACATTCTCCACTGGCTTGGAGTTCAAACAGGCAGGATTTTCACACAGCACAGACCTGAGCCTTGGAATTGCTCTGGCTTCTTGGCATCCCTTCAGTAAAGTAGCTCGAAGTATCCAGATTTGTCCAAGGCACGCCTCCCACCAATTTAACACTGGGGAAGATAATCCGGTTTTAAAATGAGAAAAAAATGTCTAATATAGATTTGCTGGGGCTTTCCTTTCCAGCAAATACTTTTATATATATATACAAAAATACATATATATATATATATTTTAGCAGCAGCTATCCGAGAAACATACTTTTAAGGTTGGATCTTTCCCTCTTTCTCAGCCTCTTGACTATCAGGTCTTAATTTTACATGTCTCATGTTTTCCTCTTGTTCTATACACATCAGTCCAGAGGATCACCATGATTTACTTGGCCAACGATGGTGTGGCCGCTCTTTGCATGCTGGACCAGACTGCCGTGAGATAGGAGAGCTGGGCTGCTTGCCTCCCTGCTCCTAATGCTGAGATTAGATGGGGAAGGCAGATAGCCCGGCTTTGGATACAAGCAAATGAGCAACCCTAAACACCTTCCTAGGCTTGGTGACCATAAGTCCTTGGCAGTGACTGGTCCTTGTGGGATAATGCCAGGAATAGGCATATTAAGCACATGAATGTCAAGTTCTAATTCATCTCTTTAATGTTGTACAGTAGGAGGACTGTACCCCCCTGCCGCGGTGTAATTTCACGCTGAGGAGTCTGATGGGGCTTCCTGCAGACTGATCCTTTATGGATCAGAAAACTCACTTTCTCTTTGTGTTAGAGGGTCCAGAGATTATCTTATTAACCATTTCCATGCCAGCACAGATCAAACACCAGAAGAGGCTCTGCCCCTTCTGAGGACTCCTCTGTCAAGCATCTTTTCCTTTCCTGGGGGCTTATATTGCAGAAATAGAGAACATTAGAAATTCTAATCCTAACATAGGTTGCCATATTTACGTGAGCAGCTAATTTATCCTGTATTTTCTTGGCTTGGGTGCAACACCAGCCTTGTTTGAATCCAAAAAATCAGTTTAAGCAGATTCATTAATCCACAATAGTCTTCCTGTATCCCTTCTCCAGGTTCTTTACTTCCCCTTTTTGTCCTCTAAAAATACAATGCTTAAATTTCTTCAGCAGCAAAGCCCTTCAGGTTCCACCTACCCTGGAGCTGCTAGTTTAATCTGTAGGAGGTAGAGGTTGTATAGGGAGCTGGTCAGTGAAGACGTTTTCCCAGGACAGACCCATCAACAGACCATTCTGCACCATCTGAAGTGCCACACTCACCTGTGCTGTGCACAACAAACTCCTGCTCTCACACAAGTGCCTGTTTCTGCAGGTTGGGAGCAGCTCCAGCTTGCTCTGATGAGCCCTTTGAGCTGCCTATTTAGGCATCTCCCTGTGCATCAACACAGTGTCCTGAATCAGGGTCATTTCATCCCTTTCTTAGTTCACCTGATGCACCAAATTGCAAGCTCTTCAATGGAGGCTTTAGTAACTTCAGTCATTTTAATTGAGGATATTGTTGGCACCTGCTGAAACATCACACTACAGAAGTGAGTGACAAATGTCTCCACCATCACCAAATTTTTTTGCAGTAATGGGAAACAAACGTTTATCTGCTTTTACAACTTTTTTTTTTTTTAATGAAAATAGCATCACCTGCATCTTATCACGGCCAATCATTTAATGGCTCTCTAAGCAATAAATAGCCCTTCTGAACAACATAGTTGTGTAAATCTCTTTCCAACTGCTGCCCTGCTTGATTAAGATGTGTTCTTGACTGTCCCCTCTTGCCAAGTGACCTAAGAAACCCTTGGGGGAAGTGTGCAACTTGCACCCTTTAATTTTACATCTACAACTTGAGGACCTTCTTGTCCACCGGGGTGAGGTGGAGCAGGGTTGTCAGGCACTGGGGGCTTTGACTGCTGCTGCTGGAAGGGATCTAGAGCCATGGGGCTGCCTGTCCCCAGTGTCACCTCCCTCACCAGCAGCACGGAGCTGCAGGCTAAGGCAGCAGGTGGAATTAAGGGAATGATGTTGGAAGCAGAGCCCAGGAAGGGCCTTTGCCCTGAAAGGGGGGAGATCTTCAGCGCCAATAAAGGCAAAGCCCCCTGTTCTGCCTGGTGCGGCAGGTAGCCTGGAGCTGGCGCCTGCTCGAGGGACCCTCGCAAGCCGGCAGAGCCCCGAGCAGGCAGGAGCGCTGTTTGTTTAGACCCGTGTGGGTTAGGCGGCTCAGGCTTTATTCTTGCACTTTGATAGGTTCCTAAATGAAAATCCAATAATATTTTAAGCAGAACGAGTTCCCATGAAAGTGATTTCTAAAGCGCCCGGCTCATCCTACCTGTCGGCTGGATTCTCCATCCCCAGTGGCCTAAGCCGCGCGTAACGGCGCTGCTCCGGAGGCCGCTACTCCAGGAGCAGAGTCCGGCCGAGCCGGGGCCGACACCAGCTCCCGCTGCCCTTTAATGAACACGTAAATAGACGGGAGGCTGCTGAGCAGAGCAGCCCCTCAGTCGGGAGGTTCTCCAAAGCAGCTCGGCAGAAATAATACTTTATTCCTGGTGGTGCAAATAACTGATAGGCGCGGGCTAAGAAGGGTTCATGCAAATACTCCCGAATTAAGCTCCATCTGAAGTTAGAAAGGAAAGATGATAAACACACCCGGCTTTAAAACTGCAAAATATGCTTTGCAGGCATGAAACCGGAGGAGTAACAAAACTATCTGACATCATATTAAACAGCAAAGCATTTCTTATTCTCAAGGCTGCAGTTACCTAAAACCACAGTCCCATTAAAGAGCCCTAACTATTATTTACATTTCTAAATCTTAAAACCATTAACAAAAGCCACTTAATTCAATTACTTTCCCTGGGCGCCAATGTTATTACATTATTGTCATGAAGCCGAGTTTGGCTCTGGGTTTCTCTTTTTTTTTTTTAATTCATTCCTCTTTTCTCCACACCAAGTGCCTCCCTCCCACCTCCCTCTCCTCCTCTCTCCCGATGTCATTGTGTAGAACTAATGGGGTAAACTGAAATGGTATCTGTCCTCATTGACAGGTTTATGAGAATTTAATAAAGCGTGGCGCGGATAAAATGAGATATTACAAGGCCACACAAAGCTGATTGACTTCTCCACGTCAGCATTTTTATTTGGTTATTTATTTATTTCTGCTCAACGCCGGGGTGATCTCGGCAGTTCTTCAGTGCTGCCGGCCCGCGGGAGACGCGATGGGGAGGGAAGGTGTGGGAGGCAGCAGGGACCTCTCCATGCATGGGCTGGTTCGTTTTAAAGAAGGAGCTCGAGGAGGTGAGTTTCTGATGGCACCAGGGGGATGAAATGGCAGGAGATGAGCAAGAGTCCCTCTGTGGCTGCTTCTGCACGCTCAGACCCCTTGGACCTCCCTGGCACCTGGGTCGAGCTCTCTCCAAGCTCCTGATGTGATGATGCTAAAATGGTCCCCCCTTAGCCCACCCTGTAGACCCTGCCCAGACTGAGGTGCAGGAGGGTTTATGTCAGTCGGTGCACAGACTGATCAAATCTGCCATAGGACCCAGAGGGTCCCCAGGAAGGAGAGTCCTGCTCCTGCCATCAGGAAGCTCCTGCAAGCTGCTCCCAGCCAGGCGCACGTCTGCTCCTGGCCTCAGCTTCTCCCTCTGTCCAGCGCCTCTCCTGCTCTTTTAAATGTTAATTGGAGTTTGACAGATCAAACCTTCCCTCTGGGAGCACTGGGAATGTCCGGGTGTACGTGGAAGCGGATGCTCCCACCCCATGGCAAGCAGGGAGAGCTGCCTGGCCTGGAAATCCTGTGCGGTCCCTGGCTGGTTGTCTCCCTCTCCTGGCCTGTTCAGAAAGTGAGGCTCAGAAAAAAACCATGAACCTGTTCCAGGTAAGTGTTTTTCTAGGCAAGGAAAAGTCGTGCTGGTGCCCAAAGAGATCTGATTTCAGCCTAGACGTGCTGAGAGACACAGAAGGGCTCAGGATCCCACTTAAATCTTAACCTCAATCTACGGGAGAATGTTTCTTTGTAAGAAGATTGTCGAGATTAAACCCAGGTCCCGTTAGACTCAAAATTTGGCCTGTGTTGGCTTGAAACTCAAATAATTCCCACCATTTCCCCCACTCCCTCTATGTTTAATCAATGAGAGGGGCAGAGAGGCCCTTGCAGGTTCAAAAGCACAGGGAGCTTCGCACGCAGCGAGGCCAGAGCTGGCAGAGCAGACCAGCACCCCGAGGGTCCGAGCCACCACCCTGGGCACGGGCACAAACCCCAGCAGCAGCGGGTTGAGCACTGTAGTTCCAGGATCAAGCTCCTGAGACATCCTCCTTAGCAAAAGGAGACAAGCCAGGGAGGACCGGCAGCAAATCTCCCATTATTGCTTTAAGAGGACTTAAAATCACTTGAAATCAAAGTGTTGCTTCCTACAAATGCTCAAGCTGTCCCATGACCCGAAGAGACAGAGAAGAGGCTGCTGCTCCATTAGTGCTCACTGCACAAGCCAAGTGCAGGCTTATAGGGCGCAAAGGCCTCTGGAGCCCCAGGTTTAGGCCAGACCAGCAGCTCAATCCTGCTCTCTGGTGGCTCTCACCCGAAAGGCCGTATTGCATCCAGCAACCTCCTCCTCTCAGAGGACAGGGCCACCACTGCTTGTGACCCCAGTAGTGGGTTTAATCGAGTCAAAAGACCCCGAGCAGCATCCTATAAAGGCCAGGTTCATACTGTGCAGTGCTCAGGAGCATTTCACCCTCTTCTCCATGCTGGCTACACTCTAGATAAAGTTTTAGAAACAGAGATGACCCCTTATTCTCTTCTCCAAAATGCACTACTACAGAAACAGAGGTGGCCAAACTTGTCGCCCCTCTCCAGCTTTGCTGCCTTGGCTCTGCTCCCCCAGAGTTGCTCAGGATGTAAATGTATGTAAATCTTTGGCAGTATCCACAATAGCCCCTATCTCCTGCTCTCTCTCTCTCTCCAAGCAGCTGGAGTAATTACAGTGCAGCAGTGCCAAAATGAGGCATTTCTGCTGATGAATGCACTCAATCTAAGCACAGTTTTATGTATCATTAATTCCTTTAGCATTCAAAAAAATAACTTTTTTGATGGCAGATAATACTGTAATCACTCACAATTGCCAATACAATTATCTTCATTCAGCTGTGTAAAACAACTATGGGAGTAATTTTAGCCACTTAAATTTCCTTTCTCCCTCTTTTATTTTCTTATTTTTTAACGTTCACATGAAGTTCAAAGCTGCTTGGTCTCAGGTTGCTGTGACAATCACTACTCATTCTCCAAGCTGCACACAGAGGAAGAGGTTTTCAGAGCCAGCCCTCTGTCCTCATGTTTGCATGTTAAGCTTAAGACGGTTTAAGCAATCTTAGGGATCTCCCAAAGGGTTCCAGCATCCCAGGCACCTCACTGCTAATCACTTTCCCGATGTCCCACCAAGCCACCACACAATACCTCTTCCATGTTACATATGCAGCAGCCAGCTAAGGGTAAAAAGTACTTATAAAATCCCCAAAAGCTCTTCTAGCTAGCAAGCCACAGAATTTAATAGGCCAAGTGAAGGGGAATGTCTCCTCTTAAAGATATTTTGAGAGGTCCTCGTGCTGCTAAGGGACCCCTGACACTTTTCACAGGCACAGAAAGTGAGCAGTGACAAGGAGGGTCAGCACAGCAGCTGAGTTGCATTCCAAGTTTTATTTCCACAGAGGGGGAAGTGAGGATTTGCATATCACAGAGCAGTGAGCTTAACCAGGGTGATGGGTTGGCTTTGGTCCTCGCTTGACATGTCACCTTCAGCTGCCTGTGTTTGCCCATCAGGCTGTGAGACACCAGGCTGTCGGTCCCTCTCTTCATCCCTCCGGGGTACCTGTGTTTGCACATCAAACTCTAACTCACCATGGTGGTTGTGGGTCCCTCTCCTCATCCCTCTAGGATTCCTGTGTCTGCATTATCAAGCTCTGACTCACCAGTCTGCGTGTCTCTCTCTCCATCCTTCTGGGATGCCTGTGTTTGCGCATCAGGCTTCGCCTCATGAGGCTGCAGGTCCCCTTTTTTATCAGGTGGGCGAATCAGGACTGGCCCTTCATTCTCCTCATCTGACCAGGACGCCAGTGTTGCCACATCAGGCTCAGGTGACAACATTTTTACATCACTCTGCTTCACCGGTGTTGATGTGAGAGGCTGGAATGATGCTGTTTGCCCATCGCTCTCCATGTCTGGTTGGAGAACAGCTGCTTGCAGGTCATCCTTCTGGTCATCAGCGATGATGATTCGCAAGGCTGTTCTGTGCACAGTTGGGCACGCCTCTGCCTTGCTGATCGTGTGGGACACCTCTGGCAACGTGCAACTCAACTTTAGGGGCTGCCAAGCCACAGAGTCTTCTCCCAGTGAGGTCTCATTTAGTCCATGGCTCTGGACTGGGCTAGACCCAGAATCATCACTTCTCTGTTTCTTCTCACAGGTCAGTCTTTCAACCTCTTTCATGAACCGAAGGCACAGCTCCTCCTGCCATGGTAAAGCCACACACTGGACAGCCACAGGCAGCCCTACCGCTCCTTCCACTGCCTAAAACAGATGGAGAGCAGAGAAGCATAACAGGTCATACTCAAAGCTGAAAATCTAGTACATCTCCAAGTTTTGGTGGAAGGAAGGTCTCCAGGACCTTAATGAACGTACCACAGAGCAGGAGCCACACAGAGGAGCACTGTCCTGACCCAAGGTCCTTGGAGAATAAGAAATTCAGGATACCTTTTCTTGAAGGGGGTGGAAATATCCTCTTCTCCAGGAGCAAAGCTAGGCTCCAAGTGGTCCCATATACAGCAATTTATGGTGTCACCAACAGCAAACTCTTGTGAAAGTGTTTGGGCTTTTGGAGTTTGCCACCAAACCAGCTCAATGGGATCAGGCTATAACAAGCCAAAGGCAGACTAGCTAAGCCTTTAGCGCTAACACCTCAGCAAAGGAAGACAAGCAGAAGAGCAAAGACCCCATATGCTTAAATTGTGCCAGGTTTGGGGCTACATGACAGCAGCTGAGGTTTTCTCAAAGCATGAAGTCCACACAACCCCCACAGTCCAGATGGGATTACTGTGATCTGACAGAGTGAGCTCTGCAGCAACAAGTTTGCCCTGAACTTCCCAAGCCCTGGAAAGGACCTGTCCTTCTCACCTTCCTCAGCCCCTTGTCCCAGGGCTCATCCAAGTACCCACTGTAAAGCTGCAGCTGCTCTTCATCTGCCTCTGTGACCTTGGTGACAGGCACGACTCCCACGGGGAAGTTGAGGATGTTGTACAACATAGTGGAGGACAGAGCATCTGGGAAAGAGGGGGAAAGAGTGAGAAATCCTGGGAGCCTGTGTAAGGCCTGTGACGTGCCCAAAACACTGAGGTGGGCTCGCATCCTGCTGCTTCAAACACAGGTGTCCACACCATGCAAGCAGAAGCAGAACATTTTAGAGGCTGGAGCAGTTCCTGACAGAGGACTTAGCTGGCCAGCATTAACCATAGACAAGAGCAGTTGAACCAGCTAATTTATCACTTCAGTCCCCCACCTTGAAACTAGCTACCTTCCTAGTAGCTGAAATATTTTTGGCATTCAGGATCCTTAGGTTGTGATCATCCCAGCTTTCATTTTGCCTTAATATCACCCCTTGAGATCCTACAGGCAGGATGAGAAGGGAAAGTTTGAGCCATATGGAAACAAAGCTAGGACTTCCACAAGGATTTTCTTGGATTTCTCTACTTTTAGGTAAGATGGGTGCATTTCCAGCTGAGTCTGTCTATTTGTTATCTGCTCTTTGAGGCTTACCAAGATTTGTCTCCACATGGTCCAAGGTGAAGGCTGGTCCCAGCACAGGGCACAGCACAACATCCAGGTCAAGGTTCTTCCATCGGGTGATGAATTCCCAGCGATAAACCTGGCCACAGAGAGTCAAGAGATTGTTACGAATTCCAGGATGCACCAGCCTCCTCTTCTCTTGGGAGCTTGTGGTGCTTTGCCAGCTCCACAGGTGATGAGAGTGGTGCAGAGAAGTGCAGACCAGCCACACTTACAGCACTGCGTCCAGGGAGGGGAGCTTGTCCCCTCTCTATATAACCCTATCATCCTCTGTAGCACGTTAGCAGTCAATATGGATTTGACATTTTATGCTCCTGACAGCACTATATGTTGTACCCATTTGTAATCTGTTACTTTCAGCTGTCTGGGAGCAATACTAGAGTTTTACAGACCAGAGCAGTGACTGAAGCTTTAGGGTGTTTGCTTTCAGCAAGCAGGTGAACAGCATGAGTAGGCTGCAAGCGCCAGGAAAAAGGGAACGTGTTTGGATCAGTCACCAGTAATTCCCACTTCTCTAAAAGTGTTTTGCTGTTTCTCATTCAGGACAAAATCTTTGATGCTGACAAAGACACAAGCTACATTGCAAGACTGACTTCTGGGAAATCTTTTCCTTCCCACGGCTGTAATAGCAAAAGTGTCCTCTGTGGAGCAGTAAAATTCAATTCTGCACTTTTTGCAAGAAGCATGAAGCCACCTGGGATTCAGAGCACACTGTTTTCTGCATGGATAGTGACCTTACAAAAATCAGGGTCCAGGATTTTATCTGTGGATGTCACACAACAGTCTGAGAACCTATGTCATACAACCATCACCATCCCACCAGCAGGGAGACAACCTCCCTCAGGAGCAGGGATGGTATTTATCACGTTCAAGGAATCCCGTTACCATCATGGCAGCACGGAGGTCCGCGAGTTCCTTTGGTGACCTGCAATGAGCCAAACACAGGTGATGGTCACTGAGTGGATGCAAAGCCTCCCTAGGAAAGGGGGCAGAACGTGTGCAATGCAGTAAGGCCACTAGCCCCACACACAGCCCCGAGAAATGCTGCAGCAAAACTCTCCTTACACTGCACAGTGGGCCCAGCTGAAATCTCACTACACATTTATTGTGGCTCTGTAGCCACGCAGTGATTACAAGAACAACTCAGGGGGCTGTTCTTCTCGTCAGCAGGGAAAGGAAATCACTGTCTCATGACTGTTCTTATGCCTACTACTCGCAGTTGCCATCTGGCTAATCCACCCACCAGAACAGTTGTTCTAAAGCAGAGAGACTGACCAGAGCTTGTGCTCAGTTTTCTTCCCTGTGTTATACTGCAAAGCCCCTTTTTGCAGCAACCTGCCCCCACCCCAGTGTCTGACCCCCAAAAGGTTCTTACTGTGCTCCACATGGCATGTCCAAACAGCTGGCAAAACTGGGGAACTGCAAAGGAATGAACAGTGGCCATCAGTGGACAAGCTGAGGATGGCTGTGGCTGTAACAGGCTGTGGTTTGGTTCTGGAATATGTGGGCTTGATTCCACAATAGGTGTCTCTGCCTATAGGTGTCTTCAGTCCCTATGCACCTTTCCCAGTTGCAGACACCAGCGCCAGATCCCATCCATCATTCTGCAGCCTCCCTGGCTCTCTGGACTGCTGCCCTCTTCCTCTGCCTTTGCTGCTGCTCTGCACATCACAGCCAGGACCTTGAGATGGGTTTGTGCTCTGCAGCGAGGGGGCTGAGGCACAGAGCAATGATCTGCCTTGACCAAAGACCCTAGAGAAGTGAGTGGCTGGGCTGAGGATGCAGCAACCCTGGTTCACAGGCCACCAGCTCTAACTACTACCTAAAATTCCTGTTCCATTTTGAAGGCTGCTTCTAGCAGCCACCAGAAAGACATTTGTTTTGGCCTTCCAGAGAAATTTGAGCCCCACATTCACCATTCAACTCCTCACCCAGGTTCCTACTACCCTCAAGAGTAGCTGAATCCCTTTTTGTCAGAGCTGGTGATTCAGAGTTGTCAGAAGAGCATCAATATTTGGAAGTGACCTGGGAGAGAGGAGGCAAAATCCCATGGCTGGGAGTCAGCAGGCTTTCAGAGAGCCCAAGCTGTGCTGCACTTTTCCTGTCTGACCTTGGGCCACAGGTTAGAAAGCAGAGTCCACACCATTAGGCTACCACAGGATTCAGGCTGGCCTTTGGGTCCACTCTGCCTTAGCTTTGGCTATTGCTTCACCTTGAATCAAGCTTTCTCTTGGGTATGTGGCCACCTTGGTCCAAAGCCACTACCACCATCTCAAAAAACAGCCAGATCAAGCCAGGCAGCTCCAGTCTCTAGGTTCTCCTTTTGTTGACACTGTTCTGCTCCTTGGAGTAACTCAGGAGCTCTGAGATGGACCCAGCACCATCCCTATCTTCTGAGGGATATGTCCCTCTGCACCCAGGGGCAGGATGTGGTAAATGGCAGGCCACTCACCAGGGGCTTTAGGAGACAAGCCAGGATCTTTCTCAGCACAGTTGGGAGCACATCACAGCGGATGAAGTGGCTACAGCCTGGGTCCAGACAGTCCAGTTTGCTTGGAGAGAAAGACAAGGATGAGGTGGGCAGGAGTCAGTCTCATTGCTGACAACAAAGCAGGTCTCACTCTCTGATTTATTGATATGAATACACAAGCAGAAACCCTGCAATGAAACAAAGCCTCCACCTGGGAGAGCCCCACCATCTCCTGGTGACCCTGAGTGTTGTAAAGCAAAAAAAAAAAAAAACGAGGCAGAACTCTGTTCCCACCCAAAAAGGCCTCTGTGATGCTGTGCCCTGGGACTTCAATCCCACCAAACAGCTTATGCTAAGCAAGGAGAAGCAGTTAAACAGGAAAGAAACTAATTGTTTGTCCCCACTCAGGCTGCAGTAATGATCTAGCCAGGGAATGGGACTTCTGATGTGGTAAGGGCTGCTCTTAAGACATCTGAATTTGGCCCAAAGGGGCAAGGGAAAGAGCAGATATTGTTGCTGTTGATGTTTTAGTGCACCAGATGTGCTGCAGCCTGCAATACTGAGAGCCCTCCCACCTCCCCACAGGCACCCAGCACCCTTTCCTCCCTTGTCCCAAGTACAGAGGTAGGGATAGGACGCATCAGCCATACCACATGCACGCAGAAGCAGAGTTGCTGTCAGCAAAGAGCCCCTTCAAAAACAAGCTGTTCATTGCATAGTCAACACTGGGTGGAACAAAGGGGATCATCTGGGAGAGGAAGAGGACAGAAACTCAGTAAGCAGAATTTATAAGAGCTGATTCGCTATCTCTGGGGGTGACTTTTCTGGTGTCTAATAAACATCTGAATATAACCATCACTCTTTGCTCTGGGGAGATCATTATGGGAAATTCTCCCTTCTCTCCTCTCTTGGTAGTCTATATTCATGAAACTTTTGAGGTCATCTTAACTTGGATACCTCTGTATCTCTGTCAAAGTGAGGTAAATTTGGCTGAGGAGTGCAATATGAGGAGGAAAGCATAGACAGAAATGCACATACACATTCACGGACCCCCAAGGGGCCAGCTAGCTAACCTACCGTGTGTCCAGCCTCCTCAAGCAGCAGACGGGTCTCATAGACAGCCCGAGTCACACAGGGCGGAAGCAAGAAGTAGCCATCCAGGGAATAGAAGCCAATCCGAAGGGGAGTGGGACTGCTAAACACCTGTGAGAACAAGAAGCTAGAGAACAGCTGGGGGGAAGCTCAAGGTGAAAACTTCACACAAAGCTTAACCTCTTCTACATTATCTTTCCTCAGATTCTTCCCTCTATGTTTTGCCCTCATCACTTGTGGTCTATCTCAGTCTTTGTGGAGTTTAGTTTCAGGATAGCTGCAGAGATCTCAGCCCATGGTGCCAGGATTTTGGCTTAAGTGAGAACCTAACAAGCATTAGTTCCATTTATCGACCCGCCACTCTGTAATAACTACCTCCATGTTGAAGGGGATGGGTGGCACAGTAGGGTCCAAGCAGAACATGTCTTCACACAGAAGTGCTCTCATGCACAAGGCCAGACTGTCCACATCTCTTGCTATCGGCCCCACCACACCTGTAGCTGCCACAGAGAAAAATATACACAGCTTCTATGCCAAATACCTGTTCCTCAGCTAAACTGTTAAAGGTCACAGGATACGTCAAGGGTGAATGTGTTGCTCCCACACAAGATCATCTTGTTTTCTTTCTTTCCTTCCCACCTCCCATGATCATCAAAGAAGATCTTTTATTATGCAGCTACCAGAGATAGGAAATTTTAGGTCCATGAGATTTAGTCCCCAGGTTCACTTTACATTGCCTATGTTAACTTTTTTTTTTTTTTTTTTTTTTTTTTTAGACGGCATTCCCAATAA
>NW_020454092.1:14306521-14465608 GCF_003342845.1 Nothoprocta perdicaria | reverse complement strand
TACAAAAGCCGTATGAATACCTTGTGTGTGTCTACCTTTTGCTGATTAAGATGGTAGACATTTTTTGGCCAGAGCTGAGGAAGTTTTCCACTCCCACTGTGGCAAAGCTGATATTGCCCATGGATAGACATGCTCATGACTGGAATAAAGAGCAGGCAGCCAGAGAGCTTGGTGGTTCTAGGTGGCAATTTCCTGTGACCAAGGCAAGCTGGGAAGCCATCTGGCCACTCTTGTTCTCTGAAGAAGTTTTTTATTGGCATCAATAACAAGCTTCCTCCTTACTTTTGAGGTCTCCACACTCAGAGACTGGCTCACCTGTTTGGAGGCAATGCACCGGATCACTTATTCCCCAATAACTATGGGAGAGAAAGAAACAAAATTTTAAATACAAAAGACAGCAATATCTGAGACTCATGGACAGAAGGTGAGACAGAGACTGCAAGCCTGCTGCTAGAGAAGTTGCTGAAGGCTTGTGATCAGAAAGAAAGTCCTGTGGACAGGGCTGCCATTAAGTAGACTAGTTGTTGCAGGTCCCTCAGACACTGGCAACACCCATAGTTCCTCCCTTCTCTGGTTACTGGGTTGCTTTGGGACTTGCCTCCTAAAGCTTGTAAAGTTTCTCTGTAGATGACCAGACACGTGGGTTGGACATTTGGTGGTGCATTCCAGACTAAATCAGCATTTCTGGGTTTGCTGAGTCAGGTGATTTCTCCCAGTCCTTTGCCTGTCTTAGGAGGGCAAGGCTAGATGGCATCTGTCCTATCTGCAGCTCAGGGGACCAAGCACCTTGAGGGCTTCTCTTTCTGAGGCGGTAAGAGCATATCAGTTGTACCAGTCTGCAAATCTCAGTCAGAAAACACAGACCTTGGATAATGCAGGCAGGGCAGACCCCAGCACCTACCTGAGCCTGTCGCTTGTGGGTTTGAGCCCACACAGCCCGCAGAAGCTGGACAGCAGGCGGATGCTGCCACCAATGTCCAACCCAAATCCCAGGATGGAGCCTCCCCCTGCAATCAGAGCTCCCTCCCCTCCAGAACAGCCTCCGGGGCTCTTCTTGTGGTTCAGAGGGTTCAGCGTCTGGCCATAAATGTCATTGCTGCAGTCATAACTGGAAGAGATAAAAAGGAACAAGTCAGTCATTGGAAACCTGCTCATTGTTCCTGCTGTGTAGGATGGAGGAGTTGGTAACTTCAGCTGGATGAGAACAACTAGCATAATTCAGAAGTGAACAACATGAACAACGTGGCCAATGCAAGCCTGCTGCTGCTGACACTTGGTTCCTCTTCCGAAAGCAGTGCAAGCACAGGGGAAAACAAAACCCACGAGGGACCACAGAGCTTATGAGTAGAGAAAAGAGGGAGAAGGCTGGCCATTTGCCACTGTCCTCAGTTCAGCTGCATCCATATGATGGAGCCAAACAGAGAAATTTAAGGGGCAGACCAGGTGCACCACGACTTATGGTTATGTGAACTACCATCTCTGAGGTGACTTCAAGTTCACGGAAGAGGACAGAGTCTAAGCTGTGCCTCGTCTATGCAACCTTATAGAGAATTTAGTGTTTGGTGTACTGCAGAGCAGCTGCTGAATTGCACTCTTCTCTGTTGCCTCTCTCTAGGAAGATGATGCAAAGGTCTCAGTGGTGTCTCGGGGGAGTCAAGGGTCATTTTGTACCAGCTCTCAAGACCATGCCCCAGGGCAAGCTCCAGGAGGCTAAGCCTGGGACAAGACAAGGCAACCATTAGGGGAGGAGGTCCCGTCAATTACTTGATCACACATTGTGCCGTGTTGGTTTTCACAAATGGGATGGCTCCTTGGCTCCTCAGCACTCTCATCAGTACACTCTCCTCTTGCTCTGGGACACTAAGCTTCTCTCCTGAACCACAGGTGCATCCACAGCCCTTGAACCCAGAATGAAAACACAGAACTCGTTAGAGATACAAAGTGGAGGTTACAGCCCCACTGCTAATGAGTAAGCTTGCAGGCCCAACTTGAGGGCTGTGCCCATGAAGACATAGAAATCTCAAGGCTGTTCCCCCAAAAAGAATTTGACACTCCAGGAAACCTTTAGCACCAACATGGAGCTGCAGTCAGCCTGCAAATAAGCCTTTTTGTCCCTACTCCCAAACCCAGGCTCAGGTGACTATGATACTTTTCCCGATCCCACACTTCTCCATGTCCTTTCTCCTTTACCCTTTGGGTTTTTACCCTTCTTTAGGTCCCTTTGCCATCTATTTCCAACCAGCTGGATGAAATGGTGAGTAAGCATAGGAAAAAGACCATCACGGTAGTCTTCTTCATGACATGGCATGTGCACTTGCACCCAACCCCAATGGCTCACCAGCTCTTAGTTCCTGAGCTTTCCAAATACAAGGAAAAGAGAAAACACCTTGCAAACCACATGATCCTTAATGCTGATGGGTACACCGTAGAGCAACCCTTTCTTCCTGTTTCTCATTTCCTGAATGTGTTGCAGGCAGCTAGGAATAAATGCTGTCACACAGTTCACCTCCTTGTTGACTTCCAGGGCCTGAGCATGGAAGCACACAACAGAGGAGAAAGGCCAGTCACCCCTCTAGTCCACACAGCTCAATGTCCTGAGCTTATTCTCTAAGCAAGAAACAGTAAGAAGAGAAAACCCACCACCATCTTCAGGGAGATTCTCTGCTGTCTCCTATTTGACCTAAGAAGTGATCCATCCCAGGGTTTTCCTTTGAAGGAGTTGAGCCCTTCATCTTACGAACTACATGTGGCCCATGAGCCCTCAGCTGACAACCTTCCTAAGTGATATCTGAGCTTAATTCAGGCTCGGAAGAAAGCAGGTTTTTTGTTTTGTTTTGTTTTCATTGTTTGCTTGTTTGTTTTGTTCTTCTCACAAAAGAGATTTTAAATATATCACTATATATATTAAGCTTGGTAGTTGTAATGGTTAATGCTCTTTGGGACCTGGATTGGATGTGCTTCCTAGCCCTTTCCAGTCCTGCTGAAGTGGAAGGTGTGGAAGGTGCCCTGCAGCATGGAGAAAGGCAGGATCTGCCCCTGTACCAGAGGATCAGTCCTCTAAATAGGCAGAACAAGGGAACTAGGGCCATTTCTGCTGGATAGGTGACATATAATAAATAACTCAGGGAGATGTACTACTTCATTCTACAGTCAGAAAAGAAGTCTCTATAGACTGGAGATTTATCTGCTGCCTGTCCTGCCTAGCAGGGCTGGTCCCTCACCTTCTCTATGTAGGAGTAGAGGACACTCTCCGGAGACAGGGAACCTTCTTTCAGTTTCTCCACCAGCTCCGCCAGCGGCAGCGACAGGATGTGGCTAGTCTGGACATCCGGGTTCTGCAAAGGTTTCGGGAACAATTTAACTTCACCCAAATGACCTCCTGTTCACAAAAAAAAAACCCCAATGAAATCAGATTCATTGTGGGAGTGTGGGAGTTAGCCCTCTTAAAGGCTGGGCTGCTGCTAAACCAGATCTGCTAGGCACTGCCGGTATGTGCCAATGCCAGTAGTGTTTTGAAAATCATAATGATTGAAGGCTGAGCTGTGAGCAAAACAGGGAAACAGGGATGATTTGCAACTAGTTCAGGACCTGATCCAGCTAACAACAGGCTGAGTAATGCCTTCCTTCCAGCATGCATGAAGTTAGAGAGCCTTGGACCCCATCCGCTCTCCACTGAGCAAGAAGCGGGTGGCCTGATAAGGGGCATGAGATATGGGCTGAGTAAAGGAGGTTGTGCAAGCCTAGCTCCATGAGCATTATCTATGAGAGCAGAGTCTACCGAGCTAGAAATTCACTTATGGTTCAACCTGTTTATAGTTCAACCTGCTTATGGTAACTCAGGTACTCCTGTTTGAAGCAGATTAGGGAGCAACCAGCCAAAATTCTGGCCAAGCTCTGGAGGCACAGTGAGGAGGACAAGCACCTTTTGTAGGCAAAGATGAATATAAAGTTGACATATGCCTACAACCTCCTCTACAAACTTGCCATCTTATTGATGGGGCCTAAGGACCCGAATGTGACGTTACCTCTTCCTTGAACTGCTGGACAGTCTTCTCCATCTGCTCCAGGGCCTCTTCGTGGTACTTAGCTCGCACAAACTTCCTCTTCATCAGCTTCCTCACGGCCCAGGTGAGAGCCACAAGGGCTGCGGTGGAGCTGCACACCAGGATGGGGACGCAGCTGGGGTTGTCCCCAAACTCCGTGAGAAACTGCTTCACTTTCTCACAGATCATGGTGGCAAAGCCCTCCCAGGAGTCAGCAACCTACATGGAGACACGAAACGAAGGGAAAGAGGCCACTATCAAGGCTTGGACCTCCCAGGAGCAACAGCCTGCAGGGAGCCGGACCCACTTCACCTCTCCAAGGGCAGCCCCGGCGCTTTCTCCTGGCCAGGCCGTGGGGCTCGGTGCCTCCGCGGCACATCGGTGCCTCCAGGCCTCGCGCTGGCCCTCACTGTGTCCCCCAGCACAGGGCCACGGCCGGCGGTGCCGCCGGTGCCCAACTGTCCCCTTCCAACTGCCGCCTGGAACCTGCTGGCAACATGCCCGGGGCTCCCCGTGCGCCCATGAAGGTGTGTGTCTTGCCACCGTCCTGCTGGCACATCCTCTCCGCCATGTTAAGGAGATAAAAGCTGCTACCCCATGTTGCCTGCGGACCTGCATTGAGAGGCGGGCGCCGCTCCTCAAAGACAGAGTGAGGAGGTGGGAGCCATGAGCTCCGCTGGGGATCCTCGCCCAAACGGCCTCTCACAACGTGGGCTTTGCCCTTGCCATGGGGAGTACTCGCCCAGTTCAACAGCCTCCAGTATGGAGCAAACCGGAGCACCACTGGATCCTCCCTCACACCAGGGTCCCTTGACAGCGCCAGGCCCTGCCGGGGCAGCTCTCAGGCCTGGGGCAGGTTTGGGGTTTCCTAGTGCTTTCCTGACAGTAAAGCCTGGGAAGTCAGGCCTGGGGTCACATCACATCTGCGAGGGGTGGCTGAGGCACGAAGAAAACATCTTGAATCCTTTCCGACAGGTTTTCTCTCTCCCTTACAGAGAGCATCTAAACAGGACAGCTTGGAGTACTCAGGCAGGATTATTTTTCAAGCAGCAAAGGGTTTTTTTAGGACAGGCACGTGGCGAGATAAATCATGGTGGTGTTTCCAAGGTGCAAGCCCAGGCAGCACCTCCTTGGGGAAGCGGGGCCAGCTCCCCGCGTTGAGCAAAGCGCCGCGCTCACCCACGCTCCGCCTCACCCAGGCTCTGCCAGGGGCAGGGTGGACGGCGCTGAGCGCAGGCCAAGGGCATTGATTGTTTATTGCTTCCCCCACAGCTGCCTGGGTTCAGGAATGAGATTGGAGCCGGATATTTTCAGGAACTTTCTCCGCTCCTTCGGTATGGCCAAGGCCATTCCCGGGGAGCGCAGGGAGGGGCGTAAGGACGCGCGCGCTCCAGAGACCAAGCCTCATTCCGGGAGCCGCCGTGCAAACTCTCGCCACGGGAGCACGCCGCGGAGAGCAGGACAGGTTTCCCTGCAGGAGCCTTCCTGCTCCAAGGCCATCTCCCGTCCGTCTGCCGGCGCTGGCTGCGCGCGCCAGGCTGCAGAGCGCTTGCTGCCTTGTCAGGCCAGCCCTTTCCTGTGCGCAGATCCCTCCCAGATTTTGCCTGCCCCTTCCCTCGCTCCCCATCCGCCGCCGCCGCCAAGAGCAGGCAGGGAGAGTCCCCAGGAGGCGCGCGGTGCTGCCGGAGCAGAGGGGACACCCCGGTGGCGGTGACGGCCCCCATGGCGCGGCTGCATCTGCCCTCGCTGCCCACGCTGCTCTGCTGCTCGGCCGCCAGCCTCCTGCTGCTGCTGCGGTGGCAGTGGCGAAGGAGGCTCTGGAAGAAGGTGAAGGAGGTTCAGCTGAAGCACGAGCGCGGCGTGGCACAGATGGAGAAGATTTGGCTGGGCTTTCGGAAGAAGGTGGGTGCCATCATCTCCACGGTGGGGGGCTGTAAAGGGGGCGAAGCGCCCACCCCACCTAGGCTCATTGCTGTCAGGGCAGGCAGGGGTGGTGGGTGCAGACCCCTCTTGCAGGCACAGGGTCTGTGGCTTTGCAATGGGCAATTGCTGGGTTGGTGGGAGGCCGGGCTGCTGGGAGGCCGGGCTGTTTTTGCAAAGCTTGCAGCAGCGTTGGAGCTTTGCCTGGGTCCTGGCTTATTTCTAAGGGCTGGACTCCTAATCAGGTGGATTTTCCTCCTAAAACCTGTGTGTGCATGCACCCCGTTAGAAATGCTGGCACCCTCTTTAAGGGTAAACCCCTTTGGGCAGTGTAGCTGAGAGGGGGAGGAAAAGCTTTATGGGTTTGCATGCTCTTTGCGAGCACGAGGCGGGGCGATGGGCAGCGGAGCAGGTGTCAGCAAAATGTAGCTTGAAAGGAGAGAAGCTGCCGCTTCTGTCAGTTTGAAAGCGCCGTTCGTGCTCCTTGGCCTCTTCCTCCTCGGTGAAATGCCCAGCATGACTAATAAGGAGGCAGTAGGAAGAGGCAAGAGGGCATCTGCTGTGGGCGGAGGCCAAAGTGCAGCCGCGCAGCCCAGGGACGGTGCCGGCAGGGCAGGGGACAGGGACGGAGCCGAGGCAGAGGCCGGGGCTCGTGTCCAGCTGGCTGCTGCTCAGCTCCAGCTCACGAGTGCCTCTTCCCTCCCGTCAAACCGCCCAGCCCGCGGTATGAGCAAACTCTCCCAGGCTCGGAGCCCAGCTTGGGGAGGGAGGCTTTCAAAATATTTAGAAAACAGCAGGAAAATATCTGCTGGCTGAAAAGTGAGCCCTGCACTAGGAAACAACTCTCCCTAGGCCACGGTGACGCCAGGAGAGCCGGTGCCATGGACGATCTCATTCCTGGCTGGAGCAGCATCTGCACACCCGGAGTGAGCGTATGTTGCCATTCAGCAGGGAAAAACGGGGAGCAGAGCCCCCGGCTCAGCTGCAGCCACTCTTGTGAAGATCTCCTCCTGAACAGCAGGTGTGGGGTAGCACCAGGCTGGCTGGGAGCCCACCAGCCTCGCATTTGTACCAACTCAGCAGGTTTTCTCCCATATACACCAGGAGCAGGGCTGCAGCCTTGAGGCAGCCTGTGGATCAGGAACATTTGGCATCGTGAATGGCAGATGTTTTTAGCATGAGCACGAAGGGCAGAGGCAGAGCCCTTGGTGCATCAGCCAAAGCAATGATGGGTTGAAACAACGGGCCATTCCCTGTCCGATCTTTCCCATAGCACCCCTCTGTGGACCCGGTCTCCATCCTCTCCCTGTCCTTGCCGGAGCTCACCAGGAAACTCCGCAATGGCTCTCTCCCTCCAGAGTACGTCTTCTGCGCCTACGTGGGCAAGGTGAGGAGCATGGGTGGTATCTTACTGGAGCTGGCACCAGTTCTGTTGGGAGAAGCCCAGTGGGAAAATACTGCTTGGTTCAGATGCTGCTGAGCTGCCACCGCCTGCCGGGTGGCCCTGGCTCTGTCAGCACATTGCTGCAAGCTAAAGAGATCTGGGTGTCTGGCTCGCATCTTGGCTTGGAGAAAAGTAGGCAGCAAACACAGTTTCTGGGAAGTCCATATGCATTTGGGGACATGGATAATCGATACCTTGTCAGATATATTTATTCAATAACTGCATGCTCGTATGTCTCCCACTCCCTGACAAAGTGGGTTAGAAAGCCTCAAAGACACAGTGTTTTCTCTAATTTTGCCAAAATGTCCTGACCTCTCCTGCTTTACACTTTGGGTGAAGTGTATTGTTTAGTGCAACAGCAGTGCAATCAGAGGAACAGCCTCTCGCAGCCTGCTAGGCAGGGTATCTATTGAGACACATCCATTTGTACCAGCTGATGCTGTGCTCCCCTTGCATCCAGAAAGCATTTTTGAATTTGGCATGAAAACATCTGGTAAAGAGGCATAGAGGGCTGCCCTGAGAGAAAACTGCCCAAATGAGGATGTGGGCAAAGGGGAAGAGTCAAGTGCCCTTTTCCAGATAGTGGTTGTCTAACAGCACAGGCTGCATCTCACCTGTGGGCTTTACTGGTTCCCCCCAGGCCCTCCAAATCACCAGAGAGACCAACTGCATCACGGAATACATGTGGGAAAGTGAGACCAAGTTCCAGCAAGCAGTACGGCCAGAGAAGCCGGGTTTGCTCTTTGGGGTGCCCGTCAGCATCAAGGACTCCATCAACTGCCAGGTACTGCCAGCGTTGCCTGAGCCGAGGTCCCCACGATTTTAGGTTTGGTGGCAGGCGAGGTTTGACCTCCGTGTCTGGCTGCACCACAGCACTTGCTGTAGCAGATGTGGGTGCCCCTGCCCTGCCAAGTGATGGGATTTGCTGCCCACTTCCCACAGGAGCAAATGAAGAAGACTGGTAGGATTTACTATAAAGGCAGTAAGTGTGCGTGCTGGATGGGAGTGAGTGTCTCCACGAGCTCTCCTGAAGTGCTCTTCCTTGATTTATTTAGGTGTTTCCTCTGCTCCAGAATATCCTGTCAGTCCCTGGCGGAGTATTGCAGGGCAGGTCCCATCTGTGTCTCAGCCAGTAGCACAGTTCCTGAGCACCATTCTTCCCACCACAGCTGTGCCAGAGCCCTGTGACCTCTTTCCCTGAGCAGGAAAAGGGGAGGAAACAGGAGGCCAGCTGGAGAGTGGAAAAGCAGCTTTCGAGCACTTACCATCTCCCCTGGGGACCCCAGTCTGTCTGTTGTCCTTGTGACATCCCTACACAAACCAGGATGACTGGCAGTGGAGGTGGACTCACATACCTCTATAAATAACACGATGTATTACATGAACAAGCACTCTTGGGTTCTTAAAAGTTCCTCTGCATTTACATGAACACCACACTGCTGAAGAAAACTGCGTTTTTCCATTTGGAAACCTCTGTATCCTCCATTCCCAGGGCTACGACTCCACCATAGGGTTTGCGAGTAACATCAATAAGCCTGCAGCAGAGGACAGCGTGCTGGTGCAGGTGCTGAAGAGGCAGGGTGCAATTCCCTTCGTGAAAACCAACGTCCCTCAGTCCCTCATCAGGTGGGTGAAGAGCTGCCTGCCCTCCTCCTTTCCCTGGTGGCAGTGGTATTCCTCAGTCCCTGCTCTCACAGGAGGGCTTATATCAATTCCAGGCTAATTCTCATTTCCCCTTTCTTTTTTTAAATGATGACACCTATTCCCCCTCCTCAGTCTCTTTAAAAGCTACTCATAATGAAAATCAATTGTGATTCCAAATGAGATAAAGAGACAAAAGAAGAGGAAAGGAGAAATCTGCCCCTTTTTCCTGGGCATTATACTGCCCATCAAAGCTCTGATGTGGCTGCAAGACCACTTTCAGTGTCATTGGTATCGCTGAAATAAGATGTGCTTTCCTGGAGAGCTCCCGTGCTAGCATCCATGTGTCCTATCAAATGAGCTCTGGCCAAGCTGCTCTGTGGATGACTACTATTGAGTCCCTGCAAACTGCCTTAATTTTGTGGCAATGACTGGCCACATTCTTTTAAAAAATAAATACATAAATAAAATTAAATTTAAAAAAATCTTTGTGTGGGAGGGAAGCTACACGAAGGGTCACCCCCTGAGATTATCACATTTTATGCTGGTTCCTGGGGAAGCCCAGTGTTCAGGTATCACTGCAGATTGCATCCAGCCCATTCCCAAGCAGGGGCTCTTGCTCTGCCCTCCTCCCACCATAGGAGGCTCCAGACCTGCACTGGGCAGGCTGCTTTGATGGCCAGCAGCCCTCAGTATCGCCTAACTGGGGAGTCTTCCCAAGAGGTGTGATGCATTTGAGCTGCTTGAGGGTCTCTCTCCGCTGTGGGGATGACTTGGCACTAAAATTAGTTTGTAGTGAATTCAAGTCCCAAGACCAATGTGAAAAAGCCGGTCTTCTCAGTAGCTTTGGGAAGCTCTCTAGGCCTAAGGGATGTCACTGGAACAACTAATGAATTGCCTATTTATAGAGGCTTTTAAAGGCAGCCTGTGGCTTGGAACTCTTTTATGTGCCCTTCCACATCAACAGATAACTACAGTTCTCTAATCTGCACGTGTGCTTTCTCTCTATATCCCCTCTTTCTCTCTCCAGCTATGACTGCAATAATGTAATCTTTGGCCAGACGCTCAATCCTACGCTCTACACCAGAACTTCCGGAGGCTCCTCTGGTGGAGAAGGGGCACTCATAGGAGGAGGTGGGTCCATACTGGGCTTTGGGACAGACCTTGGAGGGAGTCTGCGTTTGCCTGCTGCCTTCTGTGGGATCTGTGCGCTCAAACCCACCGGGAACAGACTCAGGTACTGCAAGTAGTGCAGCTGCCCAGGTGAGACCTACCCTGCCACCCCACTGCCTGCTGTGCCGGGATGTTCCTGCTTCCCTTGTCAAAGGGAACAGGCAGGGCTCATTTCTCCCCGCTGCCCAAACATATCCTGGGGCCTGCATGAAGGGAAGAATTGTTCCAAAAAGGAATGTTCTCCCAGAACAGAGATGGGGGAGACTTTCCTGTCCCCATATTAAGGAGGGTGGGGGTCATTCTTGACAGGTAAGGTGTAAATTATTCCAGCCCAGACTGGGTGCTTCTCTCCTTGCCCTTCTCTCAGTCTTTACTTGCTTGACATCTGCATTTACTCAGGAAGGACAGTGCTTTACCAGCACTTGCTAATCCTTGAAGACTTTCCCTTCTCTGAAAACTGCTCAGCTGCTGTTTGTTGTGTCTTTACTTCACAGCAAGAGAGGCACCATTTCTGGAATCCCTGGGCAGAAGTCAGGTAGGAATTGATTATTGTCCTCCAGGGAGGGGAGTGGGACAGGGATGGGAAGGAACCTCAGCTGGTATGGGGGACCTTCTTCAACACATTGAGAGAATAAAGTTCCCTTCTAGGATCTTTTTCCAAAACTAGCCCCAGGTGGCATCACACAGTCGACTCAGGGCAGCAAGACTGGGCATGGGAGCTTTCCCTGGGAGACCTGCTGTGTCTTGCACGCCAGTAAGAGCAGTTGTACAGGACCATTGGAGGACCATTTTTCCTCTGATTCTGTCTGGTCAGAAACAAGAAATCTCTGAGCAAGATGTCTGGGTATTTAATAATGACTCTGGATCCACAGTTGTTGCTGTGAGGACTTGTGGGAGAGGAAAACTGCTAGTAGGAACTGTTGCTAATACTAGATTGGATCAAAACTACACCAAGGGGCCCTGCTTTTGGAGAACGTCCCATATGCAAGCTGTGCAGCCTCTGAAGAGACACCTCCCTCTCCAAGCATGAATGCTCTTTTCTGGTCTCCTCCAGTGGTTGCAGCAGTGGGGCCGATGGCAAAAAAGGTGGAGACCCTAGCGCTGGCTATGCGAGCACTGCTGTGCGAAGACATGTTCAACCTGGACAGCACAGTTCCCCCGCTTCCCTTCAACGAAGAGGTAAAGGAGTCCAGACGGGGATGAGCTCGGAGAAGAGCTGCCTTTGGGAGCAGCCCGGGACCCATTCCAGCCTGCTGCATGTTGTGGGTGGGCACGTGGGTGAGAAATTTACTGTTTTCCAGTCTTGTCCTCAGGCATGGCTGTTCTGCCAGCTCCTGACAGGGCTGGCCCCGCTCCAGCTGCCACATGCTCTTGTTCCACAGGTGTATTCTAGCACAAAGCCGCTCCGCATAGGCTACTATGAAACCGATTTCTTCACCATGCCAAGCCCTTCCATGAGACGTGCTGTTCGGGAGATGAAGCAGCTTCTGGAGGATGCTGGTCACACGGTAGGACATGGCAATAACCCCTTGCACAGAGATCAGGAGTGGAGACTGCAGATTCATGCTCTCTGTCCCCAACTGCAGCATTTTAAAGGGTTTTCTTGCGCCCTGGGGCCTCTTGCAGCTTCAGGCAAACAAGCCCATCCTGCATCTTTTGAATCATCAATTGTCACTCAAGTGGAAAACTGCTTTTTTAGTGGTACGGATGGTTGGAATGAGAGGACCTGGTGGCCTCAGGTACCATAGGCTCTCCTGAGGGATCCTGTCAAGAAATTCTCAGTGTTAGCCGAAAGAAACCCAGTTCAGGGCACCACAAGGTCCGATGGCTTCTCCCACCTCGTTGTTGTGTCTGTAGCACTGACTCCTCTTCTGTTGTTGTTTCAGCTGGTGCCCTTTGAACTCGATAACATCAACTACTACATTTTTAACTTATGTGTCCGAGGACTGTTTGCAGATGGAGGCAGCTCATTTTGTAAGAAATTGTAAGTTTAGCCTGGAACAGCTCGGTGTGATCAGTACCTTTCTATCAGTGCCTTCCCTTAGAGAAGCCTGGGTTTCTCCAACAAACAATGAGTTAAATTTAGGTCTAGTGTAGCCCTGGTTTGATCAAAGGGAAACAGGTCTGCTGTTTATCTGGGTGTTAGATCTGGAAGAGGTAGAGTTGGGTTCGGTTCCTAGCTTTACTGTAGATGTCCTGTGTGAATTATTTAATCTTGCTGCTTCTCAGTTTCCCCACTTCAGGGTGTCCAAGGCAAGTCTCTGTATGTGAGAAGTAGATCCACTGGAAATACATAGTGGTTGCACCCACTGAAATGTATGGGGAGACTTACAAACAATTCAGCTGAACCTTGGGGCTGTTTGGGAGCGTTACCAGCATGTGGCAGATCAAAGGGAGTCAGATTCAGATAGCTCATAAATGTCCAAACACAATGTCCAAATGGGAACTGGAAACCCACAGGAATGAAGAAAACTTCTTTCTCTCTCTTAACTGCATTGTTCAGGTTGGTTGGCCACACAAAAGCTAATCTACTGTAATTGCTTCCTAATGCTGCTCAGCTAAACACCCTTTTCCCTTTCAGCAAAGGGGAGCTGGTCCAAGGCAACATGGGACTGTTATTGTGGATGGCAAGGACACCCGACTGGCTAAAAACTGTCCTGTCCTGGATTACCAAACCCTTTGTAAGATTTATTTCTTCCTAGCATAGATATAATCAAGCAATACTTGATGAATAACTTGTTTCCCATTGGAATCAGGCTTTAACATGGGCAGGGCTCCATGCTTTCCTTCCTGGCTGTATTTAGACAAATCTCCTCTCAGCCGGAGTGATGCCATTACTGTTACCCCTGTACCCATTTTGGAGAAAATCCACAAATTCTGCCTGAGCACTGAGTCAACAACTTGGTTTTGTACCACTGCTATGTAGGAGGACAAGACTATAATTAATATAAGTTCTTTTCTTTACAACTTTCTCCTTCTCAGATGCCCCGATTTTCGAGTATGTTAAGAAATTCAAGAGTAAAGTGAGTAAATCTGAGTCTAAGCTAAAGGATAAAGTTTTGGGTTTCTCTTTTGGATTTAAAAAATAGACACCAATGTTTTCTAGATTAGGAATACTGCACAGTCACGTGCATCTGAGAAAACATAAGGCAATGATGGGAGCAAAGGGAGCTAATTTATGCCAGTGCCAACTCTGTGGAGTTTGACTGAGGATGGTGGTGGGGACGGGGGTCACAGCCTCTTCCTTATGAAACAGATGAACTTTGCAGGCATGAAATATGCTGTTAGCTTCAGCACTGGTTGATGAATCCATCACAGTATGAAGTAGAGGCTGCCTAAGACAGAATGAAAGGTAAAGGCATGGAAATGGAGGCTTGCCCTCACCTGCTCTGATGCCAGCGTTGAGCTGCCAGCGGTGAGAAAGCACTTGAATTCCATAGCAGAGAGGGTGTATTCTGTGCTGTGCCTTCCAAGCTGGCCCTGCATCAGGGGGTTGGTTGCTCTGTCTCATCTAGGACTGGCCTTTTAGAAGAGTCCCAGTCATGTAAGTTCAGTGGGAGGGCTGAAAGGGACTGATAAGGGGCAGCTGATAAATGGAATACAAAGACTGAGATGTTTTACTTCCTTGTCCAGCACAGTGGAAGACCTCTGGAGTCTTCACTATGAGATTGAGGTAAGTGAGCACCATTTAGAGTATTGGATATTTTTTTCATTCTTTGTCTTTGTGGGAAGAGGTCGATCCAATAGCCAGCAGTCAAACTTAAAAACCACATTCCTTTTCTTGAATTAGTGGGTTTTTTTTGATTTATTTGTCTGTCTGCCCTCCAATTTTAGCAGAGGAAAAGGTGCTTTGGTTGCAGGGAGGGCTGCCAGACAAGCAGCAAATGGTTCATGGACTTTTTTTTTATCAGGGCCTGACATGCCTTGCCCCAGAACTGGTGGCTGTTCCTGGGGAAGAGTTGGAAGCCAGGGTGGGAGCCCACAGAGAGCTTTCAGCTGGCAGGTGGGTGGCAGCATCTCTGCCCTGCTGACCCGTGGTGCTTTTGCTCCTCAGGAGTCTTGCCACAAATTCATCGCCCAGTGGAAAAAGCTGAACTTGGATGTCATGCTCTGCCCCGTGCTGGGTCCTGCTCTTCCTGTCGGCTACCCGGGGAAACTTGCAGGTAGGACTGTCTGTGGATGCAGGAGTAATCACCCTTAATCCTTTACCTCCAGTGTTCTTCTCCCGTCGTACCAGTCTGTAAGGGAAACACTGACCTTCACCCCTAGCTTCTCCAAGGCACTGCTCAGGTGGGGAGAACTCAGCTCTTGGGGCTCCTGAAGGTCCATTATCATGGATAAGCCACCAAAAGCCATCCTGGTGAACAAGGGAGTCAAAGGGCAAGATTTACTTCTCACAGACCCTGTCTTTTCGATACAAATGATCTGTTAACCAGAAGTGGCTTTGGGCATTTGCTGTAACTCGCATGCCACAGCCATGCAGAGGGCTTTTCCCCCAATTCATGCTGGGATTTCGCGCCTCTCACACAGTGGCAACCAGCTACACCATCCTGTATAACTGCTTGGACTTCCCCGCCGGAGTCGTCCCCGTCACTACCGTGACAGATGAGGATGAGGATGAAATGGAGAACTACAAAGGGCACTACGGGGACCACTGGGACCGGATCCTGGCGAAGGTGAGTACCACCAGGGCCCTGCGGAACGCTGGCACCCCCAGCCCATCCTGCGGACTTATTCCCTGCCGTCATGCCACTCTTTCTGCAACAGGGCTTTAGCGGCAGCGTGGGGCTGCCCGTGGCCGTGCAGTGTGTGGCCCTGCCATGGCAGGAGGAGCTCTGCCTCCGGTTCATGCGTGAAGTGGAGAAGCTCGCCGAGGAGAAAAACAGAATCGTCTGAGGCCCGTGCGCTCACCAGGAGCGGCACCTGAGTGGTGCTTACAATGGCAGAAGCCATCACTTAATTAACTCATAGGACTCTTTCTCACCCATCAGGCTGCACTGGTGGCTGTGGTGGGTACAAGGGGAAACAGAGGCACCATCCACTTGGTTGGAGTTTTTGCAACGATTATCCTAATACAATCTTTTTTACTATTGAAAGGAGTCTGTCGTTTCATGTTTTGGATGGGAATTAAATAATCCTCTCAACACATGCCAGGGAAGTGGAAGAATATGATTTACAAGTGGGGAAACTGAGGCATGGATGCTAGTTTTGTCTCAGTTGTTTAGACTCTGGCTCACAGTGTCATAGGAAGAGAGCTGCTCCCTAAATGTTCTGCTCCAGGGAAGCTGATCCATGGGGAAGAAATACAGTATTTTTGCCTGCTGCAGCTCAGCAATCAGAGATCAGAACTGCAGCCCCTAGCAAACAGGGAGGAGCTGGGAGCATCCCACAGCACCCACCTGCAGCCAGAGCAGCACTCGGGCTCACAGGGGAGATGCCCTCAGTGGTTATTAGCTCCTGGAGCTGAACAAACACCTCCTCTTGCTTCCCCAACACCAGCCTGCTGCACCCCAGGTGGAAGCAGGGTGCAGGTGTCTGGCATCCAGTGGGACACTCGGCCCTGCATGCTCCCTGCTCCATAGGTTGGGGGGAGCCAGGCCAGATTTTCCAGCTGGGTTTTCCATTCCCTGGCTAGAGCTGATCCTGGAGCTGGCAGTGGAGGATTGGCAAGTTCCCAGAGTGCCTGGGAGGGACACGGATCCGAGGTCATTTAAGCTCTCATGGCAAAGGGCCAGGCAGGGTTTGTGGCTGGGTAGATTTTTCTTCCCCTTCCGAGCTAAGTAGGTTTTGCCAAAAGTAACAGTGTCACAGAGAGGTTGCAGCAAACCTCCAGCAGGAAAAAAAAAAGCTATTTATTTACTACTGTTAAACTTGTGCCCTTGGGGTGAACAGTTACCACTCTCCCCAGGCTGAGAGTGCTGCTGTTGTCAGGGAGAGAGAAGACAGCTGAGCACCTCTAGTTAGTGGTCTTAGCTGCTAATTAATTATTGCTGGAGATGTGGGTGTGGTGGGAGCAGCCCAGAGCTGGGTTCTGCAGACCTCCAGCTCAGTTAATCAGCTCTGTCCCCTCCTTGTAGCCAGCTAAGGCAGCAGCAGCAGCGGTCTGGGGAGGACAGCCTGGGGACACCCCCTCCAAACCCAGGGTGATCTGAGCACGCTGCTCAGCCAGGCAGACCCTTTCAAAGTCCGTGGTCTAAAATTGCTGTTCCTGGACTTTGTTAACACAACTCTGCTCCAGAGTTGCTCTTGCACAGGACAGAACTGAGTAGCCTGTGCATTCAGCACCTCTCTCCGAGGAGAAACTAGGAGCTCCAGGTATCTGTACACCAGAAGAGGAAGATCTGGGAGAGATATGACCCAAGAGCGACTGTGGCAGCTCCTAGATCCTTCGTGGGCAGATCCTCGCCTGCTGTCAGCCCTGCTCTGTGGTTCAGCTGCAGCCACTATGCTGCTGAAATGGCTGAGCCAAAGACAGATCCAGCAGAAAATGGAAGAGGCAAGGAGGACGCGCGATCGGGGCCTGGAGCGAATGGAGAAAGCAGCCTCCAGGTTTAAAAAAGAGGTAAATTTGGGCAAAAGTGCTGGGAGAAAGGAATTATGTTTTGGGTATCCCAACAAAGGTGGGAGAAAGAAGTAAATCTGGGCAAAAGTGCTGGGAGGAAGGAATTATATTTTGGATGTCCCAACAAAGGTGGGAGTCCCGATCAGCCGCCTTTTGAGAGGTGACTAGTGCAACAGTGCCTACCCGTGATGTGCTTGGGCCTTGGGTCAGCACCAACTCTTTTTGAGGGCCACCACGCTCCTTGGTCAGGAAAGCGCTGTAAAGGCAACATAAAGGCAGTATTGCTTAACACAGACCTGTTGTAGGAATCCTGTGGACTGCTGGTGGACCAGAGCTTGGGCCTCCGTGCATAGGGCTGCCAACCTCGGAAAGCATTCCCTGTCCTCCCTGCACCACTGCATCTTCATCTTTCCCCACTGCCAACGTTTTCTGTTCCTGTCCCCTCACCTCTCTCCTTTTGTGGGAAACTGGCTGTCCCCTCGTCCTCAAAGTGCGGGGGAGCTTCTGTCCTTGGATTCAAGATGTGTTTATAAATCAAAATAAGCTCTTGTCGCTATCTTTTTTATTTTTGTAGGGCGGAGGGAGGGGAGAGGGTGCTGCAAATGTTCCAGACATTCTTTTTCTCTCAAGTTAATGATAAATTTTGAAAACCTTCAGATGGTTCAACTGTCCTTCACCACATTGTCTATTAATTGCAAGGGGGCAAAGGCCTGGAAAAAAATAAACACAAACTGGCCACTCAAAGCTCTTAGACATTCACCCAACTCCTCAGTCAAAAAGTTTTTTTTTTTTTTTTTTTTTTTTTTTTTTTTTTTTTTTTTTTTTTTTTTTTTTTTTTTTTTTTTTTTTTTTTTGTTCTACTTTAGCAACCAAGACATGGGAAATTCCCCTCCTCCAGCACACTCCTTTGGGCCAGGTCTGCATTTCTTAACATCCCTTAAAATGCTGCATTCAAGCTCGTCACTGGGTAGATGTTAGAACTGATCGAAAAACAAGAAAGTAGTTTTGTGGGAGATCTTGAAGCTTTTTTTTTTTTTTCTTTATATACCATAAAGGAAATACTATATTTGTATTTCCTTTGTATACTATACCTGATATTTTTTTACTGCCTGAAATTGTCATGCTTATCCTTGGGATCATTTTTAGTACACTGAAAGTGTACTAAAGTACACTTTAAGGTTGAAGTAACCTTATTATGATTCTTTTGATATTCTTCAATATTCTTCAATGATGCTGCTAAAGAGAAGGAGCAATAAACCATCCAGTGATGGGAACGAATACACCTCAAGTGGTTTTCGGGTGAGCTCGACTCTTCCCTGGTGAAAACTGCGGCTCTCTCCCCTGTGCATCCCAATTTCTACCCTTTGCAGAACCCGGGGGTCCAGACCGAGCACATCCTCTCCCTGCCGATGGTGGAGCTGGTGGAGAAGCTGAAGGAGGGGTCGCTGTCCCTGGAGAGTGTCCTCTACTCCTACATAGGCAAAGTGAGTGACCTCTCCAGCGTATCTGATGCACAAACAGCATGAGGGGGGTTTTCCAAACTGAAAAAGAGCCTGTTTGCTGGGTTCACTGGCAACGCTGGGGATCACAGTTTGTCAAAACCATAGTAGTTGAACGGTGGCTTATGGACAAATCAATCAGAGAGAGATCTAGGGCAGGAAATTATCTCAGCAGGTAACACCTAAAGTCTATAGGCAACGTCTGACTAGTGAATGGTGGAGGTTTGAGGACTGAATATTCGGCTTGAAGTCTAAATTTAAATGCTGTTGTTTTCTCTCTGTCCACACATTTCACTGTTCTTCACCGTGTCCCTGTGCCTCCGGAGAGGCTTTGGAGGTGACGCAGGAAGTGAACTGTGTGATAGATTTCATTCATGGCTGTGAGGATCAGCTCCAGAAAGTGAAGCAGCAGAAGGAGAAGGGGCTCCTCTACGGCATTCCTGTCAGTATCAAGGACCACATTAACTGCAAGGTACATCCCTGGTTCCCCTGACCCTTCTCTGTCCTTGGCCTGGGCCTAGGGACAGCTCTTCTTTTCCACCTGATAAAAGGATTCCAAACAGATCTGGGCCCATTCCTTGGGAATGGCCAGGAGTTCCCTCGGAAAAGGATGTTCTGAAATGAATATCTGTGGACTCAGCAAATTCACTTTTCTTCTGAAGACTTTTTCTTTTTTCTTGGAAAACTTCTAACTTCCCTGGTCCTTGAAGAGCTTTGTTTCCAATCCTTAAGGGTCACGTCTCCTCTGGCGGGATGGTGAAGTTCCTGGGCCAAGTGATGGAGGAAGACAGTGTGATCGTCCAGGTTTTAAAGAGCCAGGGGGCAATCCCCTTTGTGAAAACCAACAGCCCACAGACAATGATAAAGTAATCACGTGTTCTCCTTCATGCAAATGCTGTTACACCATGCGACTCCTGTGATCTGAGAGTGCACCTGCATGCACCAACTCCCACCCCTGTGCAGACAAATCAGGCACATTAATTACTTTCTTATTTCAAATTGAGTCATTTCCTCATTGTCTTTTCTACAGAAAGCTAGAGAGACAAGAATTTATTTCTCCTGTATCTGATGCTCCTTTCTTCCTAAATCCAGCTGTCCCAACAAATCTATTTCGTATTGATTCTATTCTCCAGGATTAATTCCACACTCGTGCCTCTGTGAATGCTCAATGCCTGGTATTTATAGTTTGCAGAGACAGAAATACTTCACCCATCTGCTGATTTCTCTCTCCACAGCTATGACTGCAGTAACCTCATCTTTGGCCAGACGCTGAACCCTCTGAACCACAAGAAGAGCCCTGGAGGTTCTTCTGGAGGGGAGGGAGCTCTGATCGGGGGAGGAGGCTCCATCCTGGGAATTGGCTCAGATATAGCTGGGAGTATCCGCCTGCCATCCAGCTTCTGTGGGCTGTGTGGACTCAAACCCACCGGCGAAAGGATCAGGTACATCCTGTCATCTGTCTGCTCTTTCACCCACTGTGGAGGCTGCCAAATGTCCCCTGCAGATCATCAAACTATAAAATAGATATCCATGGTTTCATCTGGGATTATGTTACTACTCTAGCCTGCCTGTTTCCTTATCATATCTAGGGCTTAGGACTCTGTTAATGACACATGACACATCTTAGGACTCTATTAACGACACCTTTGAAGACTAATACAGCAGAGAGCTATTCAATCCATAGCCCTGGCCATGAAGCTAAAAGCAACTACTACAGGGTCATCTCCTTAGATGGTTCCCAGCCCTTAGTTTACTTGTAAGAGTTCTCTCTTCATCAGACCTGGTTTATTCCTGAATGAGAAATTATACTCACCAAGGTGAAGAGATGATAAAATCTTTCTGTAGCTCCTAATTGCTTCCAGTCCTTGGCCTAAAAAGTGCCAAGTAAGTGCAGGATTCTTCATTCTCCTAGATGATGCCCCGGGGCAAATGCCAAATCAGCAACTTGGCATAGTAACTTACTGTACAAGAGGTGCTACTAATTGACTTCTCCCATTATGTTCCTAGCAAGCTGGGTGTGGTTTCTGCTGTTGTGGGAATGAAATCAGGTAAGTCCATCCAGATGATATTTTACTACTTTCAAACCTTCACTTCTTACAACTCCTTCTACTGCTGATACGCCAGCAAAAGTCCTTGCTCACTTATGTGTCTCGTGAACGAGACAGAGAGGATGCAGAGAGCATCCTGCCTCATGGTATTACCTCTCTGTACTACTTATTCTGCTCTTGACTGTGGTAGACCTTCATTGATTCAGAGCAGAGTTGAAACAAAATCCCCTTAAGCAATGCAATGAGTAGTAATGAGAAATGTGAGGTACATGCCCATAGGCCTGGGATATTTCACTGAATGATCTGAAGGAATCTGCTGGATTTGCTACCACTAAGTGATTTGATGTTGGCCAGTGGACTACAGTTCTTGCTTCTGCTTGAGCTGTGCCAGCAGAAACCTGGCCCGGAGGGTCAGCCTCGGATATATACCAGCTCTCCAGGTCTCCTTGTTCACCTCTCTCACACATCACATCATTCCCTGTTTCTAGCTTGATGGAAATTCTGCTCAGCTGGATCATTACCAGTAAGTAGGGCCCATCTGCCTGCAGTGATGGGATGTCTGTGCTTGCAGTGATCGGGATGCTGGGGCCGATGGCGAGGGACGTGGACAGCCTGGCCCTGTGCATGAAAGCGCTGCTCTGCAAGGAGATGTTCCGCCTGGACCCCACTGTGCCGCCCATCCCCTTTGATGACGAAGTAAGGCTGAGTCAGAAGCAATCCCATGCTTCCATTTCCCTATCGAGAAAGCAGGATCTTGGGGAAACTCCCACCTGGTTTTATGCTGCAAAAATAGTGAAGGATCTGTTCTGAACAGAGGGCCTCCAGCATGAGCAACTGCAAGAAGCAGCCTCAAGCAGAGTTGACGGGTCCCTATCAGCCTGACCTGATGCCAGACCCTTGCCTTTCCTTCTAGGCAAAGCTCAAAGCAAGCTTGTTGGCTCCATCATGGCTCAGTCCATAAAAGAGTTAATTCCTCCTGAGCAGAGAAGTTCTCTGTTCCCATCTTTCATGAGATCTTTGTTTAGCCTAAGAGCCTTTGTTTGGCCTGAAAAAGGACTAGCCTTTGCTCTCTGCTACTGTCATCTCATTGTCAATTTTTGGTTCAGGTTGTAGGACCCTGATCTTCCAGGTGTCTCTAATACTGAAACAATACAGACCCATTGCTTACCCTAGAGAAACAAGCCCCTGAACTCTCTCCACGGACAGGCATCCCAGACATATTGTCTGCACGATGCTATTTCATGGCCATTTCAAAGCTGCCACATGTTCACATGGCAAGAGGTCGTATCAGATGAAAACTTATCAAGGACCACTGTTGCAGACTTGTGTCCTAGATATCCCTTCTGCTGCTTTCCACCAGGCCTATTGCTCCTTGCTTTCCTTGCTATCTGAGAGTCCTCAGCAGTCCCTGTGCCCTGAGAATAGTCTTATGTTGTACATCTTGGGTGTCCAAGTGTTGTCTCCTCTCCTCACAGGTTTACTCCAGTTCAAAGCCACTTCGGATTGGGTATTACGAAGGAGATGGCTACTTCATGCCATCCCCCAGCATGAGACGCGCTGTTCAGCAGACCAGAAAGCTCCTCCAGGACGCAGGACACACAGTGAGTTTTCATGCCTGTGGTTGCCAGGAGCTGTTACCCTCCTTTGCCCTGTAAAGTTTGGATAAGTCACTTCCCATATCCATTTCTGCTGCCCATAAAATGAGGACCATCCTTTCTTTACTCATCTGCTGCTACACAAGTCACCCCTCTTCTAAAGCTTAGTCTGGGAAACCATTTTTTTTCCTGTCATGTCTGGTGTCCCAATAACTATGAAATTCTCAGCACCTTCTGTGATCGCTCAGTTCCTGTAGCCAGTTAATACTTTTTATGGTGGTATTTCTGAGGTCTGTCTAGAAGCTTCCCTAGGAAGGGGAGATAGATCACATCCCAAGTATGTGCTAATGCCTTGGAGCATGGGGTAGGGTCATGGACAGTCACTGCTTAATCATTTAAACCTTTAAAAATGAGGTCTTGCAGGGCAGCACAGACCTTGCTTTGAAACCCCCACATCCATCCAGCTGTGTGACCCTACATACATCTCGCACCTGAGCGAGATTTACAGAAGGGTCTACAAATCCTTTGCCTTTCTTGCCTCTTGAATGTGGATGGTTTTTCTGCAGCTTGTTCCTTTTGCGCCGCCCAAGATTGACTACGTGGTAGATGAGCTCTTCACCAGAGGTCTTTTCTCGGATGGCGCTGCTCACTTGGTGGATTGCTTGTGAGTAAATCCCATTTGCTTCAAACGTGAGACCTGGGCCTTGGCACCCTGTGGCCAGGGAAATATACACACCCAGAATGTTTTTATTCCCATGGATGCATACTGAAGAATGGGCATCAGAGGAGCAATTTCTAGAGGGATGAATTTAGTATGGACAACAGTTAGTTCACAAGACTAGTTCACGCACACAGATAAGAAACTATGGGGAAATAATATAGCATGTGTAAGCAGTACAGTAGCAACTCATTTTATATGCATGGTTAGTCCATAGCATATGTGAAATATTATTCATTATTTTAACCTCCTTTGGAGGCTAAGCAAAAATTCAAGCTAGTTTACATTTACCACTCTTTATTTCAGCAGAACTTAAAGAAAACCTTGGTTATTCTGTGTAAGGACTCACCTCTGCAAAGCACTTCAGAGTGCTGATGATATAGGAGTTGAAGAACTTATTTCTTTATAGCTTTTACAGTGATCATTTATGTGTGAGCATTTAAACTCCATGTGAAGGTTGGTTATTCAGTGCTTGGACTGAAGCAGACAGATTTTGTCTTCTAGCAAGTTCACCCGAAGACAAAGTCTGCTTAGAAGCAGCACTGCTGTCATAGTGGGATTAAAACAGATGGGCTTGTCCTGACTACCCCTTCATTCTGTCGTCTTCCAGCAAAGGAGATATCGTGGATCCCAACCTGAAATCCCAGTTCAATACTTACAGGCTTCCTGTTCTGGTGAAAAAGATCTTGGCTGTCATCTTGAAACCCATAGTAAGTGTGTGGATATCTCCTCTGCCTCACAGTAAATCTGCAAGATGGGTAATTTTCCAGAAGCAGGGAGCAAGCCTGCTCTACCCTGAGAGTGTTTTGATGCTTTATGTTAAGTACCTGATGGGATTCAAGGTGAAAGATGTCCCTGATCCCTGGCTTTACTCATTAAGTGGCTCAACAGCCTTTAATGAACTCATGAACCATGCAGCTCATCCAGCAATGGGCTCCACAGAGAATGGAGATCAATAGCAAGTGATAGATCTCACCACATCCAGAAGATGCTCCCCAGAACTAATATCATGGTCTAGGGCCTTCTTTGTGTGGGTGGCTGTGATGACACGTGTAAGTCAATGTCTGAATGAAACCACTGTGTTGGAAATCATACCTATTGCTCAGAGGGACTCCTACTAGGACAAGAAGCATGCCCACACTGTGGTCTCTTAATGAAGACCTCTGTTTCAGCTGCACTGTTATAGGCTAATCCCAAGTTTTTCCTCTTCCCTCTGTCAGTATCCACGAATCGCTCGGGATCTCAATGCCCTCTGTGGAGTGGGGTAAGTAGCAGTAGTAGTTCTTAGGTCTGAAGTAGACTTAAGACAGCAGATGTAAACAGATGTGCCCATGCAGGTTCTTGCAGGTAGATGCCAGTCCTGTGTGCTAAGCCCGGTCTCAGGATTGTGCAGCAAAGGCTGAGCTTGCATGAGGATGCACTATCTCACCACCACCCGGGCTCAGCCCAGGGTGTTATCCAGGGTTACATCTGGGAATTGTTTTAAGAGCTCAAGGATCCTCGTTACAGTAGGGCTAAGTTGTCTCCAGAGAGCTCAGCATGGATTGGAACAGGCTGCTATCTCCTTGTGCAGCATGGGATATGTTAATACAGGCGTCTCCACACACTTGCCTCACAAGCATCCCGTCCTCGTGAGAGAAACAGAGACCAATAAAGCTAGGGGTGAATTTGCCATGATTTTTCCTTAGATGTAAGAGCAAATGGAAACATCAAAGTATGACTTTAAAGATTTTTTGATGTACTATAGGCACATGTGGTCACTCATGTGATCACCTATGTGATACTACAGCCTCAGAAGAACTTACAAGAAAAATGTGCCATTTTATTTATAGTTTTGTTGTCAAATATTGATTAATTCTATCACATTTCCAGGTCTGCCAAAAACCTCTGGAATCAGCATGCGGCAGTGGCGGTAACGTGATTTTTTTTTTTTCTTTGCTAATTCCTCAGTCTTATATTGAATTTCTGAACAGCTGCTTTCTGCTCTGCGTTGAATTTTGATCCTGGAAATAATGGATCATGTGAAAATAAAACAGTTGGGCTTTTCTTTGGGAGTCACGCCTTGCAAAAAGTGATAAAACCTCGAGGCAGTAGACAGTTGTGTGAAGGTCTCTACTGACTGAAGGATGGGAAGAGAGATTATACTTTCCCTTGCATTTTTAGGCAGAAATAGCATAGAAAAGCCACCAAAGGTACTTCTCTTTTAAAATTCTGTCTCTTGAAGCAAATCTTCACTTTGGACATCAGGTGCTATTACCACTTGCAAAGATTGTGCCTTAACTATCAAACAGAGGCTCTAGGAGCCAAAAATGGTGGCCATGAATTCCTTGGTTTGGGTGGATTTTGTATGAAGCCATTTGGAATGAGGAATGTAACAGAGGAAGAACTGGCCTAGGCAACTGAGTCCTGTGTAGTTCACAGACTGATCAGGTTCCTCTTTAAATCCGAGTTGTATGTTTGCACTTGCTTTTACTACTCGGCTTCTTTCCTTGATGATCTGATAGTTAGAAACCTCTTTATTTCCAGTATTGTTTATTCACTTCTATTTTATCCCCATTTTATTCTTGTCCTCAGGTCTAAATACCTTTTCTCTTCTATATTTCTCCACTGCCTCCCTTACCTTAGTCTATTTATAGACAGCAATTGTGTCCCCTTTCACCTGGTATTTTGCAAGGCTACGGTAGCTGAACGGTTTTAGTGTCTTCCCACAAGGCAGGATCTGTGTTCCTGGGACACCTTTATAGCCCTTCCCAAGAATGGAATGGCCTCACCAGACAGCCCCTGCCACTGTCAGTCACTCAATGGAAATATGTACCCATTTGCAGCAGGTCCAATATGCTGTTGAACAAGGAATCATCTCATAAACCAGCCTAGTCACTGGACTGATGGGAATGTCTGGAATGCAAAGATCTTGGGTGTTTCTTTTATGGATTTTTTTCCTTCCTCTAAAACCACCAGAAATGCTTGCCCTAGAGATATCTTCTGTCCACCAGACTGTCTGTCATCTCCTCTCTCTTTCCCTGCAGGTTTACCGCACAGAATTCATTGCTAAATGGAAGAAGCTAGGCCTGGATGTGATTCTCTGTCCTATGCTGGGTCCAGCCTTTAACCATGGCTATGCTGGGAAGCTGTTTGGTAATATCTAGTCAGATGTCCCCAGATGCACATGTAGTATTCGTGGGCAGAGCTAGAGCAAGATATTTTGGTCTCTTGGACATTCCCTGGACGATGTGCAAGGCCTTGCTTTCCCTCTGGCTGAAGGAGGGAAGCAGAGGTCTCCTCTGGGTGGGTCTTCCCATGTCTCTGTTCACCTCAGCAGCAGGTTTTTGGGTTATTGTGGAGAAGGAATTACTGTCACATCCATTGAAGTCATTACACTGTGACCTGGACTGTCCATCCTCCCTGGGGAAGCTACTCCAGGATCAGAGGGGTGGCAGACACAAGGACCAGGCTCTTCCAAAGGCGGCCTCCTCATGCTGCCCAGGACTCGGGCAACAGAGCTGTTCTGCTATTTGCAGTGACTTGCAGAGAGGTGCTTTGATAGCTGCTAGCTATCATAGCCTGAATTCCTCATCTCTTTAGCAACAACCCTTTCAGATCCAAAGTCCCCAGGACTGAGCTGGAAAAATCGGTTATCTTGAAAACATAGCGAGGATTTTCCCTGGGGCATGGAACAAAGGGAGTCGGGATATGTCTAAACTAGATCAAGGACTTAGCTCTCTCCCAGAGCGGATTAATCCTCCTCCTCCTCCCTCATAATGAAAGGCTTGAGGTTATCTCTGTTTTCTACACATGTGTGGCCCAGAAACTTTCCTACCAGAAGCCCCTTTAAAACTTGTGCTTTTTTTCATGGTTTCCTCAGCTTCAGCACTTCCAATCCACAATTCATCCAGCCCAAACTGTCATCTGAAAATCCCTGCTGGCCCAGCACACTGAACCATGCCACGTTGTATGCTCTGTGTGATCTTTTCCAGCTGCTACCTCCTACACCAACTTATACAACGTCTTAAACTTCCCTGCTGGGGTGGTGCCAGTGAGCACGGTCACGAGAGCCGATGAAGAAGAACTGAAGCATTACAGGGGATACTACGGGGACCCTTGGGATAAGAGGCTGAAAGAGGTCAGCAAGGGAAATGTTTCAGTCACATTTAATTCGCAGCAGAAGGCTCTAACTGTGCTGTTGGCACCACAGAACACTTTTCTCATGTTCTCATCTCCAGATAAGATGAGTTTCTTTAATAACAGATTTGTGTGCACCGTGTAAGGACCCTGATTGTGGTGCAGCTAGGCTGGTTTTCAGCAGCTAGAAGTCTGCCCTCTCGCACGTCCTCCTTGGTCTGTCTAATGTCAGGAAGCTCATCCCCTCGCGTGGCTCCCCCGTGCTCTCACTTGCACCACACTGGTTATTTCTTCGTTGCTGCAGGCTGTGGAAGGAGCCGTGGGGCTGCCCGTGGCCGTGCAGTGCGTGGCCTTGCCGTGGCAGGAGGAGCTCTGCCTGCGCTTCATGAAGGAGGTGCAGACCCTCACCCGCGGCTTGAGGAGAAACATGTGACGTCTTCGGGCCATCTCTGGAGCTTCTTCACCACGAATGTGCTTTTTCATCCCCTGCCCATCACTCCAGCCTGCCTCCTCGATGCACAAAGCAAGCTGTAGGCTGTAGGTAACGAGCTGCAGACTCTGAATTACTGTTTCCCTAAACTGGCAATAAAGGCTGTTTTAAATCAGTCAGCAAAATCTCATCTCGGTTCAGTGTTGTTTGTTAGAGTTAAATATGAGCCAAAGGTTACTACCAAAACTAATGAGAGTTAATGTTGGACCAAAGGAGTCCGGTAATGGGCTTGTAATGTTGTAAGATCTGTTGCATGATACAAGGTCAAAGGGCCATTTACCCCAATATTTTGCCAAAAGTGGCCAGTAGCAAATACGGGAGAATACAACCAGTAAGTTTAGAAGTTCTTCTCTACTTGTGCCATTAGCTCATTAAGAGACTTTCTGGAGAAGAATTGTAGTCAGACCACTGTGTTTAACAACCTCCAGGAAAGCTCTCCTTCATCAACCTGATGGGTCCCATCCTGAACCGAGAACTAATTTACTCTCTTAGTCTCCACAACACCCACGGGCAGTGGGCTCCACAGTTTAAACATGCAGTGAGTAGAGGAAGAAAAGCTTCATTTTCTTTCTTAGGTGTATAATGTGAGAAACAGTTTCTAGACCTTATTTGTTCACTTCTGTTTCTTGTTGTTTCTTCCAGCTAAACAATGAGAGCAGAGGGGTTTTATTGGTTTGTTTGTTTTTAATTGCTGGTTGGCACTTGAGGAAAACCTGGGTTCAAGCAATACTGTGGTTGCTTTTGGACTGTTTGAGCTGTCTGGTGCTTCTAATCCTACTCTTGTGCTTTCTGGACCTGTTGGCTGGCCCTTCCAGGCTGGAAGGGAATGTGGGGGTGATGGAGGAGGATGAAATGCTTTGATCACATAATTGTGTTTTGAAACAAGGCATCAGTGTGGCATGGATGCGGCAGGATGAGGCCTCACCCTGGTCTTCCTTCTGCACTACATTAATATGTGCCAATCCTGGCTCCTGAGCCTGACTCATGGTTCTCAGTCCTACCAGAGCAGGGCAAGGAGCCACAGCACAGCCCTCCTCATCAGTGTCACAAAAACCAGGCATCAATGACAATGGGTCACTGATGCTATAAAAAAGTGTATAAATATGTCTAGAGGATGTGTGATGGGGCTGCAACCACTTTATCTCCTTTAAACTAATGCAGGTGAGGATAGCTCGGAATTGGGACAGTTTTTCAAAGGCAAGATGCCCTTGGAAAGTCAGTATCTAGGACCAGGATGCGGTTTTGTTTGTTCCCCAGTCCAAGCTTGAGCGCCAAATACAGTTCCAATGAAAATGGATGTTCTTGAAACTCCAGTTAAGTCCAAAGAAGGTGCTTAGAAATAAATGAGGCACCATCTGATGGTACTAACTATGTCTCTCATGAGTATGGTCACCACTCCCACATGGGGATCTTGGGCTTGAACCAAAGCCATATGAGAAAAACCTCAGAAAAAAAAGATGGAGCTGTGAGTCAGATAGACCTGACTCCTCATCTGTGGACCTGAGGTGTCATTTGGGACATGCTTTTGCTTCCCCACTTCAGTTTCACCATGTACAAAAATGGGGAAAGCAACATGCTCAGCTATGTCACATGAAGGTGGTGAGCATGGGTTAGTTCCTATCTGTTAAATGGTTTGGTCATGGCAAAGCATTACAGATATGTGATATTTTATAAGTTTACTGTGGTCTTTGCACTTTCCGGGTCAGTGAAGAACCTGTGGCAGCAGAATATTGTGCTGGAGGTAATTTCTCTTTCTGGATAGAAATGTTGGGGGGGTGTGCTCAGGAGGGGTTGGTGTTTAACTTTGCCTTTGCTTACATGGCTACATGGTCTCAGCTTTCCAGGCTGAGAGAAGCCATCAAAAGTAAAAGGTAAGAGACCTTTCTCTTGGCAAGTTGGGCCATGTCACAAAGATCTGGTGCAAAAAAGTATTTTCCCATATCCTTTTAAACTCGCATTGTAAAGTAATTTAATGATCTACTGGCTCACTGGACACCCAGTTAAGCCTTTCCCACCATCCAGGACTGATCTGTGTCACCAGAGTGATGGAAACTGGTGAAGCAGGACTGGAGCATCACAGGGAACTACAGAAACCTTGGGCTAAGCAGCTGAACCAGGTCAGCTGAAAGCAAGATGGGTCAGTTTGTGTCGGGTGCAGAAACAAGCACAGGAAACTTCTTTGCCCAAGTCCCGTGCATTTCTGGGAACTCTGATGGATGCGGAACTTGGATTGGAGGTGCACTGGGGACTCTGTCTAGCATTTGCCCTGAGATGGTCCAGGGTTTCTCTTGGCTGCGTAGCTGGGAGGATTTAATCTTCAGTCCCCTGCAGGTACTTCCATTCCTGTGTCCCTGTTGCAGACTGGAGGGAACCGTGAGGCTCCCTGTGGCTGTTGTAGCGCATGGCTTTGCCGTGGCCGGAGAAGCTGTGCCTCTGGCTCGTGCGGGAGGCAGAGATGCTCGCCCAGCAACGGGAAAAGCGACTCCCTCACCAAGGCTCGGCCGCTGCGAATGCCGCTGTGGCTGCTGATAAAATCCCCTTTGAAAGGCCGAGTCTGTTCGGACACAGCCGGCTCAGCCTCCGTTAAACATTTACCAGGTGTCTAAAGGGCAGGATCAGAGAGCAAGACCTAGCGTGCAAGCGGATGTGGGAAGCCAGTGCCCCAGATGCCTCCCAGGAAGGGGTAAATAATTCCCTCATCTGCTGAGCTAGTTGCAGGGGTCTGCATTACACCCAGATCCTCAGAGCCCACCCCTGGCTCAGGAAGCCCTTGCACAGATGCCTGGAGTTGAGGAGAGGATTTGGGAGTCACTGCATGCTCTACTCGCACGCACCTTCCCAATGCATCTGCCTGGTGTAGCTGGTGTCACGGGCAGGAGCTGGAGCTGGATTGGCTGCTGGTCTGTCCCAAGGGGCCTAGTCTGGTAAAACCAACAGTGGTTTTGCTGCGGATGCCACGCAGAGGGAACACAGTAAAATGCCAGCTTAACTAGGTAATTGTTGTAATCTTCAGACTGTTTATTAGAGGATGCCAAAGAGAGTTTTGACCAGAATCCCTCATGAATCTCATCAGTTAAAAACAAAAAGCATATTTGCTACTGTCACCAAATTTAAGGGGAAGCAAGAGCAAACTTGTCTAACAGTTTAGAATGGAGCTGACAATAGGTGAAAAAGAGTGTGTGAGTGGAATCTCTAGCCTTAATGAGAGAAGGTCTCTTTGTCTTTCTATATCCAGTTCACACTGTCTTGGACTGGGACTGGGTTGTGGGATTCTGTGACGACCTTTGTGAGCAGAGACTCATGGAGTCTGAATGGGGACCCACCGCTGTGCATGTATCACGGCAGTGCTGAGCTGTATCTCAGCTGAAAGGGGAGCAGCACGGGCTAAGGAGTTTGGGAGCTAACAAGGCACCCAGCCCATATGTGCTCTCTTGACATACCATCACCATCGCTGTGTGGGGAAATCTTGTGATTTCCAGCTAGATTTTTCTCAGTTCACACTGTCCTTCTAGGTTGCCCAGGAAATAGGAAAGCAGCTATTTCCTTGTGTCTTCTCTTCACCTATCCCACAGCCATTCCCTCCCAAAGGTCATCCCACCATGGTCCAGAGCACCAGGACACGTCCGTCATGCCTCAGAGATTCACTGACCATGCCGATTTCACCTTCCCCATTTCCCAGTCAATCATTGTCCCCCGCACGCCTTGCTGAAGGAAGCTCTGCGGTGACTGGCGTTGGACTTTCAAACCACTTTCTGAGCTCACATAGTGGTGGTGGGAAGAGGGACAGGTTTGGGAAGGCAACTAGGCTGTCTCAACCTTTTGGTCCATTCCCAGGACCGGTGGGCAGCAATACCATGGAGCAGCAGCAGCTCTGGGAGCTCCTGCCGGAGTGGGAAGTGGGTCCTCCCACTGCCCTCGCCCTGCTCTGCGGCTCAGTCGCAGCCCTGGCTGTCTGGAGGTGGCTGGGCGAGCGGCAGATCCAACAGAAAATGGAAGAGGCTCGGAGGAGCCGGGATCAGGGTGTGAAAAGGATGGAGAAGGCTGTTCAGCGGTTCCAAGAACAGGTAAGGTGCCCCTCGGGGGTCTGGATCACACCGGGGGGGTCTGCTGATGTTTCTCTCCATCCCCTTCTAGCTCACTCTCCTACAGCTTTTCTAATACGGAGCCTGGAAGAGATTTGCCAGCAGCCTGGAAAGGCTGCGCTGGGAGGAAGGGAGATCACTGCTCTCCTCACGTGGGATGAGATACAGCGAGGGTCTGTAGCCAGGGAAATGTGAATTACACACTAGGAAGGGGTTTTGGACACGCAGGTGATAACGCATTGCACTTTCACCGACACAAATTCAGGTTCTTAAGGACTTAGAAATGTCTGTTCATTCTAGAGGTGCAAGAAAGAAATTTCTCTTCCTAATTCCGAGTTTATTCAACCGTCCATACCCTTCCCCTGTATCTTTGGCTCTACAACCTTCTTGATGGCTCTCAGAGAGTCTTCAAGAGAGCTTTTTGCAGGGATGAGAGTGAAGACAAGGGAGGTCTCCCAGACCCACAGACTGCCCAGGAGATGCTTGGCCTGACTTAACACTAACAAAGCAGAGGCATTTGGTGTCCTCTGGGAACAACTAGGACACAGCAGGGATGAATAAAGCAGGCACCCAACCTGCATGGATGTGGTGACAGATTCCTACTGGGACATTGATTTTTAACCCCTTTTCCTCCCTGTTCTGCTCTTTTCTGATTATGTCATGGGCAAACCCTTACAGGTTTACACGGGTAATGTACCTACACAGAAAGCACATAACTACAAGTGATATACACCTTTATGAACCTTTTTTTTGAATATAAAATTAAACCATAGAAAGAGCTGGTAGTAGAGAAGTGCCAGGCTTATTCATTTGAGTAGGCCCTACTGGCTTCTTTGGAGCTTGTCAGACTGGGTTGACTCCAGAGCTGACAGCAGTGCCTGTACCCACATGGAGGGATGAAGGGCCAACCTGAGACTTGTGTGCAAAGAATTCATTACCAGCTCATTAGCTCTGTTGTTTGCACAGCTGAGATCACCTTTATATCAAGGGTAAGTGTCACAGTGCATGGAGGAAAGCCCAGAAGCCCTGCCTCAAGTACCTGGAGGTGCTGTCCTGGTGTCCCCTTCTTTTTCGCCTTGCAGGTCTCCCACGTCCAGAGCACTGACATCTTGTCCCTGCCCCTGGTCGAGCTCGCCAGGAGACTGCGGGAAGGGTCTCTGTCCCCTGAGACGGTCCTCTACACCTACATAGAGAAGGTGAGAAACCATTCACAGCACGAAGGGCAAATCACTTGCATTCCCCACACCATGGTGTGTGGTAGGTGGTTGAGGGGATTTGCTGGAGCTGTTGATGATGACAAGTCTTTGATAGAGCAGGTAGTAGAAGAAAGACGGTAAAAGAAAAGGGATCTCTCTGTCTCCTTGGCCAGACCCCTCCTGGGTAGCCCTTTAAGCAGTTTGATCTGGGATACTCTAGGAAGGGCTTATCTTTCATGCTGAACCACTAGTCTTTCCTTTAGTAATCCAGGTAGCTACTGATTGTACCTGGATAATTGGACTGTTCTTAACCAGCATATTTTTCTCAATGTGTCCTGGCAAAGGCCCTGGAAGTGACCCAGCAGACAAACTGCTTACGACATTTTATTCCGGAGTGTGAGGAGCTACTCCAGGAAATACAACGACGAAAGGAGAAAGGGCTGCTCTACGGCATTCCGGTCAGCATCAAGGATCACATTGGCCACAAGGTGCTTCCCTTTGTGCCCACAAAACATCCCACAGGGAGTTAGGTTTGGGGTTAGAACATCCATTACGTCTAATTCTGGGAGCAGGACACTGGGTTCAATCTTGAGGCACTGGGCAAAGGAAGAATATCTGTGGAGTTGCGTCTGGGATGGGTGAGCATGAAAAGGAACAAGGACAGCTTTAGGGGAAGCCTTACCCCTACAAGTGCTTGGCAGCTCTTTGCTACCATAGTTATCACTGGGACAAGGAGTCTTTGGCTTTTCCTGCAACTGCACATGCAAAAAGGGGCAGATTAGTCCTCCAAACACAGATACCAGGTCTTCCTTCCCAAACTGCAGAGGATCTGCACTGACCCTCTGCAGGATCCTCTCCACTGTCTCTTCTCTTCACAGGGACATCTGTCAACCTGTGGCCTTGTGCAGTTCTTGAATGCCCCAATGCAAGAGGACAGCGTCCTAGTCAAGGTTTTGAAGAAACAGGGGGCCATCCCATTTGCATTTACCAACGTGCCGCAATCTCTCTTCAGGTAGTGCCTTATTGGAACCCTCTTCTCTGGCCATGCTCCTGAAGGTAAAACCCAGCGCAAGAGCCAGGGGACAGGCTCCCTTATGGTTCTTGAGATACTGTCTGGCCAAGTTCCCCTTCCTGCCAGCCATCCCAGTTCAGTAGAAAATGGCTATAAAAGCCATTTAATAAGATTTAATGGAAAAGGCACACAAAGAAAAAAATCAAGTGAACTCATGTATTTGAGGGAGCACTTGGCTGTGTTTTCTCCACCACAACCCACAGTAGACAGCTTGAATGCAGCACTGGGACTCAGAGGCCCTAGTTTGATTCCCTGCTCACACATGGTGATCTGTGACCTAAGCCTGAGCCTTGGTTCCCAACTCCTTCTGATGGGAAAGAGCCATGTCCCTAAGGGATTACAGTGGAGGAAGGGGTTGGCTGTGGCACACGGGCTCAGGGCAAGGGACAGTCAGAGGAGGGAAGGCATTAGGCTGTTCCTGACAGGCTGCTTGCTGATTTTCTTCTCCCCAGCTACGACTGCAGCAATGCCATCTTCGGCCAGACGCTGAACCCTCTCAACCACAAGAAGAGCCCCGGAGGCTCCTCCGGTGGGGAGGGAGCCCTGATCGCAGGGGGAGGCTCCATCCTGGGCTTTGGGTCGGACATTGGTGGCAGCATCCGCCTGCCATCCAGCTTCTGCGGGCTGTGCGGCCTTAAGCCCACGGGCGACAGGCTCAGGTAGGTGCCAGGCTCTGCAAGGAGCCTCCAAACCCACGCTGCTCCTCACAGCCCCGCCAAGCCCACACGTTCCTTGTCCGGCACCAACTGTGGTCAAGGATGAGCTGGGGCTGCTGCAGCAAACTGACAGATCTGTCATACCGAACAGCAGGCCCCTGTCAAGGGACTGGGAATTCAGACCGAAGACCCACCCCGGCCATCCAGGTCTCTTGGGATTATCTTACTAATGGTGAAATGACAGTGTGCTTTTTCTGTGCCCCCTCCCAGCCTGTCTGGAGCAAGTGGCCCAGTCAACGGGATCCTGGCAGGTATGTAAATTTAGAGTTGTTTTTCTATATATCAAAAAGGCTGTGGGAGCAGGAAGGGTGGAAGGGGAGGCCAGGATTACTTGTGTCTGGACTCTTCATAGGACAGCATAAGGCTTATGCTTGGGTTCAGTGTGCCTAGATTGCTACAGCTCCTTAGGGTCACCCAAGAGACCCTTATGAGGTCCCTTATGTCATCTCTAAGGCCTGCTGTAGAAGCAGAAGGGTTTTATTCCCTGTCTCTGCTTTGTTTAACCTATGTGCCTTCAGTTCAAGGATCAGCTGTTTATATGACTGGGCACATAAAGTGGAGGATAACAACATGATATTTTAGTGGAGAAGCTTAGACCTGTCTTAAGTACAACTGAAGGGTTGATGCCTCTAATAATCTTTGCTTTTGCAGAGGAAGTCCGGATGGATTGGCCAGCATAGAGGCAAACAGTGGTCCCCGTAGCGCACACACAAGCTCTGCAATGACCAAGAGCTGTCAGAAGGCTCCCTGGATCATCTCACCTCATTGTCTGACCATCCCTTGCAGCCAACTTGGCCACACAGAGAAGGGAACCAGTGTTTGGTATAGCTGCTTGCTCAAAGTGTATGTTGCTTCTCCTCCTCCTCCAGTTCCCTGTGTACTGGGGCCGATGGCAAGGGACGTGGACAGCCTGGCCTTGTGCATGAAAGCGCTGCTCTGCAAGGAGATGTTCCAGCTGGACCCCACTGTGCCCCCCATCCCCTTCAATGAGGAGGTGAGTCCTTAGGGAAGGAGCCCTGGTCCTCTTAAGGGCGCCTTCATGTCAAAACGTGAAGAGACTGCCATTTATTCCATGCTCTTAGGGGTGAGCCACAAGAAGTCTGAGGTGGAATTTCCCACTGTGGAATTATAGAGCCAGTAGTGAACACCAGGGCATGGGACAGATGGAGGGAGGGAGAGTCCAGTGTCCAGACAGCTCCAAGGATCCCACAGCACAAGAAGGAAAAAATACCTCCTCAACATGCATATTTATCAAGGGTTCACAAATGATAACAGCATAACAACATTGCTAATTTTCTTTGAAGGCAGAAGTCAAACTGTTAGAAAAAGATTGGTTAAAAAACAAAAACAAAGTAATTCTTTTTTGCCTCTTAGTCATTGTATGTTGGGTTTTTGGATTTAGAAACCCCAGCAAAGGGTGGGGAAAAGAATGGAGAGAAAGGAGGGTCCCGAATATTCGGAAAGGGAAACTTGTGGAAAACATAAGCAGCAGCTCTCTAACACCTGGACCTTCTATCCCCTTCTGTAGTGGCTTGAGGAGGGCGGCAGGTCTAGTCACAGTAAAACTGGAAGTTGTTAACTAGTGTCTCCTTCCCTTTAGGTGTATTTAAGCTCTGCTCCCCTCCGGATCGGGTACTATGACACTGATGGCTACTTCCCACTCCCTCCCTGCATGAGACGGGCAGTGCACGAAACCAAGGATGCTCTGCAGGCAGCTGGGCATGAGGTGAGCCTGACCTCACCAAACTCTTCTCCTAGGGTGTCTCAAGCTTTGCCTCTCTCGGTTGCACTCATTCCTCATAAAGTAGATAGGAGCCCCAAGTCCATCTGAGAATGGACCAGCCATGGGTAACAGTGTGGGGGAAATACTCTGTGGTAACAGAGATTCTGGTGAAAGGCGCTACGTCCACATTCACAGAGCAGTCACACACACATCTCTGGGGTTGTTGTTCCCTCTCATTCTCCTGGGAAGTGGCTGTCCTGCATTTGAAGTATTTCCACAGTCAGACACGGGAAACCATCCACGTGCCCAAGCTGCCACATTATCTTGTACTTTGGTGCAGTTGGTGCCCTTTGCTCCACCTCGGATCCACTATGTCATGACCGAACTGTTTTTGAAGACATTTTTTGCTGACGGAGGCAAAGCTTTTTTGGATCTGTTGTAAGTAGGAATCCTCTGGCAGAAGTGCCATAAAACATCTCGGTCCCTGACTCATCTTTCCCACCCCAAACAAGAGATACTCAGACTTCTGAGATAAGCAAATGGCTTCTCTGCCATGACTCCCTCTTCCTCTCTGTTCCTCAGCACGGGAGATATTGTAGATCCAGGCTTGAAACCACAGGTGAATTGCTACAGGATCCCAACACTGGGGAAGAAGCTGCTGGCTCTGATTCTTAAACCTCTGGTGAGTCCCCAGCCTCTGGCTCAAAGAAGAGTTGTGTCAGTAAAGCCTGTGGTGCTTGAAAGGGTGGTGGTACTGGGAGATTCCTTAACTGGAAATCCTGGGATTTCAGACCAAGGCAAAAGCTTGGAAGGTCTTTTCTTGCTGGGATTTAAGGAAATGAGGAAAGGACCAGCCAAGAGGTGTAAGAGGATAATGCAGAGGCCACACTAAGGAGTTATTCAAAGACTGGGTGCAGCTGTGCCCACTTTCCTACTGGTTCATGCAACTGGGAAACACAGCAACAGGCACTCTGGAACCTGAAGCCCTATCCCTGTGTTTGGATCTCCCCAAAATGCTTATTTTCATGGGAATTTCTCACAGTTAATAAGGGTTGATGCTCAGTGGCCCCTTCACCAAGTGAGCATCATTTTGTAGCATTTCTCTCCTCCATTCTGTTTTCTCTGGCTCTCTGTTCACTTGGGTTGTTCTCAGCTAACAGGATCAAAAAGATAGCAGTGAATGGGAGACAACCAAAGTGTCTGCAGAAATCTTGTTTCTGTGGGATAACACCATAAAAATGTTTTATTTACTAAAAATAAAAGGTGACTTGTTTCACATCAGTGTTTATGTCAGATGCAAATATAGGGCTGAAGGAAACAAGTTGGGAATCAACAACAAAGTTGGAAACGAGCACAGACAAGAGCTACGAGAAATATTTTTAAGCAATTGACACTATCAGAGAAGTGTCCCCAGAAAGAGCTGGGCTGTGACTGGAGGTCTCCCAAGATGATCCAGGTTGTGTGTCCCACATCACAGCCTAACAGGATGCTCTGCCTAACAGGACTCTCTTGCCTCTGCAGTTTCCCCGCCTGGCTGACTACCTGAGGGCCTTGTGTGGAACAAGGTAGGACAGCACCTCCTCATTTGCCCACTGCAGTGTCTGTGGGGATGAAGAGTGCCCATAGCAGGGTGAGGGACACCGGGCTCAAGATACTCTCTGGAGGGGCTGCCCCCTGTCCTGACTACACTTTAGCCTTAAGGAACACACCCCTTGTATTATAATGCCTTCCCCCAGGGCTTCAAATCTGCTCTAGGTTGCTGCAAGGCGAGCAGCAGTTGACCATGTCCTGCATCTCCCACGGCCAAGACACAAAGTCAAAGGCTTGACATTGCACGCAGGTTGCTCAGGAAGCATTCCCTCTGGGAGAGAGACCCCAGGAGACACTGGGGTGTCCCAGGAAGCAGATGCACCCATCAGTAACGGCTGGATCCACCAAACCTGCCTTGGGTGGGGGAATGGAAAACAGCCTCCCGTGGTCTCTGTCAGCCCTGTTTCTGGGCATCTACCACATCAGACTGCAGTCCTCTGGGCACGAGATGAGTTATAAAACACTTAAGAAATTCACTTTCACAGCTAAACCAAAGTTTTATGTAATGAAGGATTAAATGACATACCCATCACATCCCATTTTTGTTATTCTGTATAGAGACCAGCAATAAAGACACTGATAAAGAAACCAGATCCCCTCCAATACAAATGAGTTCTCCAGTTTCTTCCAAGATACCAAAAATATATCTGTTTAACAACTACCTCAGGCAGTCTGATAAGAGACCTTTCCTCTTGAACCAAATCTGGGATCTGCAAGGGATTAAGGGACTTAGATAAGGTCATACAGCACGCTTGAACAGAACTGAGTATTAAACCCAGCCTCACAAGAAGAAACTTCATTTCATCTTTTCCCAGACATATACTGAGATTCCAAAATAAGCTTTGGAGACAGTGGGATACATGCACTGTTTTGAATAACTGCTAAAATCAGTGAGGAATATCAATTTGGAAGATAATTTAGGAAGTCTTTCTCTCATTTTAAGGCTTAAAAAGTTACTGTGGTTCCATTTGCAGGTCAGCAAGTAAGATGTGGAACCATCAGCATCAAATAATGGTATGTTTTTCTCTCCAACACTATGCTATGAGTTGGGGCTTGGGGTCATTACTTAAGGGGTTGTGGAGTGCTGAAGAGGGCAGAAGATAGGAAAAGCACAAAGAAGAGACAAGGCTGGGCTTGCTGGGTCTTTGGTTCATGCCAGGATGGCCTTCCTGGTAGTGTTGTGATTCTGCAGTAGCTTCTCCATTGTGCAGACAAACGCTGTAACCAACTGCTGCCTTTGCCAGGCCTCTTTTCCTCGTGCTCTGCCCTGCGGGATGCTGCCTCCTTGGCATGCAAGAGCCTGGAGCACAGCTCAGAAAGGCTGAGATGCTCCACGCGCTGACAGGCCCTCGGTGTCCCCTCTGCTCTCCTCCGCCAGGCGTACCGCACGGAGTTCATCGCCAGCTGGAGGGATCTCAGGCTGGACGTCCTGCTTTGCCCTGTCCTGGGCCCGGCTTTCAACACTGGGTACCCTGGGAAGCTCCTCAGTAAGTGACTCTAGGGCCCTGCCAGGAGGGGAGAGGACCTCTGTGGTTGTGACTAGACAGGAATGTGCAGCTGTAAGGACTGCTAGCGAGTTTCCTGGCTCCCTAAGCATTTTACTGGAAAACGAGGACAGACTTGTAGAGGAAGCGATTTGAGGAGAGTTCTTTCATGCAATGGGACTTGGACTCACATACAACCAATTCTCTGTGGTGTCTCCTCCCAGATACAGCTATTTCTCGGGAGGCTTAAGAAATATGCTTAAAGTTTGAAAGAATATAGGTGGCTACCTGAGATCTTTCTTTTGCTTCTCTCAGCTGCCATCTCCTCCACGATGTTGTACAACGTCTTGAACTTCCCCGCTGGCGTCGTACCTGTCAGCAGAGTGACGGAAGCTGATGAAGAAGAGCTGAAGCTTTATGAAGGCTACTGTGACGACCCCTGGGACAGGACACTGAAGCAGGTCTGTTGCACAGAAAGGGAACTACTGGAAAGAGGAGATGAGGGCACAGGAGCATCTCTCCTATGAGGAGAGGTTGAGAGCACTAGTCCTGTTCAGCCTAGAAAAGAGAGGCTGAGAGGAGATCTTATCAATGTATATAAATACCTTAAGGGAGGATGTCAAGAGAAGGGAGCCAGACTCTTTTTCACTGGCGACCAATGACAGCACAAGAGGCAATGGCCACAAACTGAAGCACAGGAAGTTCTGCTTGAATTTGAGGAAAAACTCTTGATTGTGAGGGTGACAGAGCACTGGAACTGGTTGCCCAGGGAGGTTGTAGAGTCTCCTTCCTTGGAGATAGTCAAAACCCCCCTGGACACAATTCTGTGCAATGTGCTCTAGGTGACACTGCTTGTGCAGAGGGGTTGGGCTAGATGATCCCCAAAGGTCCCTTCCAACTTCCTTCTGTGTGGAAGGAACAGAGGCTGTTAAGGGTACTCAGACTAATAATCTTGGTAAAATCAGGATTTTCTAAATGCCTTCATTAATATAAGCACAGTGAGAAGAACGCAAACAAACAGGTAAAATTCTCTATATGCTTCATAAATACATTTCTCACAAGTCCCAATGGTAGGTAAAAATCTGAGAGGGACTAGGGGAGTATCCAAGGCCTAGTTCACAGTCTGCAAGCAGAAGGGAGCTACAAAGCCAAGGCTTCAGTGAGCAGGACCTTCTGCTAGCCCCAGCCTACAGCCCTGCACTGCAATTTCCCCCTGCCCCTTGATCCATTCTGCCAGGCCCAGGCAGGGAGCCGTGGGAGGTCTGAGCTCCCGTGGGTGCTGCCTCACTGCTTGTGTCCCTGCTGCAGGCCGTGCGAGGAGCTGTGGGGCTGCCCGTGGCCGTGCAGTGCGTGGCCCTGCCGTGGCAGGAGGAGCTCTGCCTGCGCTTCATGAAGGAGGTGGAGACACTTCGCCGGGAGAAGACAGCAATGTAGCCTCTCCAGCCCTGGACCTGCAAGGGCCGGAGGCACCAAGACACAGAGGAGAGTGCTCTGACCTCTCCCCACTTCTGAGCTGCAAGATCTAACAGCAAGGAGGGAAGGAGAAAGGATCATCTGTTGCCTCTCCCACTCCTTGCCAATACGTACGTAGCCTGGAAGGCACATGGTGGGTTTCCTAGTTAGCCATTAAAAGGATTATAAATCTGCCTAATTTCCTCCATCTTTGCTGGGATGCCACTGTGTTTATCTCTAAACATCTCACTCACTGAGACAGAGACTAAGCAAGTGTCAAAATACTTTTTCCACAACATCATTGTGCAAACTCTTCACACCACCAAGCCCTTTTGCTAGAAAGGGCCTCTGCCTTGGCCACCTCCCCTTCCTCCTTGGCAGAAAAATTCAGAATGACTAACGGCACCAGCCTGACATTGGGGCTTCACAGATCATGCTGTGATAATCACATCCTGCTGCTCATTCTCATTTGTTCCCATAAACTGATATGCTCAAAAACAATCAGTTCCTCCTACTGCATTAATGACTCTGCAGTGTTCCCTGACCAAGCACACTGTGCAGCCACAGAAACGCTCACGCGGGCCCAAAATGTGGGGCCGGCAGCAGTGCTGCCTTACGTTGGGTTCGCAAGGTCACAGGCTGAGAAGTGCCAGCTTCCTGGAAGGATGGGCATGGATGGGAGGTTCACCTTCATTTTCATGCACGTGACGTCCTGCAGAAGCAGGGCAATGCTTCTCTTCAGAGAGAGCAGAGGATCCATAAAGCTCAGTAATATTTTCTTGCTGGCACACTGGTGTAACTTCATACAGACCTAACTGTGGGCTCTTTTAACAGCAGTGCAGGGGACAGTGTATTTGCATGAATATGGACAGGTCTGCCCAACCATACGTTGACCACAAAAAAAAAAAAAAAAAACAGAAGTGTAGCTATTCAGCAAACCTTATCATAAGCTCCAATAATCTCTCATTTACTACTCACTGATGAATTTGGTTATGTGAGTTTACAGGTACTGTTTGCTCAAAGCCCTAGGAACATCTTCCAGCTGCCCAGCAGACAGTCTCTAGTGTGCCAGACTGTTCCCAGCCTCTTCCTCAAAGCTACCCTGCCCATGAGACAACAGTAATCACATGCCTTTCCACAACACTGTGCTTTTTCCACTAGCACATCTCAAACGTTACAAGAGTATTTCCACCTCCACAGCAGCAGCTTCCTTAAGAACCTCTTCTTCAAGGACCTCAGGCTGCTCCTTCTAAAAATGCAAAGCAAGGAGTTAAGCAGAGAGAAACTATCAGCACTATTTGCAGACAGTGAGATATGGGCCAGAAAACCTGGACTCCCCAGATGGTCTTTGTGAACCTGCTCATTCAGGATCAAAACAGAAGGGAGAAATCATCATTCGCACAGGGAGATTTAGCCCTTTCTGAGACAGGCAGGGTAAACTGCTCTCCCTGGTCAGGTGTCTCTTGCTTTCCACAATAAAGCACCTCAGCCTTAAACAAATAAATGAGCAGGAGACTCCATGGTAGGTCTTTATCATTTATTCTCTATGTCTGCAGTGAAGAAATTTCCTCCAGGACACTTTAAAAATAAATAAATACAAAACCAGTTTTGCTTTCCCTGGAGATTTGGGATATTTCATCAGAGCCAGCAGTAGGAAAGCAAGTTCAGTTGCATTCAAGGTGTCCCGGGATGGTACAGTGAGGTACCTGGAGCTGCCACACAGCCAAGAGGTCTGTCATTCCCTCTACACTCGACGTAACTTGCAGAAGTACATTGGTCCAAAGTTGGCTGTAAGGTGAGGGAGAACAAGCTCCCCCAGCCTGCAGTCTGAGGAGAAAGAAAATGTATCCTGGAAGAGCGTCCGGAAGTAGCTCAAGTCCTGAACGTGGATGCCAATGTTGTACTCGGTTTGTGCAATTTCTATGGCTCTCTCCATCACATACTCATTCTGCAGCTGAGAGAGGGAGCATGTGGAATAAACAACTTCTCCTCCTGGCATGGTAGCAAGGATCCCAGCCCTACAGGCAAAACGAACACACACATCATCATGAGAAAAGGACTGCAGTGGGACACCAGCATTTCTGCCCTCTGGAATTAGGGAGCCAGCACTTAACCCCTAAGAGATGGAGAGAGACTAATCTCCTTGATCTCTGCAACTCAGCAGCCTCACAGCACCAGCGCAAATTCAAGACTCTTTTAAACCACAGCAGCATGCACTGAGGCAAATGCAAAAGGATATTGCTACAGATAGAGACTTCTATATCTATTCTCTTTCTTAAACTCTCCTTATTACCTCCTTCTGGTTACTGCTGGAGATTGTAAGGATATTTAGTTGACCAAGCTTGCTTTTACCTTCTCACATTGCTTGTGGTTTGGTGCATTCAACTACTGGAATTCCAAAAACTACAGGCCTTTTCCCCATCTGCCAGCAGGAGCCTGAGCTCTCCTACAGGCACATGTAATAGGAGAAGAGTTTCACAGCTGGGCGCTCGACAGAGCTGCTATCACAAACACACAAATGACAACACAGCATAGCTTAGAGCTTACTCACACCAGCAGCTGCAGCTGCAGCATTGGCAACATCTGACGCTCCTTGGATCTCCTTTTGTGGAAGATGTTGTTGTCCTCCTCCATGACGGAGTGCCTGTCAGTCGTGCAGGGCACATCCACAAGGACCTGCAGCAGCAGAGATCCTGCACTGATTCTGAGCCCAGTTCAAGCCTGTGGAATCTTCTTCCACAGCCTTCTCTTCACGCAGCTCTTCTGCCCTTGCCATTCACTCTAGCTGGATTAATGTAGCTCTTTGTACCTTGCCTAGGTATACACCTACGCTGAACTGTTAGTTGCTTGGTGCCTTCTGAGTCTTCAGGATGAGCAGGTAAGACACAGAAGTCCTGGATAATTTCACATTCTCACACATATCGTCATTTAAACTTTCCACTCAGTGCCATCTTGCCGGTTCTTGCTACTGTGACAGTTACCCAAGTGGATGCAGCTGTGCACTGCCAAGGCTTAACCACCTCCTGGAGCAGCAAAACCACCTCCCCACAAACAAAACAACCTGCTGAAGTGCAAACATAGCCGGCACACCAACACACCCTTGTCTGACAGCAGCAAGGATCTCGAGCCAGGATGTGGTTGACATAAGTAACTAAGCTTCAGATTTAACCCCTTGCAGATTATAAATAAGGTAGTTTTTTTTAAGGACTATTATACAAGTGCAACTTAGGATATCCCTGCTCCAGATCCTGCAAAAAACAGGCAAGTTTAGCTAGAGGAAGCACTATATGTGACTTAGTCTTACCTCGCTACATGTCAGACTATGGAGACCTAGGCCTACCGAGTTATGCTGCTATATTTAGCTACTGAAATAGAAGGAAACTGAATTTTACGGGATTATCTTCATAGTTTTGGTTACTAACCTTATGGAAAGTTCCAGCCTCCAGTTCTGCCCAGTTCCTTCCATCCCATGAAGTGATACACACAGTTTCCCTGACTTGCTTGGGGACGTAGCTATTGAGAACCTGCTGCAGCCTTTTTGTGCGAGAAATGGAGATATCATTGGCTGCCAGATGCCCTGAAGTAAGAGAGACAAAAGGACACACTGAGAAATTCACTCTGAAAATACCAAATCTGACAAATAAAGCTTCCTGCAAAAGGCAAAAGCTTCTGTCTCTGTCTACCTCCTAATTCTTAGAATAAAGGAGCTCCCAGCTCTATGTGAAAGAAAAACAAAGCAAAACAAATAAAATAAAACAAAGTAAAATAAAATATCACCCTTCTTCCCACCCTTGCTCCCTTGTTTCTGGACAGGAGCTCATCCGTGAACTACATCTTCACAAGAGTCGCATCCCATTCTGCTGGGATGCAACACACCAAATTTGGAAAGATCTGCACTGAAATAACTCCCACAGAATCATGGCTTATTGCCGTCAGCATAGCTCTCATCTTAACCCTGGGCTAGAAAGAGCTATCACAGCAACCTCTCCCATTCCAGCAGTACAAGGTGGGGGAATTTACTTACTACAGAGCCCCGTCTGCAGGATGGCCAGAGTCTTGCCACCTGGAGCTGCACAGAGGTCAAGGACAGAGTCATCAGGTTGAATGTTAAGTGCCAAAACAGGCAAAAGAGAGGCTGCATCCAGGAGGTAATAGTTGAGGATGCCCAAAACGTCTGGCCTGGTTTGTGGAAAACAAATAAACAACTGTGTGAGGAAACAAAGCAAGTTAAGCTGGGTATGTACAAAAGCAGCAGATGTTTACACACACTCAAACCCTGAGACTGGCAATAACAATGCATGGCTTCCAATAGGACTGTACAACAAAACAACAGAAGTCTGGCTGGATATACTGTAGCACTTCTGATAATGAAGTAATAATGGCTTTTGAAAATACAGTTTTAATTCTTTACTCAATTCATGCATAAACATGCCAGTATGACATATATTTAATACTGAGGTACAGAAAACAGGGTTAACAACTCTTCCTTACACCAAAGCTTTTGCTTTGCTTAAGTTTTACGACACTGGAATGAGAAAATTAAGTTTTATTTCTATTCCAAGAATCCCTGATATTCCTGTCATGAAATTGCCACCAAATGGGCTCCTAAGGAAACTTAAACTTGTAAGACGAGTGTCTCTTTTCATGGTGGAATTTAGAAAAAGGTCTGTAATGTCTGCATGGAGCAAAGGAGCCCTCAGCTCTCCAGCTGGCGGGACCACCTTACCGTGCCGAACGGAAGCGGGTGATATCCCCTCTGGGGAACGTGTAGCACTTGACATTGGGGGTGACGAGGGCTGAAGGTGGCGGCAGTTTTGCAGCCTGGCGCTCGCTGGGCGCTTCCTGGGACGCGCTTTGCTCCCCCACGGCTGGTTCCACAATGGAGCCCTGCTGCAAGCCCTGCGCCTTCTGGAGGCCTTGGGAAACGAAATCCACAGCATTCACCAGCTCCAGCTCCTGGGTGACGCGCTCAACGTCGGCGAAACCGTTGACCAGGGCGCCGTACTTCTGCTCGGAGAGCAGGCTGGCCCGCACGGAAGGCCAGGCCTCCCCGAGCTGCAGGCTGTAGTTCATGTCGAAGTTCTGCAGCGCCAGCGCTGTGGACGGCACGCGCGGCGCAGTGGCAGCCTTGGGGAAAAGGAATGGGAGGCATGAGGAGCTGAAACGGAGAGTAGAGAATAGCAGGGTGGGAAACAGCACCAGGCACGAAGGGGTCCCAGACAGACGTGAAATGGCGGCCTCGCCACAACGACCCGCCTATTATCCCCCACGTGAAATGGTGGCCCCGCCACGAGGAGCCCCCTCCATCCCCCACGTGAAATGGCGGCCTCGCCAACGAGAACCCCCCTACTATCCCCCATGCGAAATGGCGGCCCCGCCGCGAGGACCCCCCACTATCCCCCACGCGAAATGGCGGCCCTGCGGCGAGGATCCCACCCGCTCCGCTCACCCATTTCTTCTTGTGTCGGTAGCGGCGCGGCGCCGGGCCCAGCAGCGGCCCCAACGGGCCGGGCCGCCGCAGCTGCAGCAGCAGCAGCCGCGCGGCCGCCATGGCCCCGCACCGCCCCCGGGGCGGGCAGCGCCGGGCGCGGGGACGCGGCCGCCCCCGGCGGCGGCTCCTGGGAGCGCGGCCTCCCCGCCGCCGTCCTTGGAGACCCCGAGCCCCAGGCGAAGGGAGATGGATGGCGGAGGGGATGGAGCCGGGCCCCGGGAGGGTCTCCTCTCTCCCCTGCCGCGTTGCTTTGGACGGCGCCAAAGAGGCTTCGCCGCCACCAAGAAGCAGCCGAGAGGGACAATTAGCAGCGTCCCCACAAAAAATGACACATTGATGCTTCCCTAGGGAGAGCACCAGCTTTCAAGGCTGGGAACAGAACTCTTAAAGAAAAAAAAAATCACAAAAAGCCCGTTTAAAAAGTCTTCAACCAGTGCTGAGGGACATGGTTTACCAGGCATGGTGCTGAAGAGCTTACGGTTGGCCTCAATAATCCTGAAGGTCTTTTCCAACCATAACAGCTCTATGATTCTATAAAGACCTTTTCCTAGTTGTTCAAGTACACCATAGAAGTCACATGTCTAATATTAAAAAAAGTCACCCCACGTCCTTCTTCCTGAATCTAGTTTAATTTAAATACTAGTTACCATATGAACAATATCCATCTTGTTGGGCTTGAAAATATCTGGTGCAAGCAGAAAAACTCTTGCTCATGGGATTGCATTCCAGCTGCTGCCCATAAAGGCTGCATACAAAGGAGGTTCCCAAAAGTCAGGAAGAGCCCCCCTCCCATAGGCACCATAACCCACCCCAGTTTCATCCTAACTGGGATTGGCCCAAGTGAGAACCACAAGCATTAAGAAATAAAAGGAAGGTATTTCCACAGGAACCCGATGTTTAATATGGAAAATTACAGAATATTCTCATGTGTTTTGTGTAGCTGCACATCTTCCATGAAAACACACGCAGCGACATGCTGACCATCACTGCCCAGCTGCCAGGAAGTTGTTTCGTTTGTATTTCACATTCACAAGAAAGGGGCAGCAAGCAGCACCGTGAATTCAAGAAGAATTTTCTGTTGCATTGCGGAAGCAGATGGATAAATACCCCAGTGTTCACTTCAGTTTACTAAAGAGTTTGTGAGCAACCTGAAAAAAAAAAAAGAGAAGCATTTACTATCAAATTCTCTCAGTTCAAAACATTTGGAAATTAGCACATCTTTTTACCCATCACTTGTTTTTTTTCTGCACTAATGTGCGTGGTGCTCCTCTCTGCTATTCTCAACGTTTTATCAGCCTCAGAAAAATCACTTAAAAAGATAACAAGCTGAAATTTCTTACACAGCATCATAAAAAGGGTTAATTCTGAATGAGTAAAGCTAATATAGCAAAGTGGTATTTGTACTGCATAAATACATGATTCGCACCATTGTTCAAAGCCTACAGAATTTCAGATAGAACTGTAATAAGGAAGCAGTTCCCCCAAAATAAATCAGTTCTTCAGAGCTCCTGTCAACTGTGACTCAGGCGAGGCCAATGGTTGAACTGTTTTCACCCTCAGAAACACCGTTACACGCTGCTGTGCTCCCAGCCCCAGCAGGGCGGCTGCGCCCACCGCGCCGCACTTACGCAGTGGTCCCTGGCGTGCAGGAAGTCGAAAAGCTCCTCGGTGCACTGCTCCTCGGTGTGGGACCTGGAGGAGACGCGCGCGTCGCACAGCTCCAGGCGCTCCCGCGCCTTCACGCACTTCTCCGTCTGCTCGCACTGCTCCCTGATCGTGGTTAAGGGGTCCTGCAGACACAGGGCTGCCATGAGGACAGACCCAGCGCAAGGCAGCGATTCTCCCCCTGCAGAGATGGCGGCTGGTTTATCGGTTATGGCTGGCGGGAGCCATACATCCTTACCAGAGCATGGACTCAACCTGCTTCCCCGCTCTGGTTTTCACCCCAGCACAGAGCAGGGGGCCGCAGCCCAGGCCCAGAGACGCGCTCGGCGCCGCCATCCCGCGCGCCCCGCTGCGAGGGGCACCGCGCCGCCCTGCAGACCCCAGCGCAGGCCGGGCTGCGGGAAGGGCCCGGCGCCCTGCACCTCCCGGCCCGCCGCGCTGCCGCCTCCGGCCTCTCACCACCAGCTCCTCTTCCTCCTCCTCCTCCTGCGGACGAAGCAGAGCGCACACGTTACGAGCACCGCCCGCCGCGGCCCCCGGGCAGGGCAGTGCCGGGCTGTCCGCGGCCCGGCCGCGCTCACCTCGGGCTCTCCGGCGTGAACGACGGTGTCGCGCAGCCCCATCGCCCCGCGCCGCCGCTGCCGCCGCGCAGAAGGACTCACCAGGGTCACCCGCCGGAAGCGCTTCCCGCCCGGAAGCGACGCGCGCCGCGACCTTCCCAAGAGAGCGGCGCCTGGGAGCTGAGCGCTTCCCTTCCCAATATGGCCAGGCACCACTCGCCTCAGCTCCCTACCGCAGGACGCTACCTCTTGCTTTTGTTCTCCTTTCAGTAACGGCAACACCACGGCCTACTCGCCATGACCTCCCTGCCCGGGCTGTACTCTCCTCCTAACCCGCCCTGCAGGGCAGAGGCGCCGCTCACACTGACCTCCCCAAGATGGCCGCCGGCGCCGCCCGTCCCTCCCCCCGCCAAGATGGCGCGCGTGGCGGCGCGCCCCCGCCCTGCCCAAGATGGCGGCGCGGCCGTGGCGGCGGCGCTGAGGCGCGCTCTGCGCGGCCATGGAGGGGCCGCCCAGCCTGTGGGCGCTGAGCGGCGCGGCCGTGAGCCGCAGCATGCGCGCCCTCGAGGCCGACGTGTGGGGTAAGGCGCGGGGCCGGGGGGGCGCGGGGCGCTGGGGCCGGCCCGCACGCCGCTGCCCTCTCCTTCTCCCGCAGCGCTGCCCGGGCACCTCCTGCGCGGCCTCCTGCCGCTGCTCAACGTCTTCTACCTGGAGCGAGCCGAGGGCGCCGCGCGGCGCGCAGGTGGGGCGCGAGCGCGGGACGGGGCGGCCGCGGGGACACGGAGCCCGCGGGGAAGGGGCGTCCTCGCCACCGCCATCCTCGGGCACGGGAGACACTGACCCCGAGGGGGAGGCACGAGCCCCGCCGGCGGCGGCGAGCAGCCACCAAGCACGGAGGGGAAGCCCTCGGTGGACCCTCGGTGCGGTCATGAGCCCCAGGTTGGAGGAATCCCCCCACCCCCCCGAGCTGGAGGGGTGATTCCATGATTCCCAACCTGGAGGATCAGCTGCCCCCCAGACTGTGGAGATCCCCTCTTCTTCCCCCCCACCCCCCCAATCTCAGGGACAGACCCTTCCAACCTGGAAAAATCAGTTCCCAAACCGAAGGGACTAAAGGGCCCCTCTCCCCTGCTGCATGGGGGGACGCCCCCCACCATCACTTGCTCAGACCGCAGGGATGGAGCTTGGCAAACTGGAAGAATAAGCCCAGAAACACAAACAACATAATTACAACCCTTGCCGGAACGCTGCTGCTCAGCTTGGCCACCTCATCGCCAACGCATGGAAATCCAACCGGAAAGGCAGCCGCACCGCTCCAAAATCCCAACCCCTCATGGACACAGCGGGGTTTACCTAAACGTAGGGTGTTTTGTTTCCTTGGCTTACCATTTGCTTCTTAGGACCAACAAAGGCATCCATGTTGTAAGTCCTGGTTCTTAAAAGGTGATGTATTTTTACTGTGTTACATCCTACGTAACAAATGCAAAACATCTTTCTTCTGCTGTAGGGGCTGAATTTGTTTCCCCCTATAAAGCTATTTTCTGAGCTGCCCCAACAGGCATCCGAAGCCCTAGGAGGGGTTGTCTGCAGCACTTTAGGCTGGAAGAAGGGCTAAAGGTGCCTAGTTTCTTTTTTTCAGGCCTCTCAACGCAGCCAATTTGGCGCAAGCTCTGGGATGATGTGATGAAAACCAGGCCACCCAACGCAGAGGTGAGGAAAAGCTGCTCGTGGGGAGTGGAGAAGGAGCGCAAAGCAAATGCTATGGGTTTGCAGGAATTTTCTTTACGTAGAACTGAAAAAGCTCCTTTGACTTGGCATAATAAGAGAATGGTTAGGAGACAAGTTAACCATAGTCTATAAGTACACATAACTCCTTCCACAACAAGGAAGGAGATTGTGGACTAGGAAACTGGTTTCAGTTGTGCTAGTAGCTTTGCTTGAAGCAATAGATACTTTAACAGAAAGCAGTAATTTCCTCTAGAATAAGATGTTAGCTTTTAGTTGATGTGGCTTTTGTCCTGGTTTACCCTGAGATGATGTAATTGCAGAGTGTCACCTGTTGGAGGAAGAAGTTCCTCGAAACATTCTTCTCCAATGTTCTTCACGGCGTCTTGGATGTTTCCTCCGACTGGCGTCTCAACGACCATCATTTTTCACCACTGCTGCACAGCTCGCAGCACGTTACCCAGCTCACGCTCTGCAACATGCTGCAGGCTGTGACCGAGCTCACTGCTGAGCACAACCAGAAGGTGCTCGAAAACCTGTCCAGCTCCCTGCAGATACTGAAGTTTCGGCACCTGCTCTCCACAGACCAGTCCATCCGACGCGCGCTGGTTGTACTTCTTCACCGACTGATTCACCATGGCTCTGTCAGCCAAGTGTCCATGTATTCCTGGCCTGTTCCTGACACGGTCCTTCTCGTTCTCATTTTGAGCATGAGTGCTGGGTACTGGTGCTCAGGAAAGGTGCTTCCCTACCGCAGTAGCCCCTGTGGCCTTTGCAGAGAGGACAGAGCCCAAGGCCAGGAGCCTTGCCATGAGGAGGAGCATGACAAGCACCAACAGGCCCCTCAAGCAGAGGTGAATGGACACGGGGCCGACATTCCCCACAGCTCAGCCATCTCCCCACGGAGAGATGGTCCTTCCCCAAACGCACTGTGTGAGGAGGGAAGCGGCGAGGCCTCCTGTGACTCCCCGGCAGGGTCTTCTCCTCACTGCCCCTCACAAGGGCTGTCCTGTCGCCCCGTCCTTCAAAAGCCCCGTAGACGTCAGAAACCTGCGCTCGGGAGGAGACGCCGCTGCCCCCGGCGAAGCAGGGGGACCTACGATGGCCAGGAAGACCTTTATGATTTTGTTTTTACTGTTGCTAGAGAGAATACTTTGGAATTACATGAACACAACGTCACAGAAGGAGAAAATGCTGATAACTGTACTGGCTCCGCCACAGGATCTCCGTGTTCCAGCAGTGCTGGTTGTAAGAAAAGAGGAGGCTCTGCTGGGACCTTTTCACTGAAAACTGCTCACCGCTTCCGAAGCGTCTCCACACTGGAATTGTTCTCCATTCCTTTGACTGAGGATGCTTGCCGGACTCTGAGTAACCTGCTGAGCTCCTGGGAGTCATTAGAAAACCTGGTTCTGTCTTACAATGGTTAGTGGTATGAATGGGATCCCTCCTTCTAGCCTTGTTTTAATAGTAAGATTTACTGCTCTGATTTGCCCTCATTTAATTCCTTTGCTTTTAATGGAATGAGCATTTTGAGAGTAACTAGTCCTGAAAACATCATTGGCAGAGACTATCATATAAAGATAGTGAGAGTTGTTTGAAGGGAGAAGAACAACCAGAAGTGACAGAGAAGGGCCTTCATACGTTGGAGGAAATGATGCTGAAATGAAAATATGGAATTGCAGAACCCGTTAGGCATGAGGAAATAAAGGGAGGGGGATATAAACCCAGTAGATCTCGAGGGCACAGGCTGTGTCCAGGAAGCAAGTCCAAATGCAGGGCAAACTCCATTGGCATCCTGAGCCCACCTTCCTGGGGGCAGGAGGGACAGGCCTGCCCAAAGCCTGCCCGTTTTTCCAGGCAGGTGGATCCTCTCGTGCTGCGTTTTCACAGCTTGCACAGCGCAGCTGCAACTGCAGCCTGTGCGAGACAGTACAGCGAGAAACACGGCATGTTCCGCGGGCAGATGGGAGCTTTGCAAAGAGAGGAAGCCCAAGCAAAGCACTCGTGCTCCTTACCCTGACCGTAGCCTCAGGATCCCTAGGTCAGTGCACTGGACAGCTGCAGGTAGCTTTGATGGTGGTTTCCTGCTGCTTCCCAGGAGAATCAGCCTGTTTGCTGGTATCTCTTCCAGCAAATGTTGCACTAGGAGAGGAAGCACCAGCAGGAGAGAAGGGGGCCCATCTGTCCCAGAACACCCCGTGGCCCTGTGTTCAAATATCTCCTCGAGGAAGGGGGGAACCAAACCTGCCTCCCTCTCCCAAGTTCCAGTGTAGCAGAAGGCTCCTCCTCTGGTGCTTTGTGGATTTACCCCTTGACTTCATTGCTTGGCTGGGCACTGAACAGAAAACTCCATGAAAACGGCCACTCCAGCCGTGTGTGTTGCAGCTTTGGGTCTCTGTGTGTGTGACACCAGTTCAGCTTTCTGTAAAAATGTTGGTTCCAGGCCTGGGAGAAAACATCCTGTGCGTCGTGTCGGGGCTGCGGGCGCTGTGCCGCCGGCCGCGCTGCCGCCTGCGCCTGCTGCGCCTCAGCGACGTCTTCTCCCACATGCCCTGCATGGAGCTGGTGCGCTGCATCCTCAGCGCCCTTCCCCGCCTCCAAACGCTCTCCGTCAGCTTCGATCTCAAAAACCACACAGAGGGGAACAGGCCAGGAGGGAACCTGAGCTGCAGCGAGACAGAAATCCCAGGTAGGAAATGGATTTTGAGCGATGAATGGGATGTGGCTGTTGAACTGTTGAGCAGGCTCCGTCTCTCTGATGGTGTGTGGGCTCTAGGCCTGAGGCAGCTTTGGTGGCAGGGCAGTATTCCGTGGTAGTCACACACCAGAGGGGATGGTTCAACACTTCCAGCCCTCGGGTCACAGTTTGGGAACTTGCATCAGGGCATTTTCTCTTCAGAGGTGTCTCGTGTCTCTTGTTAGTTGCTGTCACAGGAGAGTAATGTATTTCACTCATAAGAGAAGCAGCTTCTTGAGATAAGAGTGATTTAACAGGGTTCGATGGCAATGTATCCTTGCTTCTTTACTGTATGGAGGGTAAAACAGTAACTGCATAAAAGGTTCAAACAATTGTCAGTATGGTCCTCTTGAGGTTCAGAGTGCTTTGCCCTTGCTCCTCCTCAGAGGAGTGCTGGGGGCAGCTAGATCCAAACTTGTCCCAGATGTCGTCAGTGGCTTATATCTAAGGGATTATGTGCACAGTCAATCAGAGATGCAACTTAGCCAGGTTCTAGCGCTGTTAGTCACTTGCTGAGGACCTGTCCTGCATGAGGCATCTCTCAACCTCGAGGAGCAACCGTGAGAGGAGCCGCTGTTCAAGGGGAGGTTGTGCCACACAGCCCGCTTGCCGTGGGCCCTGGGCTGTCCCCTTCCTGTTGGTGGGCCAAGAGACTGACTCGTGGTCGTGTTTGCACAGCAGTGGTAGGTGGGTTGGCACGTGCTCACTTAGTCCCTGGGTGCCTGCCGGTATCTGTCTCCCCAGATTCCAGTTTGAACCAGGAGTGGCTGTTACAGCTGTTTGATGGTCACGCCTGAGTTGGGTTATGGAGAGGTCAGGTGCAGGGGCAAGAGCTCCTTGTCACACCCAGAACAGAAAAGCAGAAAGCAGAGCCCGAGTGAGAATCCCCTGGGGTAATGGAGCACTGCCTTGGGAGGACGCTGACCACGCTGTGGATGAACTTTCCTGAAGGAGTGCTTGCTGCCAGTACAGGGTAGATGTTGGTGTCCCCAGGGTCTTGCATGACTCCTGAAATGGGCCTTTGGTGATTTAAGTTATGCCAAGCGTGCGCTGCCATGTAGCTCTGTGGGGTAGGATGCTTGACACAAGCATTTCCATCTTACACGGCACCCGTGTCAGCTGGGCCGTGCCGAGGGCCGGCTGCACCACCACACTGAGCTCCGGCACTGCTCTTCTCCCCTCAGAGAGCTCCCTGGAGCAGCTGGAAATCCGCTTCCCGCGGGAGCCGCTGCACACGGCGCTGCTGCTGCCAGTGCTGCGGGCGTCGAGGCTCCTGCAGCAGCTCTCCCTCGACAGCGCCGCGCTGCCCTCCCCGCGGGAGCTCGAGCACCTTCTGCAGGCGCTCAAAGGTACCGGGACAAACCCCGCGGCGGCGGCAGCTCCGTGCTGGGGTCGCCCTTCCTAGGGGCCTCGCTCTGGCTTTTCAGGTGACTTGGGCTCTGCTACGGCTTCCTGCAGACACCCCCAGTCACACTGAAGCCAGCCAGGCTCAGCTTGACTCTGGAAGCAATTCCACTGTGTTGGTGGGGCTCAGCACCCCAGCACGCAGCACATGACAGGAGTATTTAAATGCTCGGGCCTCTGAACCTCCTGGATGTGAGTTCTGGGCTTTTGCCAATTCCCTCAGCCCTTTTAGCACAGAACCAGCTCGGGTGGGTCCCTTTCCCGCATGCGGACATCCTTGAAGTCACTTGAGTAAAGGAAATGAGTCCCAGCCATCCCCTTTTGTGCTGAGCATGTGAGCAGGCCTGCACAGCAGGTTGGTCCCTCTTTATTCACAATCCAGTCAATGTATGGGCATAAACTGGCAATTGTGTCAGGTTCTTTTTAGCTCAAGACCACACAGTGCTTTAACCATGAACTTGCGCTTTTAGAATACAATCCAAACTTGAAGAAACTGAGCTTTCATGATGTGAACCTGGCTGACCACCAGAAGGAAGTTCTGCTTTTGCTTCAGGACCCCATCCTGCAAGGTATGGCAAATTCCTAGGCACTCGTGTCTGAAAAGGGCTACCCCGAGGACAGCTGCTTTTGACTGGCCACTGTTTTAAGAGGTGGTCTTAGGATGCACAAGCCCTAGGCCGATGCCACGGCCCTACAGCTGTTGGCAGAGAGGGAATGAGTCTATTTCTCTAAGTTAACAGGGCAGAGGGGAGCAGATGAAAGTTGATTGTGCTGCAGAGAGGAATCCCTAGTCTTGGAAATAAAACAAGAGGTTTCTAACCCACAGAGCTTGTCTGCTTTTAAGGGGGTTAACTGGGATCACTGCTGTCTTCAGGTAACGAAGCAGAGGTGCTGTCCTGTGCTCCCTACGGCAGGCACCTTGTAACCTGCTACCTGCTCCTGAGGAAGCTCCTCTTGCCTAGGTGTGAGGCGCTGCAGCCAGCTGCAGGATGTAATTATGGAATAAAATGAAGTGTGCAGGGAGTACTTAAAATACACTGGGAATCTGCTTTTTCTCCAGAAATCACCTTCTCCTTCTGCCGGCTCTTTGAAAATTGCACTACTGAGTTTCTGTCAGAAATCATCAATACAGTGAAGAGAAACTCAACTCTGAAGAGCCTCAAACTGCCCGGGAACCGCCTTGGTGCGTGCTCTTTATTTAAACGTGTAGGATGGTTTGCAGCTTGTTTCTAACAAACACCTGCATTTTTCCCACATAGGGAATCACAGACTGGTTGCCCTCGCAGACATTTTCTCTGAAGATTCCTCCTCTTCTCTTTGCCAGCTGGATGTCAGGTACTTTTCCCCTAAAAGCATTACTTCTTATTTCAGGAGGCCAGACCTAGTATGGGGTCTGGCAGCCTGAGCACAGTTCTGTTCCTTCCCCCGGGAATATGCCCAAGAAAAGCTTAGAGAACACTCTAAGAGTCCCACAAAACCTAGGGGACCTCCAGGAGGGGAGCAGCCCTTGCCCTCTGAAGCATCACACTGTCTCTTTCATAAATGCTTCAAGCCCCCGCCTTAATGCAGCTTCCTTTTTTTCCCCTCCTCTCTGGAAGATTGCTGCAGACCCTCCCTGCTGTGAGCGGTAGAACTAATGTCCTTATGTACCTTTATTCTTAGGCATCAGCTTGAATAGCTCTGTCCCAGTCTGCTGAACGTGCCCCTAGCCCTGTAAGATGCTAAGAATCCGTTGTGGTGTTTTTGTCACTGCTAAGACCAGGTGCCCAAGTTTAACTTGCCCATGGTTCCTACCACAGTTAAACACTTCTCATAACTTCTAGCCCTTAGTCTAACTGTTTCAGTTGTTATGCACCAAAACTAACCAATCCTTCTCAGTCTGTATGGCTGAATTGTATTACTTTGCACTGAAAGTCTGGAGTACCTGCATGGGCTTTAACCAGAGGGAGCAGAAATTGAAACTAGTCAAATTATACTCTACAACCTTAATGACTTGTTTTTCTTCCTGTCCTTCTTTCCCTGGAAAGCTCAAATTGCATCAAACCCGATGGGCTCCTGGAGTTCACAAAGAAGCTGGAAGGCCACATCCAGCAGCGAGGGGGCCGCATTAAATTCACCCACCTGCGTCTCTTTCAAAATTGGCTGGACCAGGACACGGAGACGGCCCAGGAAGCGCTTCGGCGGCTCCGAGCTGTGTGCAGCGTCGTCAATGACACGTGGGACTCCTCGCAGGCCTTTGCTGACTACATCAGCGTCATGTGATGGACACGGGAGGCTGGAGCAGCTGCTACCAACAGGCAGTTCAGTCCATGAGCAGCAAGACTTACATGATAGTGCTGGGGGGGAATTTTTCGCCCCTTGGTCCAAGCAGAGTACACAGTGTTTCTGGTCACTTCTCTACTGATTTGAAGAGGTGCTCCAGGGAAGTGATGCAAGATCTGTCTTGTGACTGCTCCAGTTCCATCCTCTTCCCCCATGGGCTACACAAACTGGGCCAGGTGCTTCCAATAAACTTCTGAGAGCACCTGCAGGTCTCTGCACAAGCAATTAATTTTACTCAGTGTAGTCAAAAACATAGTTGTTGTTTCAGTCAATTTCTCATAAATTAGAACTCCTCATTCTCCATAAAGGGAATAGAAAACAAACAAGCTAAAGGAAGGCCCAAGCCTGAACCTGGTACATGTGGAAAAGTCTGCTTTGTTAGAAAAAAAAAAATACAGCCCATGTAGCCTGCTGTTTATTTGTAGTCATCAATCAGGGGCCAGAGCCAAGTATTCTTGCCCCTACTCAGTATCTGCCCTCACTTTACACGAGTTTGTTCATTTGTAACATTTTTATAATAAAAGTGGGTTTAAGGCCCATAATGAACCAAAATGTGAGTTTTATTACTGCAGTGTAAGGATATTAAAATACTACTTGATCAGGGGATCCTGCCCATGCTAAAGCAGGTGGTTTTGCAAGGGGCAGGACCTTAAGAGGGCTCAATTTCCTACTGTGTGAATGTTCTTTCAGGACAGATTTTTTTTTTTTTGTCATGAATCTGTATTCAAATGCGATTAAAAACGCTCACATTTCACCACAGAAATGGATCCTGCCATTTCCTGCTCAGCAGCTGTAAGCCAGAGCTGTCAGGGGAGAAAAATATGCACATCAGCTGCTCCAAAGCTGCAGGCTTAACTTCAGCTTGAAGGCAGAACTTGGCCAAGTAGAAGGCACTGACATCAACAGCAGGAGAAGCAGAGCTGATCAAGCCCCCCTGCCTAGTTACACCCAGTTCCTACAGGGCTTTTTTCCAAGCACACACTGCAGTAGCAGAGAAACAGCCGTAACGCTCCTTGCTGCTGCAAGCAGACCCTGCCCACCACGAGGGGCCTTCCCACCTCTCGAAGCCACACGGTGGTTCTGCTCTTCCACAGTCCCAGAACAGACCAGCACCTCGTGCTTTTCACTGCCCCTTTTCTCAAAAGGGACAAGGGACTATGGCAAGGCAGGCTGCCACAGGAGCCGGCCCTGGCCTCCATGGGGACAGGGACCTGTTAGGGAATCCCTCGCTGCTCCTCGTGGGAGTGATGATGGAAGGTGAAGGTGACAGCAACATCCCAAGCCGCTTTTAGCACCGAGTCCTGCAGTCCCCGCTTGTCGGCACAGTGGTTCCACTGGGAGAGGTCCGAGGTGCAGTCGGACCCTTCCGGAGGCGGCCGCACCTGGTGGCCGTTCACACAGCGACGACACTTGATCCTGGAACAGAGAGACCTGGTCAGGACATGGTGCAAGGTCCTTCCTCCACCTTGCTGGCCTAGGGGTTGCTTAAAAATGCAGCAAAGTAGCATCTGGTTTTGCTCTCCATCTACAATAGCAGCAACTGGATTTTCAGGCTGGCTGAATCACCATGCTGGCTCACAGACGCTCTCTGGAATGTGTGACAGGGGTGTGAAGAATCACGGGGTTTCGGAACCCTTGGGGTTTTGTTCCTAATGGTGCCTCCCTCCCTGCTTAGCTACGTGGAAATGGGCTGCTAGAAGTCAACCTCCATCCAAAACAAGGAGAGAGGAGCCAGCAGACACAGAGGCAGTTTGGGATGAGCATCTCTCGAAAGGTGAGGGGTGCTGCTCAGAGCAGAGCCCGCGACTGAACACTCATTGCTGGTGCATTCTCAGCACTGCCTCAGGCTTCCTAAGCTGAAGGCAGCACATGGGGCTCCGAGCTGCCCTTTCCTGGCTCCCTCCCTGATCCGCAGGCTCTGCTTCCTTGGAGATGCACAGCTGGGCTGCCGTGTCAGGAGACGAGAGCAGCCGCCCTGGCAGCCGTGCAGGCGAGACACGGCGAGAGAGCTGAGCTCCACAGAGGATTAAAACTACTCCTCCCCATTCCTTGCCTGCACTGAGTCTTACTGACTTTCCCAGGGAAGCATTTTCCTGCATTTCCTGTCCTCATTCTTGTGCCTACAATACCACAGGTCTTGCAAAGAGGACACCAAGATCTTTAGTGGCCACAGCAGCCCTGGCAGCAGAAGCAGCTCAGTGCTCTGGCACTTGGGGACAAGGCCAAAAAGGGCAGGGACAAGTCCAGCTCTGGCAAACAGCTTTCTCGTTACCTGCAGTGCTTCACAACCTCCAAACACAGGGAGCTGATCAAATTTACTTATTTGTCCAGCTCTCAAAGATTTTGTAAGACAAAAAAAAAAAAAAAAAAAAAAAGAGGCCATCAATCTCCTCTTGCTTAAGGAGGTTCTGAATCCAGCAGACTGAACAGCAGCAGGTTTTTGCTGAGCCCATCCACCCTTACTCAATACACTCACTTGTCGTGGGTGTCACTTGTGGTAGCCTCATTCAGCGTGAACAGCTCCTTGAGCTCTCCGAGTGAGAAGTGCCTCTCCACGTCCTGCTCCTCATCCACCACGCAGCTGCTGAGCGCCTTCTTGTGGGTCTGGCGCTGGAAGATCTTCTCCTCTATGGTCCCTGTCTACAAGAGAGAAAGTCACAGAGGAAGCATGGTTGGGACACCAGTATGAACGAGTTTGGGAGCTAACAGCAGCATTGGTGGCTAGAACCAGTTGGGAAAGAGACAAGTGAGGCTACAAAAAGCATCGTTATTGCTTGGCACTGCTGTGCTTGACTGGAACAGTATCTTCTGCAATCAAACTCTCATTAGGAGAGAAGAAAAAAGAAAGAAAAATAAAAAGCAACAGCAAAAGATACTACAGGTGACATGAGCATCAGCATCAGCTGTATTTTCTGGCACATCCACACACTGATCAGTAACACACTCTTGAGGAGAGGGAAGTGACCTGCCCCTGAAACAGCTGGGCTTCAAGGCCGCTATGCCACATTGTTAACGCAAAATCTATGAGAAAATCCACGGCTATTTTGCAAACAAGTGCAATACAACAGAGAAGTGTGAACACTCAGGTTTGTAGACTGGCTTTTTTAGTTCTAAAAGCAAAGGAGTGTTCTGGTTCCTGATGTAACCAGGTCAGAGGAAAATTGGAACCCCATAAGGAGCAGCTGGACAAAGATCACATGCAAATGCACAGAGAAAGAACAAACATCATCTGCCTTGCCTAAGTAAAATATCAAAGTATCAAGGAACACAAGTTTATAAAACTGTCAGTGATTCAAGGAAGACATGAAGTTAACAAATGGCAAACAAGGGGTATTTGTGATCAATATACACTACTGATAGTGTAGCCCTATGCAGTCAGGGGGCATGAGCAGCAAGAATGCTCCTGTCTCCTGACTTCTAGAGCAGCTACCCCACTGCCTGACTGGCAGCCCCATTCCAAAGGCTGCTGTGACCCCTGGAATAGAGCTGCTCTCTAATCAGCACGTGTACATGCCACAATTGACTGCAGACAAGTCAATAAACAGAGATTTCAAAATCAGACACCCCACGAAACTAAAGTCAGATGCCTAAATGACTTCAAAGAAATAAAGATCTTAGCATCGTTTCACACTCACGGAAAGCAGTCGATAGATGTAGCAGGTCTTTTTCTGGCCGTCCCTCCACACGCGAGCCATGGCCTGCTCGTCGTTAGCTGGATTCCAGTCCGGGTCGAACATAACCAGCCTGTTGGCCCCGATCAAGTTCAAACCGCAGCCGCCCGCTTTGCTGCTCAACATGAAGATGAACTCGGGGCTCTGCAAAGACAGACAGACACATGTGGATTAATGTTCCCCCGTGTCCACTCACAGCTCCCTGAACCGGGAGGACAGCTGGGGGCAAGTGGCAAATTCCACATACTGAGGGGCTGTTGAATCGCTCCACGATCTTTGCTCTCTTTTTAATGGACATGGTGCCATCCAGCCGGACATACAAGTACCTGGAATACATAACATTTACTACAGCCTGAGCACTGCAAGAGAAACCCATATTTCACAGCCTTGTGAGAAGGGGTTGGGCTTTACGAGCTTTGCCAGAACTTTTCTGCCAAGTGACCCACAGCAGCCAAAGCACAAGTCATATTAGAGAGGGATTCCCGAATTGGAACTAAGGTACAAAAAAGGTCACAAGTTCCTGCTGATAAAACCTTAAAAATAGCCAGTTTCTTGTGGAGGGTAAACTAAAAGCACAGTTCTGTAGAATCAGACAAATACAACCTAAAGACAAACCTTCTGTTCCTGCAGAGCTTTTCAAACAGGTCCAGTGTCTGGGTGTAGTTTGAGACAAGAACTACCTTGTCGTTACTGGTGCTTTTTGTAACAGCAAGGATGTAGTCCAAAACCAGCATCTTTCCTGGAAAGAAGAAAAAAAAGAGGGGGAAAAAAAAAGAGAGAAAGCAACAACTTAGAGAAGTTCCCAAATTCTGACCTTGGAGGGGTACTTTTTGGGGCACTACACACTAACTACAACACTAAGCTTGCTGGTTGCCTGGGTCAGATTATAATGTTACCTGAAAGCTGAGGCTCCACAGCTTTGGTGCTGTAGCCAGCAGGAAACAAATCCAGGGCTCCAGTAAAACCTTCCTCCTCTTCCACACACTTGTCATAGATGAGGGCAGGATCTGGAGAACAGAGCTCAGCAACCCTGGACTGTGCACCAACAGTGCAAAACCCAACCCCCTTCACCCTGCAGCGAGACACTCACGGTTGCAGAGCTTCTTTAAGGAGGTGATAGAGGAGAGGGAGGACACGCTGATCTTGCCCTCCTTCAGCTCCTCCGCGGGCTTGGCTTGCTTCAAGAAGTTCTTATACAGCTCAGCCTGCAGAGGTGTCAGCCTGAAACAGAACAGGAGCTCTGCAGGCCCAGTCCTCCCCAAGCCACATTCCCTCTTCCTCCAGACTGGCTTCCTTTTGGTTCCCTTCTCCAATTTTTTTTCCTAAACCACAGACAGGCTAGAACTGCCTCCCAGGCTGAAGAAGCAGCATCTCCATCTCATCCCAGAGCTGCAGACACTCTGAAGAGCCTGCAACCCTCGGACACAGGTGCCCAGAGCACATCAGCCAGCTGTAGGATGCCCATAGCCGTGGGGTGACCCTTCCTGCTCCAGGAGGAAAAGCAACGTGCTGCCAATGGCTGCAGCTTCATTCCGAGAGAGGAACAGTCACAAGAACCATCCACCACAGGGCTTTTTGCGACTGTTGAGTCCTTCCTGCTGCTGTTCCCTTTGCCCAGGGAGAACACATGCTCTCGGATACCTGCAGCACACCACCTGCTCGATCTTCACGGGCAGGTATTTGGACAGGATGTCTGAAGTTCTTCGGATTAAACACCTGCACGGAGGGAAAAGAAAATCAGATAGCTGACGACATCAAAAGCTTCCTTTGTCAATATCATTCCTCAGGAGTTTGACCGTCCCTTTGACATTCAGTCCTTAAGAGTCTGCCTGTGACAGCCCAACACATGGCAAAGCCATCAACCATCCAGGCAGCCCCACGCTGCATCAGCCCATGCTGCAGAGCACAGAATAACTCAGTATCTGTGGGGCTCCCAGGTCTTGTTCATGCGGTTGGAGGGGTGAGGCATAATCAGGCCCAGCAGAGACCAGCCCCTTAGCAGAGCAACTCAACCTCAGATGTTCAGCTGGAGCTACAGCAGACCAGTCATGTGGACAGAGAAGAGTGCAAAGGATTTAACTGCTGCACACGCTGGATATAGACCAAGGTATGAGTGATCACCTCCCACTAACTCAGTAGTCCCCCTCAGCCAGGAGCACTTCTTTCACTGGCCCTAGATTTGGAAAAAGGGCAAATCCTCTGGCGCTGTGGAAACGTCCCACAGAGCAGCTCTACCAATCTTCACACAGTGGGATGGACTACAGAAAGCAGAGCAGAGCAACCAGAATAAAGAAAAGGTGCAGAAACTCAGTTATGCCAGGAAAGACTGAAAAGTTACAAAAACTGCAGAAGGCAAGACAGCAGGGACACATGACAACCCCAAGATCTGTCAAAGCCTGCTGTAGAGAAAGAAATAAACTGTTTTCCAAATGCATGAACAGCACGATGAGAAGATACAGGCTTACACTGCAGTAGTGAAGAGTTAGGTTATAGATTAAGAGCATCTTCTAACTGGAAACGCAGTGATGGCCTAGGAGCAATGCCTGCGGAATCCCTGTGGTCTTCACTGCTGGGCAGGGAACAAGGCATGGTTTTGGTCTAACTATTTCTGCCTAACTATTTCTGCCTTAGGACAGCAGGACAGATTAGGTGCCTTCTCCAGGCTCCTTTCAGCCCTACCCCTAAGATTCCAGGTGTCTTGATCCCTCTCATACTTGTAATTCCTGCCAATTTTGACTGATTCATGTTACTGTCTGCGTGTGTCCTCTTCTTCACTTGCATATCCCGACTGTTGCACAATAAAAGAAAAGAAAAGAAAAAAAGACCTAAAATACAGCTAGGCAGAAACATACTTGAACACACTTTGACACCCTTCTCCATTAGCTGAAAAAGAACCACATCTACCTCAGGAAGGACAAAACTCTACTTGCAGCCTCTCCTTTGCCCACGTTTCTGGGAGCTGGCCTGAGTCAAGGTCATGGCTGAGTCAAGACAGGCAATTCACAGTGTGAAATTCAATCTGCCATCACTTTCAACTACAAAAGCTCAGAATAAAAAGGGAAGAAAAAGAAACAAAGGCAGCAGCAACGCTGTGAATCAAAAAAGACCCTAGTAGGAGTTCTTAGGGAGAAGAGATTGACAGCAGATAATGGCTTTATTCTTGAACAAAATGAAACCATACCTTAAAAAAAAAAAATCAACCAAATAGAAATAAGATGGCATTTTACATGGCAGTGCTGCTTCTGGATCAACAGTTTATTTTCTGATGCTACTAATCCCATTAACCCTACAGAGGGGACGCAGCTCTGGAGGATCAAGCTGGAGTCTTTTGTGACTTGGGCATCATCAGTAAAACTGAACAACATCCCTTGCTCTCTTTCTGTCTCTACTTGCCTCTGGGCTTGATGGGTTTTCAGCCTTATCCTGCCTACGCTGTTCTTATATTAATATAAATAAAAGGATACTACCTCACTGTCAGATCTCAGCAGAAAACAGAAATGGAAGACTCAAATCATGATTTAGCACCCAAGTACATGTGCTTGGGGAGTACTGAAGCTAAAGCCACCATTTCCACATGCTATTTTTCAAACTAAAACAACACGTTATGATTTTTTTAAGGGCATAAGTACTTGCACAATCACATACTGAACATGTGCAAGTGAATGTCACAGCTACAGGACTGTAATTTGGAAAGATACCTGTGTGCACCAAGGGACTATGCAAAATGTAATGAGAAGGGGGGTGAAGCTCACCTGTTCACAATGCTGATCAGCTCCTTAAGCCTCTCTTCTCCTTTGTGCCGCTCTGCTTCACTCGCATCCGCGTCTCTGCCCTTCAGGATTGGAATTTCAAAGTGCCTTTTAAACTCCTGCGCTGTTCCTGTACGAAACAGGACGGAAAAGGTAACATCTACTACAGTAAAGACTTTGATCAGCATTCCCACAGCCCACAAGGATTGCCACAGCCCCAGGTATCACACCGCAAGCATGGGGCCCTTGTCCCTTCAAATTGATTTGCTTTTCTTTCTAACTCAGACAGATTCTAACAGGGCAGGCAAACACATGCTGCAGGAAAATATACTGTATTCCAGCAACATGGCATTGCCACGGATTGAACAGTTTTAATTAGGTCTAAATCCTATCTGACATGCTTTGGTTTTGCTCACGTATCAGCTATAATTTCACTCCCTAAGTCTGTCCTTGAAAACAACAGCACAGGCTTCATGTCTGTGTGTTCCCAAATAACTCGTAGTCAGTTGCTTGGTACTGGTCACAGGCTGAAGTGACCACTATGTGCATGCAGCCTTGATGGCAGCATTTATGGTATTAACCTAATTTCAGAAAGAACTGGAATAACAGGGCAACTAGTCTTGCCCAAATACAGGTCAAGAAAACTCACATCCACCCCCTGCAGTAACTGACTAAAATTAAACTCATGGAAGGTATATCTGCTCCCAAGATTTCTCAGGACTTTTAAGCCTCAGAATCTGATGACTGGTGTTTAGGTAGGGAGTGATGTGTGCACTGAATTTAACAATAAGCCTTTTGGATACCCAACAGCCTGAGACAAACGTGGGTGAAAAGTCACAGCAACGAAGAAGTTATTTATAGGCTGGCTTACTTTCTCTCCTTGACAGAGAAATGATGTTTCTTGGCAAAGATGAGCTTCTTAACACTGGAAAGCTGTATGGCTGCTCCTAAACCTGGATGCAGGCAGGAGAGCATGTGAAGTCTACTTTGCTTTCAAAATGAAAACAAGCTTACAATTGAGCGCAGGAGCCAGAGCCTTTTCTAATCTGTTAAATTAATTACATTGTGGAAGGTTTTTAATTCTGAAAACTCAAATTAAATAAACAACTCTCTTCCAAGGAGTTTTTTTTTTTTTTTTTTCCTATCTCGGAGAAGTTTTCAGCCCTTCCTGATGTCAAAACACAGCAGTCTCAAGTCCAAGTGCGAGACATCACTACTCTAAACCTTCTGTCACAAATAGCTGAAAGCAGGATGATGGACTGCCAGGGATCTGGGCTTTGTCACCTGCTCTACCAAAGTGCTCAATTCCACCTTGCACCAGTCCCTTCGACTTTGTGGCACCTGGATACAATTAAGATAGCAGGGGGGAGAATCTGTTTCTCAGGCTTCCTCCACATTTCTCTCACATTCATGGTACTTACCCAAGATGCCTGAATTGACAAAGTGCACCAAGCTGAAATACTCCAGCAGGTCATTCTGAATGGGGGTGCCGGAGATGAGGACTCGTCGGGGTGTATTTAAGTTGTTGAGAGCCTGATAGGTTTGGTTTTCAGAGTTCTTCAATCTGTGGCCCTATGAAAAAAACAAGATAAGTAGATAAACGCATCCAATTATAAATCCAACGGCTCCGATAGGAAGCAGTTTGGAGTTCCCACCAGCACATGATGTGAAGATAATGACAACCACAAGGTCTAACTGTTAAGGTTCCCATTCAAAGACAGGGACATGTCAGCTGCCAGCACTAGGCACCAACCTCTGGATCAGAGATCCTGCAGCTTCCAAAATCAGGATCACAGGCCATTCGAAACCACCTATACCCAGGACCTCCAGGCCTTTGCACGCTAATGAAAAAAAAAGTCCTTCATCCTACACAAAGGGGTCTGAATATGGTCCTCTGACCACAGAGGTAAGTTTCAGGCAAAAAACATACTGCTCTATATCAGTGTTTTGCAGCTCATGCTCCCTGGCCACTCATGGCCTGACAAAACTGGGAGACAAGATGAAAAATAGCTCTCAAAAACAGAACAAAACCACTTCTAAGAAATAAAGCACACCCAGTTTCTCAAGAGCGTGAGCAAGTTAAAGAAATAACCCTGAACACAAGAGCAGAGCAAATCAAAGTAAGAGATTAGTGTCTGCCTTTTATTTTGTCGCAGACAAGCTGTTAGATGGACATTGCACATGACACGGCTGGGAAGCACCAAGGGCTCTTTGATTATGAGCTCCAACCTCCTTCGCTGAAGTGCTCCAGGACACTGCCACATGCCTGGGCCAAGCAGCTTTATTGGCACCCAGGGGCTACGCTGCAGGATGGAGCTTAACAAGGGAGAGAGCTTCTGAAAGCATCAGGCTGCTGCAGAGCTGAGCATTTATCAGGAACGGGGCAAGACAGTGCGAGGGCAAGACCTGCCGGCCACAGCGGGCAGGTTTGGCATCTCCTTCCCCTCTGCCCTCTCCCGGGGCACTTGGAGTGGGGACAGCTCCGGACTCAGCAGGTCAAAGCTGGACGGAGGTTTCATACTGAAGGAGGTTTTGGCTTTTTCGGCTCCTCTAAGCAGTGTTCTAGCAGATACACAACCATACCACTGTGTGGCACCAGCTTTTAACAAATCCCCTCTCAATGGTAGCACAGGACACCCCAACAACAGCCAAGGTCCCCCAGCTTGACCAATTCAGGAAGGCAAAAGAGATTTGTTTAATTCCCTCCTTCAGGGAATCACTGACTCACCACTACAATCTCAAGTAACGAAAGATCAAATCCACTTCAGTCACGGGAAGACAAGAGCCTGAAAAGCCAAGCTGAGCAAAAAAGAGATCAAACGCTCAGCAAGCATAGAGAGAAGCCAAGTTTGCCTCTTCTTGAAGCAGCAGCACAATTGGCAATGCCTCACCTTGCTCTCCCACCTCCTGCCCAAGTGCACCCACGGCAGGAGGGACAAGGGGGTCCTGCCAATCCCACCGGCAGCACAGAAGTCTGAGCTCATGGCCTCGGAGGGCAGGTCACTCCAGCGCATCCAGTGCTGGGGGGCAGACAAGCTCTGGAACACGAGGTTTCACCTGGCTCTTCTGAGACCCAAATCCCACTTCCACGGGATTCCTGTTATCTCCAGCAGAAGCTGGATGGCACTTAATTCCCTATGTCCTCAGCAGGGCTGAGTCTTGGACAGTAGACACAGAATAGAGATTCAGGATGTAACAGCTAGAGGGGAGAAGGCAATCCAGCAGTCCAGGAGGGCAAGGGAAAAGCACAAATCAGGAGATTTAGGCACAACAACTGACTTGATGCACTGCCTGAGCAAAAAGGGACCTCTTTCACCCCACAACTAAAGACTGCCAGGTAAAGTGGCCGAGAGCAGCCTGCACTACGTCTAACATTATGCTGAATCACAGACTCATTCACTTTCTGAGACCTCTGGAGAGCTCTCTTGGTCAAAGCAAAATTCATTTACAGGGCTGCGCAAAATAGAAGATACTTCTCTCTTGCAGGCAGAAGCAAAAAAATAAAAACACGAGCAGTGAGCCAGGGCACCACCATCCCAGCAGAGCAAGACGTTTGACCATCCCTCCTTTCCACACTTCTGCTGGCCCCTCACACTGACAAGACCCCCATTAAGGGCAGGCCCCTGTCAGGGACCCAAGGATAATTACCAGCAGGTACCACTGGACATTTTGCATCTCTCAGTTCCTGAGAATACCTTCTGTCCTTGAGGCCCACTCAGGAGGGCCTTTTGAACATAAGAATGTGGGCTCTGCACAACTAACTGACAAAATTCCCTCTAAGCAAGCAGACAGTTTTACCCAAATGTCAAGAAAACATGAAGAACAAGCATTGATTGAAGATTTCCCCCATACCTCATCACATATGACCAAGCCAACGCTGCCCTTCTGTAGAGCCTCAGCATGAAGGCGGAAAGTCTCATAGGAGATGATGAGGATGGGTGAAGGCACTCGCAGGCCACGCTGGTTCATAAAGCCGACTGTGGATGGAAATGGGGAAAAGGAAAAAAAAAAAAAAAAAAAGAGAGGGATGAGAAAAACAGCAAGAGAATCACATTCAAACTTTGCAGCTGAGTCTGATCCTTTTGCCTTAAAAGTTTAATTGAACCTTTCTATCTTCATCAATGCTTCAAACCCTGAAGAGCCGTTTCCTCCCAAACACCTCTCCTATCTACACACAGAGTTTTCTCTGCAGCTCTCCCACTTCCACCAGCCATCTTCAACCACTTCAGTTGTTCACCTCCTCACTAGCCCACTCCTTCTGGCGAAGGAAAGGACGTGGCACTGGAACCATCCCTAATTAGGCAGAGCTGCACTCGGATTATTCACAAAGATCAACTACTACTAAACATATAAAACCTGACTTAGACGTGAAACTAGAAGAAAGACTTTCTTCAGCTTCCAGGGCTGTAACGACAGCTCAAAGATCTTCACACGAGCTGCAACGTGACTTTTTCTAATTAAGGATTTTGACCGAAAGCGCAACTTGCGAGCATTTCTGTACCTAGCTTACGGTCAATCTCTTCTTTGGAGCCTCCATCAATGGCCAGCGGCTGGATCCTTCCCCCCAGCCACTTCTCTACTTCGTTGTACCAGTTTCTCACCAGACTGGAGGGAGACACCACCATGGCTTTCTCGATTTCAGGCTTGCAGTCCGGACTCTGACGCAGAAGTGTCCACATGAGCGTGATGCACTGCAGGGTTTTGCCCAGGCCCATCTCGTCTGCCATGATACAGCCGTGGCTCCCAGGGATGCGCCTGCTCGTCACACAGTCCCACAGGAATTTCACTCCCTGCCAAGAAATTGTTCTCTCAGAGCAGGAGGGGGACAGGGGCAGAATGACAGCTTTGTTGCTGCACAGGACTGATAGTACAATAAACTGCAAATTCGCACAGGGTTCTAATGAGACAGAGGGAAATTGCTAGAGATGCAGCTAAAACACAGCTGCTTCCAGGTTAGAACAACATTACTGGTGCTAACACATACCTCATAACAGGCACTAAATCCTGCCATATTTTAATTGTACAATCTTAACTAGTTTTCTGACTCAACTTCCCAGAAACTTCTATGCTGGCCAAAAGCAAACACCCAACAACACCCGGTTATGTAGTTTGGAAAACAAAGGATCACAAAGTGCCCCGACTTGTATCTAGCTCCCAGAATACTCGCAGCAACCCTCATCTCTTCTGCCTGGAGAAACCACTAGGACTTAGCCCTGGACACACAATCCAAAGCAGATTTAGCTTCAGAGAAGACACAGGGCTGAGCGTGCGGCTCATGTCACATGCTGGCAAGAAAGCAGCTGTGTCCTGCACTGGGCTCAACACACAGCCCAAATAGATTCAGAGAAGAAAAGACAGACTCTGAAAAATGTTCCTCTAGCATGGGATGAGGAGGAGTCAGAGAAAACCGCCCTGGGAAAACACGAGCCCCCTGACCTGTGTCAGCAGAGCAGTAACAGGGGGAGAGGATCTGAAAATATCCCCATGGATTCCCTGTACTACGGTCTGTTGTATTGGACTGGAAGATGAAAGTGTCACTTTCACTTACTCTTCAAGTCCTTTTCCTTTTTCCCCACCTCTCTCTCTCTCTCTCTCTATTAAAGATCCTTATCAGCAGGTTAGTGAAGTCTGGGCCACATAAATAACACACTGCTGACTGTCACTAAATCTGGCTGGAGATCCAGTAAGGCAACCTCCCCAGAGACTGGACAAAATGCATGATAAAAACCGGGCAAGGCTGTACAACAGCCTGGGAGCATCCATGGGAACAAAAAATAACACAGGAACCTTAGCTGGCAAAGAGTGATGACTCTGACTGCTATATGAGAGATACTTAGCTGTCAAAAGATAGACAGAGTGCTCAGGACACCAACACAACTGTCATCACACAAGAAACATGCCAGCTGACAGTGCCTTATCCAACAGAAAGTGCCTCCAGGTATGCAGCCAGGGAGCAGCATCACACTGGCTCGCAGGTTAGCACCAGCTCTGAGATAAAAGCACAAGGCAGAAGCAGCCCACAGCACTCACAGAGTCATCTGAAGATGTCTTGTGCAGGGACACAGCCAGCTTGACCCGCTTAGCCTGCAAGATCAGCAATCACAGCTCCCCTCCATGCTGCCTCTAGGCCTAAACGATAATCGTGCAGCTGTGATAAGTCTCAAACTCTCTAGATACCCCAGGGAGATATCTGGGGATTATTACCCACAGTTCCAGGGACTTTGCATATGCTTAAGATGGAAAACGTTTTTCAGCGCTCTCCCAATCTACAGAGATCGCTGACATCTTGCATTTACAAAGAACAGCCTGTCAATAACACACACTGAAGTAGGACACTGCTGTACACTGTGCTGGGAACCATCACAGCAGACACAAGAGCTTCTGTATTTACTGGCTCAGAAACTGCAGATCCAGCTGGTTCTGCTGACCAGTAAAACACTGTTTTGAACAGTTGACTCTGCCCAAGTCAAGATCGTGCTGCCAGGATAATTTATTGCAATAATATCCCATCACATTCCTAAATGAGTTCCTTTATGAGCTATTCAGGTGAGCTACACTGCGATGCAGAAACTAGTCTTTTCCTGAGGTTTTAAAGGCAATGCAAAAGCAAAGCCATGTGCAAAAGCAAAACCAGTGCGCAGCGTTCTCAGAAACTCCCCACTTCCCAATACAAGCAGATCTGACCTATATACCCACAGAGAACAAATCTGTGCGTAAAATAAATGTCATTTTTACACTGAGGACGCACTGATCCTGAGAGATCAGAGGCAAGAGAATAAAAAGTTCCTAACCACCAGAAAGCAGTAAATTCCCCCATTTTTAAGGCCAAACGACTGCTATCACAGTCACAGCATATCCTCTTGCTTAACCCAGGGCAGAGATTATCTGCAGTGTTCAGGCCTCTCTAAGATGTTAGTTAAAACAAACCTATTTGATTTTGCCTTTGCAAAAAGCTGGAAGAGTCTGTTACATAACATAAACCTTACAGCTGGTGGGTAATAATTCCAACAAGAACAACTGCAGGTTTCTGAAATACATCAAGACCTCCAGACATAACCTCAGGTCCCAGTACAAAACTTACTTCTCTCTGATGGGGCCGTAAGACGCGGCTGAGGACGGGATCCACCACAACATGGACAGGTGCTTTGTCCCTGTAGGAGGCAGTCGAGGAAGATTAATATATGATTAATGCATTCTGCACAGCATATGTTTGCTCTTCTTAATCCCACGGCTATTCTAAGCTCTCCTCAGTGGCTTGAGGAAAGCAATTGCCAACGAGAAAAACAAATGAATTTAATTTTGAGGAGAGTCATAGGGGTCTGATCTACCATCTGCAGTGTCACTGAAGCTATGGGTGTGTTCAGGTCACGGTTAAAACAAGGCCAAAACATGATTCTGCAGACCCAGAGTTGAAATTTACTACTATTTTCCTTGTCTGAAAAGCAGAACTAACTGCATTATTTGAGACCAAATCATGAAACCTCCTTGTCTGATTTTCCTTGTCTGAAAAGCAGAACTAACTGCATTATTTGAGACCAAATCATGAAACCTCCTTCTCTGTCCAAGATGACAGTCTTAGTTCTTTCACATTAAAACAGTACTGAAGGAAGTACTTAAGAATAAAAATCCCCAGGTAGCCTAACATCTGAGGATCAGTCACCCCCACTTTGCTCCTCCCTAGATGCTATTGTTTATTGACTAACCACTGCATCATAAAATGTTCTTAACAACTTCTCCACGTGCAAGTCCTTAGTCCCTCCAGCAGGCTGAGTTTTTTGATGAGTGGGAGATCAAACAGCCAGTGGAAGAACAGTCTGACATGGGAACATCCCTTCCCTTGCTTCGTACCTTACCTGAGCAGCTCAGAGGCAAAATACCAGGACTCAAGTTTCTCTCGATACTCAGATCCCAGCCTATACATCCCTGGGAGGAGAGCAAGCAAACCCTCACACGCAAGGAGGCCAGAAGGGAAGCGTTGGCACCAGGTGATGACTCACTTGTCTATTTTCAGCTGGTCATGGGCACTCAGTGGCGGGGGCTCATACAGAACCAGAGCTCCTTCCTCAAAAGGGTCATGGAGAGGGGACCTCAGCCCTGCCCGTTTGATACCCAGCGCCCGCAACCCCAGCGGCCCTGAAAGGAAACAAAGGCAGAGCTCAAAAAACTGCTTTGCCCCAGAAGAAAACTGTGAAGGGGCAGAGGAAAGACAGAGCTATGACCCTGCCCAATGTACTGGGTGCACCAAAATGGGCATGTCTGGCTGCAGCACAAGCCACATCAGCTTGTTGATGTTGACGTTGGCATCATCAGCTTGATGTTGGCACACATCAGCTCTTGCTATTTGGAAGGTGACTGAGGACTTCATCCCAAACCTGTGCCACAGGCATTCAATCATTAGCAGGCACAACATCTCCCTCAACCACCTTTGAGCTACTTTGGGACTGTTCCTGGTTCTTTAAAGTTCTTGTTTTGCTTTCTTAACAAACATGACTCAAGGATCTATACATTCCTGGGTATATAACATATCCTGGGCCAAATTCTCTCTTTGGAGCACTCAACTGAGGCCTGGCAGGACTTGTACCTTTTATGTAGGGTCAGGAAGAGATCTTTAGCAGCAATGAAGGTTTATAGTCTAACAGTTTGCACCGCACTGCCATCATCTAGTTTAGGGAATTATTTTGTCCCTGCTGAGCAATGATGCCTGGTCTCAGAATCAGGTTCTGCAAAAAGCAGAGACTAAGACGAACCCCTTTCCCTGATATTATACTTAGATGTCACAGTTCTAGAAGGGAAGGAAACATAAAAGGAATATGCATTTAAACTACTACTCCCATTACAGCTCAGCAAGACACATCTGAGTGCTCGGAGGCAACTCTACTCCCCAGGATCGATTTTGTTTTGGAAAAATTAAAACAGGGTCAATTCCCCTGCTGCTTGGTGAAGCTCCTTGCAAAATGAAAGGGTACCATAAGCTGAGACAACAATGCCTACACATCAAGAAAAGAGAACACAAAACAGCTTCACCTCCCAATTAAGAGGGGAAGATAAGTCCACAGAAGGCAGCTTCCATGGAAAAAAATGAATTTCAAAATCCTGACAAATTTGCTTCTCCACCAGATGAGAACTTTGCCAAACAAATCTCTTTTTAGGTTAGTAATTTCATACTTACTGCTTGTCTATAGACATATTTTAAACTAATGTTTGAGTGACCTGTCTTTGAATTTTTAGCTGGAGGGTGAAGGGGAAGAGAACAGCCCCATTTGCTTCCGAGATTTTGTGTTCCAATGATTCAAAGCCAGCTGAGGCTTTGAACTTCAAAACAACCCTTGTTCTGAAGTTCACCTTGAGACTTAACACACCAAGTCAAGTAGAAAGGAAACTGGCACACGTTATCTCCCTCGCCCACAGCCTTCCGCCTGTTAGTACCATTAGGGTATTATTTAGATGATAAACTTTCAGGGCTGGGAATCAATCCTGCTTTTGTGTTTGCAATCTGGGATAGAGTGTTCCGGCGGTACATAAAATACATAACAGTTAAGTATGTAAAAATCCAACTCTGAAATGTAGGATTATCCAAACTAAACACTAGTAAGAAATAAGAAAATTTTGCTAATGTGCCAGTACTTTTCTTTCAGAATTAAGTCAGGATTTCTGGAACATACGCATCGGTGCAAAAAATAACAATAATCCCATAGATATATTTGACAGGCCAAAGCATCATCTGCTTTGCTAGAGTTAGGCAGTACACACAACTCTTAAACCTCCTCATCTTACCTTTATAATTTGGAATGGGAACTTTGAAGGGTTTGGACAAAATGCTGCGAATAAAAGCCTCCTAAGAATGCAGAAAAAAAACACGTTTAACAAGTTTGACATCAGAAACCGCTAGAGAAGGAAAAACCAGGACATTTCTGAGAACTCAGTTTTGCCATGGCCATGCCTCTACCCTCACTGAAGCTTCAATCCCAACTGCTTTCAAGGACATCCAAAAGCAATAAAGTGACACACCACAATTCCCTCCACAAGCCCTGCCATCTAAAATTGTTTTCTTCCACGTTTTCTAAGGCATGAAAACGATTTTCGTAACTCGACCTTCTTAGAACCGTAGCGTTATTAAGTTCTCTAAACGCCGCTGCTTGACCCCCTGCTCCAATGATGCAGCCAGGCAACTCATTTCCTGTAAAGAAGCTGGGTTAACAACGTAAGAACAGTCCTGCTGGACCAGCCCAGCATCCAACCAGGCAGCACCTGGGCTCCAAAGGGGAAGCCCATGGAAAACAGGGCAGGCAGAAGGACTCCGAGTCCCCTGAGTGGAAAGCTACCCACATCCCTTGGCCAGATCCTTGACTCAGGCTCCACAACACTCCTTTATTCATATTTTTCCACTATATAAAGGGCCCCCCACCATCACCACACTTCCTTTGAGGTAACAGAGCTGGCCAAAAGGTCTGCCCTAAAGGCCTCCGGTGAAACCCGAGCAACTCTGACGAACGAGTTCCACGTGCAAGCCCCTGGCAGACCCGCGCTAGCGAAAGCGCCCACTTACATGCTGGCTGCTATCCAGGCACTGGGGCCTGTTGGTGAGCTGGGCCAGGGGCCTGCGGAAGGGCGACCGGTAGCACTCGCCGCCGTCCGCCTCGCCGCCGGCCTTCTGCCTCTTCTGAGCCTGGAGGGGCGAGGAGGACAAAGCCGGGGCGCCCGGTGAGCGGCCGCGCCGCCGTCACGCTCACCAGGCACCCACCCAAGCATGGGAGCCTCGGCACAGACCCCGTCACCCTCCGCCGCCAGCAGCACCCCGGGGCCGACGTGCCCCAAGCCTATGTTATAACGTGGTCCCTAAGTTGTATTTGTCACGAAAACAGTGAACAGCTCCCAGTTCGGGAGGCAGCGGCCCCGGCTGTGCTGACACCTGCTTCCTCAGCAGGCAGGTGGCCCAGAAAGTACACAGCTGGGGAAAAAAATAATTAAAAAAGAGGAAATAAAAGCAACATTCACTTTCAGTGAGCAGAATTTCTGCACCAAAGTAAAAGCAAAAAGACAATGAAGGGGGTCTGCAGCATGGAGAACACTGCCTGAAACCCCCTCAGGCTCCTGAGGCGAGGTTTTAATTTAATTTTGCATTTACCGAGCGGGTGACAGCGCTCCCACGGCCACGCGGGCTCCAGCCCCTTCAGGAGGCACAGCCCGGGCCCAGCCCTGCCCGGCCGCCTCCCCTCGAGACGCGGCTTCACCCGCGGGCCCCGCACGGGGCAGAGCCTCCCGCGGCGACGCCCCACACACCCGCGTGTCGCTCATCACCGGCCTCCGGAGCCCCCCCGGGCCCCGCTCACCGTCGGGGGGCGCCACTCCGGCTCCTCGTCCTCGCCCGCCTTCCTCTTGGCCAGCTGGCTGGGCGCCAGGCTCCTCCTCTGCAGGGAGCACGGCGCGGGGCTCAGCGGCGGCCGGCACGCGGCTGCGCCCGTCCCAGTCCCAATCCCAACCCCAATCCCGGTCCCGGTCCCGGTCCCGGACTCACCATCGCCTCCCGCGCCGCGCCGGAGCGGGGATGGGAGCGGGTAACGGTCGGGGTGGGGGGGAGGTTGGGGACACCGGCGGCGCGCGCCCCTTCGCGCGCGCCCTCGTGTTGGCGGGAAAGCCGCGCGCGCCGCCCCCCGCTCCGCCCCCTCCCGCGGAGCGCCAGGCGTGGCCAAGCGAGCGCCGGGCGCCGCATCGAGCCGCTCGGGGCTCTGCGCGGGGCTGCTGTGGCGGGAAGGGGGAGGCCGGAGGGAGGGGGCAATGGCGGCGCGATGGAGCGGTGTGAGGGGAGGCGCGTTGAGCTGTGCCGCCTGCAGTTACCTGTGGTTAATGAAGCCCGGCTAATGCGCTGTGGACACCAAGCACACACAGGCCCCTGCCCAAAAATACCACCATCAACAAAAAAAGGCCCAGTGCCTTCGGTACATTCTCAAGGGCATTTCTGGCGCTTCAGGTGAAATGCCAGCCCACAGCCACAGCTACTGGGGAGCAGGTTTGTTTTCCTTGGAAGCGAAGGGCTGGTTAGTCCTCAGGAAGGAATGAGGCGGCTGTGCTTGCCACTGGATCATGGCAGACGGGTGGTAGCCGTGCCTGATGCTCCGCACGTGGTCACAGGACAGGCTTCCCGCGGATCTCACACCCTCAGCACCTCGGAGACACCGATAAATTCTCCTTTTGGCTGCCCAAGGGAAACCCTGAATAGCTGCAAGGCATTATCCAAGTCCTTACCCTTTTATATAAGAATAGTGGAAAGCAAATTGTGCTCTTTCATGCAGTTTCCCAGGTCGCAGTCGGCGCTGGATGGGCCTGTGCACCTCTGCAGCAGAGGAATATAATCTATAAGACCAGATATACCCTTTAGTAGGAGCTGGAGCGTGTCCTGCATCCTGCGAGTCCCCAGGGCCTGGTCACCAAGAGCATTAGCACTCCTTGGGGCGCACAGCAGTTCTCGGGTGCTGGGCACGGCGCAGCCGGGGCGGGAGGAATGGGATCGACCTCCAGTGCCATCGGGTCAGGGCAATCAGCTCATCACACGATGCTTCATCAGCGTGGTTCTTCAACAGGCTTGAAAATACCGACCATAAAATAAGAGTAGGCATAAGACGAAATAAGAGTGGGTATAAGACGAAATAAGAGTGGGTATACGACGAAATAAGAATGGGTATACGACACAGCCAAATTCTCACAGCACCAAGACATTTGAGGTGTGAGCATAGATTCCCCACAGCCATTTACACCAGCTGAAGATCTGTCACCCTGTCTTTATTTCTTCTCCTGGCGTTTTTATTTTTTCTTTCAAGACCAAATGCATTTGTCAGTATTTCTGAAGTGCTTTCAGAGCTCAGTGACTAATGTTAGATGTTGCAATTACTGGCTCACTGGGCAGAGAGTGGTTCTATAGGAAAGTAATTGGCTATTTTTCCTGGCATGAATAATATTCACATTAATAACCTCCTTCACCACAGCTTAGAAAGCAATTCTGCTTTGTGCTTGCTGCCTGCTAGGGGAACAGACACATTTTCTGGCCTAGGCAGGCTGGATCAATAAAAAGAGGAAGGGGAGGCAAAAACGTTCTTTCCCTGCTTTGTGCAGACATTAATGCAGCAGCAACAGGAGAGATCTTAAGTCATCTCATACCCAGCACAACTGCTGACAACTCATTCCTACTACAGCTTTTCTGTTCTAACAATTCATGAAAAGGCCCCAGAGGAAAGTCTGGGGTGATGCCAACACCTAGGCTGGCCAGCCCACTCCTAAGCAAACACCACTGCAAGGCCACGAGCCTGTAGCCAGGGGCTAGATGCAGGAGAGATCCCGTCATGTTCAGTACAAACACATACCAGGAAGTATTCCCAGCTCCGAGCTGTGCTGTACCAAAAGAATATTCCCTTCTTTCTCCAGAGGGAAAGTTGGTAGGACCTGCCCAAGGTGAGCGGCAGCGAGCAGCACGTTTTGCTGCTCCAGGCTGCGGCTGCAGCCCTCGGCGCTCACCTTTCCACGTTCCTCTCCAAAGCAGCACCTTCATGTAGAGATAACTCTCTCCCAACTTCCCTCTTTCTAATTACACAACTTACTCCTTTTCTGGCTCTAATTGGCTCCCATTTATACAGCCCCGAGAGATCATAGGATAATAATCGTCACTGCAAATAATCCTGTGATTTCCCTTGGCATCTCAGCAGGACGCTGAGTCCCTCCAGCAACAAGCAAAGGGAAGAGCGGGAGCTGAGCATCGTTACATGCTGTAGCTCTCCAGTGACTCCCCTGATCCTGGGGGGTTCCTTCTTTAATCCTCCTTTATATACATATACATATAGATTTATGCTCTTAACGGTAGCTGCCCAGTTTCCTATAGGGCCTTTTGGGAAGCACACTGCAGGAACCAGGGCCTCAAACGCAGCACTTTGCAGGCAGGTATTAAGGACAGTCCCTGCTCCAGAGAGTTCACAGCCTCCTGGCCCCTCCAGAGAACCTGCGATCTCAGTGGCAGGCAGAAAACAGCACGAGAGAAAGATAACGTGAGAAACCGGCCCCTGGTGAAGGCAGAACTCAGACCTCGCCTAACAACTTCAGTCATTCTGGTACAGAAAATGGAGGTAAAACCTCTAATCAGGAAAATAAGGGCAGGGCCACAGCTTTAACAGAATTAAGTGGTGCAACCTGGATTTTCTCAGGTGCACGTCTGAATGGGCTGGGATGGCAGGAGCAAAACCCCAGTGCACCCAAATGGTTTGGACATATTCAGCTGCAGAAATAATTACTTAAATATCCTTCCCAGTTAATTCCTTTGCAAACCACGAGAGGGAAACTGAGTACGATTCTACCGAGTTGCTGTCAGCTGCAGCGGTAATCCCATTTCATCACGGTCAGAGGCAGCTCAAACGCCCTTCCACCAAAGCCACTCACCGAGAGGGATGAAACATGAAGTGCTTGGAAAAAACTAACTTTGGGGAGGAAGCCCTTCCGTCTCTGCCGAGGGCGGGCGCCGCTCAGCGCCACGCTGCCTGCTGGACCGAGGCCGAGCTCTAGGAGAGGATCCCAGCAGTGCTGCGGTTTTCGGCGAGTTTTCACAGGTGTCGCAGGAGAGAAAACGGAGTCGTGAGCCCAGACTGGTGCTGGTCCCACCGCGGCCGCCTGGTAGCTGGGCTTTCCCTGTGGGAGCTGCAGCCATCCCGAGCCGGGGTACCTGCTCTGCCAGTGGGGCCGCAAAGCTGCAAAGCTAAAAGCAGCAGGAAATCCGGGGTGCAAAATCCCCAGGGCTGCTGCTCTGCTGAGCTCGGAGCCCAGGACACGGTTTCATTCACATGGGTTTGGCCATTCCCTTCCAAGGGCCTCCTTGGCCGTCGTGCTGCTGCATCCAGCCCTGACCACAGTCTCAGTGTCACTAACTGGATGATAATAAGCAGCCCATTCCCATTCAGCCTTCCCAACAGAGCACCTGGAAGTGGAGGCGCTGCTTTCAGGCACCCACTCGTGCCTCAGGAAGACCCTCTCTGCAAAGTCCCTTCCCCACCTTTTGCTTCCCAGTTATTATTCCTTTGCCAGTGCCTTTTCCAAAGTACACTGGCCTGACTCGGGTTTTGAATCAACCCAGAACATTTCGTTTGATGCAAAGCAAAATGTTCTGTTTTGTTTATAAGCTAATTAGCCTTTCTTATCTCCTTCACCTTTTTAAACACAGGCAAGCCAACATCCCAACCTGCAAATAGGAAAGAGCTTGGTTTTTGAAAACGTCGTACTCGTTCTCTGTTGGCACTTCCAAGCAGTGCCAACTGATGTTTCTCAAGGGGGAGGTGGGGAGGCTGAAATGCCTTCCCAAATGTGACTTGATTTTGCAAATTGTCTTAGCTCTTCTGCAGCTCCATTTGTGCAAGAAATTTACAATCAGTTGCAATTTTCCTTGCCAAGCTCAGCCATTTACAGAGCACTCAGGGATGTGCAGAAGGAATCCAAGGGCAGGACCTGGCCTCACACAAGAGAGACAGACCCCGACCGTGCCGGGTCCCCACCGGCCACCCAGCGCAGCCACCACAGCTCTTTGAAGCTGTCTGCATGGGGGCCACCACAGACACATGCGTGTGTCTGTGCACGCCCAGCTGCAGGACCCACACTGAAATAAAGAACAACCATCTTCCCATCTGCTCCATCACATCACGTTTATGATCTACAGAGAGACACTCTCTGTAGTGAGTTTAGGTGAAAGCTAGAGGAGAACACATAGACACGCAGACACACACATGCACACAGGTAGAGACTCCCTTTCTAAGCAGCTAAGCTGTCAAGCATCCTCAACCACATTTAAAATAAGTGCTTATTAATTAAAATAGGTGCTTATCAGCTTGTAAGACCAAGAAAAGCGAGGTTGCGATGCCCAGATCCAGGTTTGTCACGAAGTAGGCAGTGCAGGAGCATGTCTTGGAGCACATCTTTTGAAGCGTGCACAGACCATCACTCCAGCTCCTCCCTTCAAAGAGGGCCTGGTGGGAATAACTCACCAGCAAATGGGTTTTCATGGGCATTTCACCATGGCCTTTTTCCATGGGCATTTTGCCATGGCCAGAGCTGCCTGGGGCCCTCTGAGCCTCCCATGAGCTCTGCAATTTGGGGGCTCGTTTGGGAGTTCACAGCAGGGACAGTGCGAGCTCAAATACACCCGATTTTACCAGACATGACCATGATCCTGCTCAGTAACATCATCCTGAGCTGCTGTGTCACCCCTCACTGCATGTGACTGCTCTCTCCAGCCCTAAACCGCTTTGCCTTGGCTCCAAAAAGCTCCTCCTCCAGCAGCAGGCAAAATTTTATTTTCTTGGAACCTGATTAAATCTTCAATAGTAATATAAATTCTAGCGGCTATAAGTAACAGCATAGGACACGGGAAAAACATCATTTCATTGGGGCAATTAGTGTAGTCTAATTAAACCCTAGTCTTCTGATCAGGTTCTACTGATTAAGAGGGTTGCAGACACTCTGGATTATATTAATGAAATGAATCAGTTAATTACATGACAATCAATAAGAACTAAAAAGTAGGACAAGCAAATTGCCTTTAAATGACCATCTAAATTCATCAACATGATACACGTTTGTAAGTGTTAAAGGAAGGGGCAGACTTGACAGATCTCCTAGGCACAAAGATAATCATTTCTGATGGTTACAATCATGAAGAGCAGAGAATTTACAGCATCTCCCTGGAAAAAAAATACTCATTTTTATAATAGTTTACAAAACAAGGAGCTTATCAGCTAATGAAATTATAGGGAGAAAAAAAAACAGAAATCTAGTTCTTCGATAAACTGAAAATCTTAATCTAGAGTTATGACCTAAAATGATGGGCATTGCTTTGAACCAGAAATATTGTGGTCTTGAATGATTATTGGACTTAGAGCTCCCATCTAAATTGAAAACCCTGGTGAAGTGGGAGTTGGAAAATGACATTGTTAGAGAAGCAATTTTTGCCTTGAAAAGCTTACAGCCCGAATGGAAGGACTTAAAAAATAACAGTGGGGGAAAACTATTTTGTGAAAAATACAGAAAGACCCGTGTTGTTCTCATTTTGCAGGGTTCAAAACAGAATATGAGGGTTTTTTCAGCATTTGTAGTGAGTGTTTTTAATCTCTTCAAGAAAAAAAAAAAAAAGAAAAAAAAAGCCACAAAGTGTTATCAAGATGGCTATTGAGAATTTCTCCTTTCTGGAAGCAGTCTTTTCAGTCAAACTAAAAAGTAATAACACCTTCAAAAAATTTCAGTGAAAATGTCATGAGAAATGAAATATCTGACAAGCACAACAATTTTCCCATCCTTAGGAAAAAGAAGAGTTTGGGGGTTTTATTTTTGACTTTTTGCTTTAGGATTCTGGCTGATGGATAAATCAGAATTGGAAAGGTAACTTGTCCCTCTTTGAGAGATACAGGCTGAGGACCAGAAAGATGAAGCGACTTGCCCAGGCAGGAAGGATCTCTCAGGGTCTACAATGCAAGCCAAGACTCCATCAGTTTGCTTGGGGCTTTTCTGGGTTGGGTTTGGAAGGTTTTCCAGGGATGGACACTCCAGCACCTCTCACAGCCCTTGTTCCAAGGGGATACGTGGTCTGCTGGCCCCTCTTTCCATCGCTGGAACCATCAATCTGGTGGCGATCGCAGTGCTGAGGGCACGGGGGTGATTTAGGCTCTACAAACAGAACAAGAGCAAAACTGCAACACCAGGGCACCCCAGGCAAGGAATTCACTTGCCATTGGGGGGCAATCGCTTGCCAAGTGCTGTATCCCCTGCTTGAGGAGTGAATTAGGATTCCAGGGCAGCTGGCGGCCTTCAGCACTAAACCCACTAGAAAAAGTAAAAAGGCAAAAAAAAAAAAAAAAAAACCCAAAACTTAACAACAAAAGGCTGCAGGAAGCAGAGGGGAGCAGATTGCAGCGAAACAGTTCTGCTCACGCAAGGGCAGGTTTTAGTGATGCTGAGCGCTCCGGGCTCCTGGAATTGCCTTTCCAAAGCTCTCCCGTTGCTTGCCAAGGTAGGGCCTGCAGAGAGTTCAGGCAAATACCTTTCATCTTTTTTAAGCCTTGTTTCTGAAGGAAGCAAGATTATGCTGCTGTTCTCACTCTCTCTTCCCAATAACTTTTAAATCCCTCGGCTGTTTGCACCATTTTTTTAGGGACCTGTCTCAAAGACAGGCAGTTCTGACAATCCGGAGTAAATCTAGAGTAATCGGGGAGAGGAAAGAGACTGTGCTAGTGCCAAGTGCTGCTCCTCAGTCACACCAGAGCACGAAACATCTCATTCAATGGGCGCTGCGGAGCCCAAGCAGAGCTCAGCCTCCGGGAACAGCTCAGTGGGAAACAGGCCGTGATGGTTCGGGCCGTCTGTCTCCCAAGCAAGTCACCGTGCAGTACAGCAGGGTTTTGCAGTTTGCCCTCAGCAATGCTTAAATATGCTTGTTTCCATGAAAACAGGAATAAAGAGATGATTTGTAGCACGGAAGGAGGTCAGGCGCAGTGCTGCTCTAGTCCCGAGCTGCCAGAGCCAGCCCGTGGGCAGCTGCAGAAGTAGAGCCTGGTTTCACGCCGGGGTTGTGTAAGGAGGCATGACCCATCGAGGCAGCTTCCTCCCTGTGTCTGGGGCAACCAGACTCAAAAATATGTGGACCCGCTTTCAGGAGGGCACAAGAGCAACCGGTGTTATCAGGGCCCTTGAAAATCCCTTATTAGGGAGATTTAGGAAGGCTGAGAAGGACCAGGCTTGTTTTTCCTCAGATATCAGCAAAGCAGGGTCAGGCTCTCCAGGAGGTTAAATAGTTAAATAGTGCCCTAGCATTAAAAATATGCCTGTCAGAATTAACTGCAATATATTGTACTCAGCAGTACATGGATGTCAGTCCTCACGGGCTCCAGGTATCAGCGCAACTGCCTCAGAGTTGGACTGGCTTAGCTCAAAGATGTTCACCAGCACCAGCCCTGCCTGGCAGAGCCAACAGGCCCAATGTGCACACAACACACGTGGCAACCCACACGCTGGGCACTACGAACGGCCCCCTGAACAGGAGAGAGAAACACTTTTCTTTTCCCTCTGAAAGGCTTGTTCTTCTTGGAGAGTCTGTTCTGGAGGCAGAGGGCCCCTGTGTCCACTGAATGGGGCACACGGATTTAATCAGGCAAACCTGCACGTGCGAACACCGTGGGGGGAAATAACTGCTTGCCCGTCACTGTAACCAAGCACACCTTGATCTCAAGGAACCCAGAGCGCTCGGAGCGGAGAAACACGTGCTCAAAGAGACAGCAGGGAGCTAATCTGAAAGCAAAGGGGCGAAGAAGTAATTAAAAACCGCAGCTAATCCAGTGCTTCAAAATAAATGACATCCAGTCAGCCACAATACACTCACGAAAACAAGCAAAAAGGAGAATTCAAGAAAAAGCAGGGACCAAGCTGCTTTAGGAGGCTCACACCTGCAGGGGGCTTTCTACATCCAGGTGCATTTTTCCCTCCCTCTCCACCAGGAACATCCACTGCAAAACACAGAGGTACCCAGGAGAGGAGTGTGGTGAGCTGAGCGCTGCACTTTTGTCCTGCCTCTTACTGGTTTTGGTACAGAGACTAAAACTCGTCCTGAATTTAGGTCATGTTGGTCACATAGTTGTAACAAACAGGAGCAAGGAAAATTACAGAACTGCCAAAATGTGTTATTTCGCCTTCTTCAAAACAAAATATCCCATTTTGATGTTCTTCATGCAAAGTGCATGGACTTTTCAGTGCTGTGTTTTAGTTATTATTTCACTTTCAAAAACTGAAGCCTAGCCCACGTGCTCCTGGGAAGACTGGTGACAAATCAGGGCCATTTATGCTCTGTGTCTCCCAGGCCCAGGCAAATGCAATGTCAGAGCTGGACTCATCAACCTCGTGCTTCAAAATTGCAAAAGATCCCCTGGATTGTTCACATAATCCCTCCGTCCCGCTGCCCGGTGCAGCCTCGGAGGGCAGATCCTGCCATCCCTGAGCTCCAGAGAATCACCTGGATGCTGAGCAGGCTCCTGCTGCTCCGGGGTTTAGGAGAGGCCTGTGTGTGATGCCCGCTGCCCGGCTTAGCTGTCAGCTCTGCTCACATGCACGTCTCTATAAGCCTCCCAAGCTCTTGATGGAGCTGGGGCTGCTGGCAACAGCCAGAGCCCTTTCCCCCGCCGTAGGAACTGATCCTTCCTAAAACCTGACGCGATTGCATTAATCAGTTTGCTTCGAAGTAGGCCAGGCTGAATGTGCTTGAGCCCCGGCGATAAAACGAGGAGAGGAAGAAGAGCAAGGAGATTAGAAAGGGATCGTGCTTAATTTGGGAACGTCTCTGAAGATTTATTCCAAAGCATGAAAGCTACGGAGAACGCTCCCACCCAGAGATTAAAGATGCTCTGACTCACATCTCTGAGGCCTGACAATAGCGTATTCAGGAGAGCCGCCTGCGGCCGTCAGGGAGGATACAGTTTTCCCAGGGCATTTCAATTTGAGGAAGGAAAAAAGAGAGACTTCGGAGTTTCATCAAATACGGTGACATGCAGTGGTCCTGGCCTCTTCTAAAGCTGGCTACAGATATCTGCCCTTTCATGGGCCTGAGAAAATAGAGCCAGAGGCTGAACACAACTTCTGAATTGCCATTTTCCCGAGCCTTTGACCTCCAAACCAACGCAGAGCTAAGGGGCCAGCAGAAAGCCCCTGTCAATCACAGAGGAGGAGAGCTATCACCAGCTGATGTCCCTTCATGTCCCTCCAGCTTCCACAGGAGCTAAATCCAGGGACAAAAGCTGTACAGTTGTAGTATCCTGTTGGCTTCTTACGAGTTACTTGTCTCTCCCCACTATGTGGCCGACTTTGCGAGCACCACATAGCCCTCATGCAGCCCACAGCACGTGTGGATGGTGTCTGGACCTCAGTGCCTCTCAAAATCACCTCTTACAATCAGTGGAGAAACAAACCTGGGCTTTACTTAGAAGGATCTTTCAGTAGATACTTCAATGAAGAGCCCATAGATGATGCTATCGGCACCATCAAGGCGAGTCTAAGGTGAGCTGGTACACCAGCTTCAGCTGCATTTATATGATTAGGGCTCTCTGATCTCCTCGGCACCCACATGCAGGTGAAATGAAGGGTTGGGAGGCATCACCTCGTGTCTCTAGGAGGCCACTGCTGCTGCAGAGCATGGTGCCAGCAGAGTCCAGGTACCTGCAGACTGGGTACCGCAGCTCAGGGGATCGCAGCAGCAGAGAGCAAGCAAGCAGCCACAGCACTGTGCCAGCGATGCACCAGAGGCTCCTCTCTACTGCTGTGTGGCCCATCAGCTTCGGCGCAGCAGTAGGGACACCCCTTTCTAAGCAGCTCCAGTTACTGCTCCTTGCTCTGCTCTCCAAGAAAGCAGGGGCAGAGACAAGCCCGGCCCAACCAGCAGAGCTTGTTTTGATCTTCCTGCTGACGGGAAGGCCATCCAGAGCCTGCCGAACAGAAAGGCCGTGTACCAGCCCCAGCGCCCAGGTAATTGTGCTCATTTCCATCCATCATCCCGGGAACGGCAGGTTCTGCGGCCAGACCTAATGCCCATTATGCCACTTGTTTCATGAAGCAGGCTTGAAATTGATTTTGAAACAGAAGCAGGAACCTGTATCCATTTTCCCCTTGGAGGTGTGACAGCATGTCTGCTTTTGGCCACGTTGGTTTATTTAGTTCTTTGTTCTGTGTGTGTGTCCCCTTCATCCGCTGAGACGGGTAGAAAAGATCCCATCTTCCTAATGTCAGGCTGGTGGGGGCCAGGTGACACCGTAATATGACATTACAGGATGACAGCCACCCCCACACTTTACGCTGTGTCCATTACCCTCCAGTGGCTTTGTTTGCCAAAGGAAAGGTTCAGGGAAGCGATGTGCAGGAGATCTGTTCTCTACAGCTGTCAGGCATTTCCAAATGATGATATATGATGGCAAACTATGGAAGGAAACTGAGCTTAAAGGCTAAAGCACAAGTTTTCTTCATCTTGTGCAAGGGGACTCCACTACGTGTCCTGCAAATTTCTAAATAACACAAAGTTATAGGACTGTTTTTTGATAGGTTTGAGTCTCCAAGGTTTGTGCTTTAAAATTTGTCTCTGTAACTTAAACCTGCAAAGCTAAGACCATACACAGATGTGACAGCCATGAGCACCAGAGCATCAGCTCTAATGTAGCCTTGGAGCAAGAGCACAATCTTCTCACCAGAGATGGAGCCCAAAGCAGAGCTTGAAATCCAACCCCTTCTGAATCTCCAAAAGGAGGGAAGTGCAAGCTCCAGTTGCAGAGGGTCTCCACAGTCAGAAGTTTTCTTTACAGATGTCTTTTGGATCAAATGCTACCAAATCAGTCACGATTTCCCTCCTTCTCAAGCACAAATCTTGCCAGACCTTCTGATCTTGTAACATTCCTGTTACCAAGCACAGTGCAGCCTGGTCTTGTGAGAAACTGCCAACCAGCGTGGGCATAAACCTGCTGTGAACATCGTCCTCTTAGCTCCAGCAGGGCAGGGCTGGAGGAGGCTTTGGAGAGCCACCTAGTCCAGCCTCCAAGGTTAGTTTGAGCAGGTGTTTGCTCTATCTGTTCTTTAAAACCTCTGGCCATGAAGAGTTTTGGGGATTTTTTTTTTCTCCTCGCAATGCTGAACCTGAATTTCCTAGCTGTGACTTTTTTCTTCTACTAGAGATGCTAAAAATTTCATTATTCCATACCTTTTTAGAGCAACATTTTCCTCTTCCTAAAGCTGTTTCAATCTTTCTTTCAATAGACTCTTGGTTTTTTTTCCCCATTTTCCCTGTTACAGTCAAGTTTCCTAGACCGTGGGATACATTCCCCCTCTTCTCCCTTTACAGAGATGTCCGTTTTCCTTTTCGTTTTTTTTTCTCCTCTAAGTGATCCACCCTTCTCTTTTCCACCCAGTTTCTCTTCACTGTCCTCTGAAGCTGCATTTCAAGCAGTCCCTTCTTGCACCTACCAGAACTTGGTGCTATGTGGAGATGCAGAACAGTGAGAGATGATTTGCTCTGTCACTGAAATAGGGAATATCCCCAGCTTGCAGCACAGATCCGTTCATCAGTGTTTCACATCGGTTCAGATGCATATGAACCTTCTGCATCCAGATTATTCTGGGACTAGTTTTACTAGTGGTTGACTGAGTGGCCTCAGCACAGCTCTAGTGAAGCATCCACATCTTCTGTCCACCACAGAGCCAAGGGAGCTGTTCTCAGTGGGACGTTCATACAGATGCAGTATCCACAGAGGACAACATCTCAGGTCTCATAGCTGCTGCCAACAATACTGCCTGTCACCTTCTGGATGAACCCAACCAATATTTATTTAGGCAGTTTCAGATAGGAGCAGCAGTAGAAAATTCCTGAAGTTACATAAACATGCCATTGATGCTTCTGGTGGAAAATCTTCAAGTGTTGTAAACACCCTGTTGAGATTGCCTTTTTCTCTCTCTCATTGAGTTGAAATCCTGACAAAAAAGCTCATCAGAAAAAAAATAAAGGTCCTTTGGAATGTTTTGACCAGCTTTTCACAAAAGAATGTGATTATCAATTACAAAAGGTTTCTTTCCACTTGAACAGTCCTTCCACAGCTGGTGGAATCTTCTGGATGGATGGGATTAAGGTATGAAAGACTTCAGGAGGCAAAAATATAAAAATATCAACAGATGCAGGAAAGACATCTACACATCTAAACTTTTTTCCCCCCTTTTTCTTTCTTTTTATGCTTGTTCAGTGATACAGAAGTTATGTGGCTAAAAAGACATATGAGGTAGTCTTATGATCACATATTCAAGATTTTGGTGCCCTATGCTAGAAGAAAAGATGGAGCAAGGACAACAGACTACAGGGATAGATGCTGTGGCTAAAGCACCTGCCTATCATAAACACCTATGAGTTTATACGTATGGGTCCATGAAGTAAAACCTTACATAGTCCTGTGTGCTTGTAACACAGGCCTGGTCTCTCCTCCCATCCTTTCTCCTTAATTATTACCTTAAATAATTGTATTAAAAATTGTTTGTCTTCAGGTGTGTCCGTTCATGATCTCTCTGCAGGACTGTCCCTCCACTCACCATGAATAGTCTAAAATTTAAAAAAAACCAATGTTTTCAGCAAAACACAGAAGCCACAAACATCTTGAATAGAAATCAAGGGTTTTTTGATCTTCCAAATGCAGGCACGAGTTTCTGAACTCTGTCCCCAAGTGTGTGAAACACTGAGTGGCCTAAAGGAAGAGCTCAGACAGCACTGGCATTGATTAGCAGAGGCCTGGGTGATAGGTGGATGTTTTATGCTTTGTTCTCTAATGTACTTTCTGCAGCACTAATAAAATTTCCTTTGAACAAGTGGGAACAGGTGATCGCACCATTGTGCGTGTCCTGTCTGCCTGAATGATGCAGCCTCATGTTGTTGTCATAGCAGCGTGGCCCCAGCACGGGTTCTCACACTGAAGGGGAGGTCTTTTGTCACAGGCTCCCACATTAGAGTCTTTTGTAGGTGCTGGCTGGTAATTTGTAAACAATAAACAAAGCCCGGGCACCTGCTTTGCTCTTGTTAGGATCGTAACTGCATTTAAAAACAGGAGGGAGAATGAGGTGGATTGTTCACACACACAGGACAACCATGTTGGGATTTCCACAGCTAAAAATGAAGCCCAGATCTGACTCTGAGAGGTAAGTCTGACTCATTTTGAAAGTTAAATCTGTTCCTATATCCTTTGGTGTCAGAGCTGCATTCCCAGTATTTCCAACAGAGCAGAAACCAGCATCCGGAGAACCTGCAAATCCTTGGAAGAGGCAAGGGAAGCACCTCTACTATGCAAGGTTCCTGATGCCTCTTTTGAGGAGACACTTCTCACATCTCATCCCTATGGCATCCTGCAAGGTCAAGCAGACATCCAGGGAGGCAGATCCTCCACCAGTGCAAGCCACAATAGGGGTCTCATTTAACTTGCTTCCTAGTCAGAGGGCATGAGCAGCTGAAAGTCCATCCAAGGTTGATGTACAGACAGTCCTATTCTGGGGCACATTCAAAAAAACACCAACACACACAGAGAACAGTTAGAGGAGAATGCAGATCCTAAAAGTTCTAAAATCCTGTATCTAGAAATACTGAGTGTCACCAATTTTCCTTCTGTTTTTGCCCTGACAGAGCACAACAGGATCTGGGTGTCTAAGGAAATTTTTGATCATACTTAAAAAGTGAGAGCAGGAGAGAAGGATAGGCTGGGGAAACTAGAAAATGAGATGGGATTGCACTGTAATGGTGTGACCTCTCTGTGCCCAGAGCTCTGTCTCAAATTGGAAGAAAAGTGCCAATTACTCGGATGCCGAAGCAGGCACAGGCAACCAAACCATTTCATGTCTGCTCGCTCCCCCCGTGGCACCCAGCGCTCTCCACCTTGCTAATTGGAGAAAGCTTGCTAACAGCTCTCTGATGTCAGTTTAATTAAATACCTTTTGAATGCCTCCGAGCTGTTGGAAAAAGACAGTGGAGTTGTTCCAAATCTGACGGTCTGAGGGACAGCTTCAAATCCGGGACTTATTTCTTCATTGCTGACAAAAACACCAACCCAGTGGGAGCAGCAGAGGAGCGTCTAAATTTTGGAGCTAGAAACTAGCAGCCGATAGCGTTTGGCTGTAGAAAGGAGGCTCTTCCCCATGCTGACAGTTCTTGTAATACTGCAATGAAGACAGTTATACAGTGGTGTGTGTGCTTCCTTTGAGGAGCGACTCTGCCCTGGAATCAGGGCTCCCACGTGCTGAGATGGTCCATGCCCCAAATAGGAGGGCAATATAGACTAATTTCATAAATGATGAGTTGTGTGGAAACAACGCATAGGTGCAAAGATGAAGGTGACTGTGGATTGCAGCGCTTTGGCAGAGGAACTCAGATGCCCTGACATCAAGGCCAAAGCTCAACCACAAGACAACCTTTCCTTTCCCTCTAAAACATTTCCCTCCCTCCACTCACGGCTGGTTTAGAAGCTACAGGGCTGAGTCCTGGGAATGCTGCCTACAGCTTAGGCGCTGCAGGAAAGAACTTGCAAATAATCTAAGTGCAAGAGGAAAAAAAATTCAACATGAACTTGAAAGAGCCTATTTAGCTTATCAGAAAGGAGGTCAGGAGGTGACTTGATTACAGTGCATAAGTGCCGTCAGCAGAGGAAAACATCAGTTTCTAAAGAGCTTTTTAATCTATCAAGGAAAGCCAGAACAAGAGCCAGTGGCTGGAAGATGAAGCTGGACAAATGCAAATGAGTCATGCAGCACATATCTTTAGCAGAGGGGAAGATAAACGAGAAGAGCAAACTCAAGGAGAACAGCACTGTATTTTTAGGTGCCTTTGACTTGAGGTTGGATAATAGACCCAAGCTGGACAGAAGCTGGGTTCCTATTAAAGACATATCAAGGTGGTGTTCAGAAGCCTGCAGTATAAGGGTATGAATCCATCCTGTGCGATGGTTTCTAACTTAACTACCTCTTTTTGTCATTTGTTTTTCCTTTTTTTTTTTAACTGCACAGTTTGTATTCAATAAAGGAATGATTTTAACAAATAAATCAAGTAGGGCCTTTTTAGCTCAAGGGCTATTTTATGGTGAAGCCAATATTAAACTGTTTATCACTTAAATATGAAGGAATTTCCTAGGTTGTGCTCTCTGGTAAATAAGACAACTTACTCAGGACTGAAGTCATGATGGTCTTGGACTGCACTTGATTGGAAAAAGTCAGTACAGCAATGAGCGTTTGCTAGTAAATAAACTCTACCACCCCTGACAGACTCTATCAGTGACCTCTCCTATTATTCTCATGAAAAATCTCCTGGCCCGTGCCAAGCCTTGGAGCATCTGTTAGGTGCTCTTAGAGCACTTCATTCCTCCCATGACAGGTTGCAGCCATGAAAACACTTCCAGCCTTTCCAGATTTTCCCTTTCTGTGTGTTTCTTCCCTAAACTATGACCAGGGTTAACACAGTATTGAGAGAACTCCCAGAAAAGCAGCGTAACCTCTGTTTTAAAAGAAAACAAAAGGAGAATCCCTCAAGAACCTGCTGATAGGAAACATGCAAGGTTAGAAAGAGCAAGGTTCAGCTGCAGGAGCTTGCTGCACTGGTGGGAGTGGGAGAGTGAAACAGCTGAAATAACTGGCTGCAAGTCTTTGCACTGGCCCAAAAACAGCAAAATACCTTTAAGTGACTTGAGTGCTGGCAGCATCTTCAGTTCCTCCCGAGTCGGGGAGCGCAAGTTCACCCCTGCAGACAGCCCCTCTTCCATCCCATGGGATGGAGGTGACGGGACACCAGATCTGCAGAAAGATGGACAAGCCAGACATAGGACACCCTGCCAAATGTTTGTAAAATCCTCCTCAGGACAACTATCATCACTCACATGCAAAACCATGGAAAAGCATTACAAATCAGGGCAAGTTTTCTGTTTTAAAGTGTTTCAAAAAATAAGAAGAAAATTTGATTTTATACATCATCATACTTTAAATTTAAACTTTTAATTTTTCTTATTAATTTTAAATCAATTTACTTAATAAAAAGTAGATTAAACAAAAAGTTAAATATACCAACGTATCAAAAGGAAACACGTTACTTGATCCATGCTGAGAGTTAACTACTTTGGGTGTGTGACAAAAGTCAATATTTAGCTTTTCAACTCAGTTCACGGTAGGAAAGATTTTTCAGCTCTTGAACAGTATATTGGTTGTGACAGCTGTTTCCCATACTTGTTTGGGTGGGAAACTGGAGTGAATAATCCTGCCTATTCAAATCATTAGGGACAGAGAGGAATTTTCTCTACTGTTTCTTGCAAAACATCACGTACAGAGTTTCCATCTAAGAATTATACTACCAATTACCAGCTGGACAAACTAGGAGACAGGTTTGACATGGAAAAGTTTCCAGTCTAAATGCATAGAGATCATTAACCCTGTTTTAAAGAGCAGATAAAGCCCAAAGCCTTAAAAAAAAATGGAGCATAGTGATTTCAGTAAGAGCTAGTGAATCTGAGCAAAGCATAAGTTTTGTTCTCTAAACCTGCTCTTACCTTTCGAGTACACCACTTTTTCCCTAAGAAAAAAAGAAAAGTTGCCCAAACCAGCATTTGACATCAGGGACTCTTTCCCAAGCATCTGCCAAGAGGTGAAGGAAACGTGCTGCTAAGGTGCAGCTCGTGCACAGTTGTGTTTAATCAGAGTTCTGGGAAACTAGGCGGGGATGAGAGCACGTTACAGCAGCCACGTGGAGAGCGCTCCGGCCTGCCGGCCCATCTGCATCCCTGCTCATCTGATGGGCTTCAGATGGAGAAGCTCCTGCTGGGCATGTACCTCAGGCTGCTTACTCAGCCCCATCAGTGCTGGTTTTCTGCAAAGCACAAGTGACAGAGCCTGGTTTTGCACGAGTTGGTGTCATCCTGTCCCCACTGCACTCATACCATGGCTGAGGGGGCTTGCTGCTGTGCGTGTTGGCTGCAGGACCCATTTGTGCCCAACATGCCACCAGTTCCTGCGTCATGGAGCAGAAAAGGGCAGGACACATTAATTTTGGCCTCTTTCTTTCATGCATCTTGTAGGGATTTTGCATCTCAGAGTTGGCCATTCACATTCTCGGGGGTAGATGTTGGGGAATGTGTCTGTTGTTCACCTAAGAAGATCCCATATTAAATGCACCAGCAAGGTTTTATACCAGCCCCATGAGGTGTTGCTATCTGGTGGACAGAGAAAGGTTTAATTCCCCTGTGAGCTTTTAGAAGCACTGTGGTCTGCAGGCAGAGACAGGATCCTTAGACTAACTATATAGAGAGTTAGAGCCCCCAAAGCATAGGCTTGCCCTGCCTTGGGAAAAGCAATGGTCAGTCTTGAATCTTCTTCCTTCCCTCACCCAAGAGATGGTATTTTAAACATTCAGAAAACTATGCTTGGCTTCAAAAAACTAATTATCCACTTTTTCTCCTCCTCTTTCCCTGCCACTCTCCTCTCTCTCAGAATCATTAACGGCAATCTGACCTCATTTCCCAGTGTGGGGCTTTTTCCACCCCATCACCACAGACCTTCAAAAATAAGTAAAGGTGGTGAGATACTTATCCCTTAGACTTTGCCAAAACCACAAGTTTTCACAAAATCCATGATACAGCTCTTAAAGAAGACAGTGCCAGGTGGCAGCCACTGCAGGACAGCATCAAAACCTTATTCATCAAGTGAGCACCATTCGCTTGCAGCTATTTTTAATCCTCCCTGGACCCTGAGGAAACAGCTTGGGGTCTCCTGTGAAATGGAGAGTTCAGTCTCTTAGCAAACCCCAGAATTGGGTTGTTAACAGTGAGGGACTGTTCACAAAAATACAGGGCTGGGCACTTTAAAATGGATGCTATTAGTGTTCTGGGAAGAGCCTGGACTTGTACTCATTAAGTCTGCAATCTCCAAAGTATTTATAGAGGGGGAAAGAGCATAGCTAGCTGATATTGTTGGAGCAAATGATCAATGCACTGTTCGCAGAGCTGTAGTGCCTCTGATTAATTCATAGCCACAAATAACAGTGGGGTACCTGCTGTGTTGCTATTACCTTATCTCTGCCTCACTGGTTGATTCGCAGGTACACACAAAACCAACCCTTAATTACTTGGTTAAAAACCTGTCGGCTGCTGGGGAACAAATGGAATGAAACAGCCACCTCTGCCGAGGAGTTTTACAGCTCCCCGAGATAACTGAATGGAACAAATCTCACTTTCAAGTCCCACAGGCACCAACATGGACAGTAAACACCAAGATGCAGCCTAAGAAAGCGTTATGGAGCAGGAAACGGCCAGCCAGAGGGGAGCACACTTTGTATGCTGGTGAAGAGCTGGATTATTTCTATTCTACCTTCAGTAGGTAGGAACTTGGCAGCCTTCTCCATCAAATCTGAACCTCTCCCAGCCTATATACAGTCATCCATGTGTTCCCCACGTGGCATTTACTCCCCATTTTGGAAAGGAGAAGCTGGAACCTTGAAACACACATGCAATATCTAGGCCAAAACAGACTGCCACCTTCTCCAGATACTTATCGCTGTCAATGCTGCCTTGTGCAAAGCACAGATGCTGCCACACGGTCTGCGTCCCCTTCAGACAAGAGCAACTCCCCAGCAGCCAAGTTCAAGGAAGGGCACCAGCACTCCCCATCTCTCCAGCACTGGCCAAGGAGGCTGCAAGCACCAGCTGGCCTCCACCCAGTAGATCCAATCACAACCACATCTGCACACAAGCATGGAGAAAACACTCCAGAAAGGCACAGGAAAGCTCTGGTCCCATCTCTAGTAGGATATATCCATCAGCAGGAGGTGAAGGCAAATATTCCTAGTTGCACTCCCATTGTGCATAACCCTGACCATTAACATGAGGACTGGATCCCTCAGTCTTGTTGGTATTGTGCCCAGACATGACTTATTCATTGGACTACAGAAATCAGGCTGGAAAGAACCTCTGGAGGTCTCTGGTTCAACCTACCTCAAAACAGAGGCAGCTTAGAATGCACTGCCCAAGGCCTTGTCCAGGCAACTTTTGAGTATCTCTAAGGATGGTGATTCCCCAGCTTCTCAGGACCCCTCTGCCAGCCTGTGACTGCTCTCAGGGTATATTATTTTATGCTAATATGCAACCAGAATTTTATTTGTTGCAGATTGTGCATCACCTTTCTTCCACATGGCACCTCCAAGAAGAGTCTGACTTCACCTTCTCTGCATCCTCCCACCCCCACCAGCAGCACTGTCCAAAAGAATCACTTTTATCCTCCTTCTCTCCCTGCCTTGTCTACATCAATAGGAGAATAGCCACCTCCTATGGAGATTAGCAATGCTGTCTCCTGGAGCCTGTGCTGTCCTTTCAGGGCTGCCTTGTTCTTCAGAGGGGCCAAGGCACCCTCCTAGAGCCCAAGCTTTTGGGGCTGTGTAATTGCAGAGATGTTCAGATGCCCTTGACAAGGCAAGCAGCCAGGTTTGTTCACGCTGCAGTAGGACGCTGCTGCGGGATGGATGTAATTGCTTCTGAGCCACTCTTTAATGTCACAAGCAAATAAAAATGCAGGGGGAAATCAGCTGTGCTATATGGTGATGTTTTTAATTGCCTCAGCTAAATGGGAAATTAAATGCTGTAAACTTCAAGTCCTGTTTGATGTCTAGCATCCGTGTTCTGAAAGGATGGGTTCTCCAGCATGGCTTTGGTACACCCAGGGAGCATGAAATCGCTTCCAGATTGCTCAGCGAGTCAAGTAATTGGCCTCCCTGGCTTGAAACACTCTGGTGCAAGAGCAACCACCACCTCCCAGGTGCAACAAGTTCAGAGACTGCAGGGGCTGCTCACCTGGCATCTGCACAAGTGACACTGAGGGCTCCCTGTCCATCCAGGGCAGGGAACATCTAGGATTTCCCTGGAGGAGCTCAGTGCCTGGCAGGATTGGGGACATACATCCCCGAGACACTGCTCCTATCAATCCCATCAATTTTCCCCTTGTTATGCTCAATCAAGATGCATTTGATTTGAGATTAGGAGGCTGTCAGTGTTATTTATTTCCTGACTGAAAAAAAGAAAAGTCATGGGATATACATGACAAGCTTTGGTAAAGTGTTCTTCTGCAGGTGGAAAAAAAATCACCTCTTGCAAAGACTGCCATGCTTGGAGTGCTGCTTCTTCCCAAGCTGGAATTTTTATTCTGTGAAATAAGATCCAAAGACAACAACAATCACAAATTGAATTCTTGGGCAAAGAGACACAAAAAAAGTGCAAATTCCCTTGAGAGAAGTTATTCTCTGAACAAAGAGAAGGTGATGTCCACAGGCTTAGATTTTTTTAAACCCCAGGCACAACAGGCAAGATTCCCATCTGATAAAAATGGTTGGAGCTGCATTAAAACCAATTTCTAGCTGTTAGAAACATCTAGATAATCTAGCCATTAAAAAAATGATAGGATTGTATTGGTCATTAAGAGACCAGAAGACATTTCATGTGTGTCAAAATTCAATACATTTGAAAAATGCAAGAGGGGAAGGCATCCTAAGCAACCACCCAATCCACCCACTTCCCTGGGACACTGATTCATTTTTCTGCCCTCACTGCTCCCCTCAGCCATCTCCCCACCTTCCTGCTCCGTGGGGTACATTCTCTAGGAAGTCTTCCTCAAAAAAAAAGCCCCCTTGGGTCAGGGCTGAGTAGAAGAATGAACAAGAGGGGGATCCTTCGTGTGCCTCATGCTCCAGCTGTCTCTGGACAGCCTCCTCTTCTCCCCACACCAGGCCCAAGCTGTAGGATCTTTCTTCTCACATCATGCCAGGCTACAAAGACAGGAAGGAAGCTGGATAATTTGCCTTCTCATTTTCCAGGTCCTGCCAGCAATTTGTAAAGCCTAGGGACATGCCAAGGACACTGCAACATCACCTGCCCTTTAGCAGGACCCTGCTCCACCACCTTGTGCACACCTGAGAGCAGCACATCCAATATCTACTTGCCAAAACTTTTGGAGAAGATAGACCTGCCCGTCCCCAGGAGATGTTACTGCCTAGTCAGCACATCTGCCTGGTTAAGAGGCACATCTGGCAGACAACACCCCGCTGCCCTGGCAGAGATCTGCCCAAGAGCAGGGATGTGCAGAGCCTCCAGACCCCAACACCCCAATTGCCTTTGCTGACAGGCAGGTCAGAGGCAGGGGACGCAGCGAGGGCTGGCCCAGGGCTCCCCCTCCACCAAGGGGCACCCCAGCTGGTTTCAGCAGCAGAGAAGAGCTTCTCGTGACTGCTGACAACGGCGATGCAATTACAGAGCAGCCCTGATCAGAGCCGTGATAATCACTGATGAGAGCTTGTCTCCTCCATGCGCTTGCTTGCTTATTTCAGAGGTTTCTTAATATACCAAGAGCTAGTGAAACTAGTCCTAATCCAGCCTCCAGCAGCTTCTCAGCCAGGAAAGAGGTGCTGACACCACCACATCCCTCCAGATGGACATTTTTGAACAGCTTTGATATCACACAGCAACACCAAGCAGGCTCTCCTGGCACCAGTCTCCTGCTACTCCTCCCTTTGCCCTTCTTGGCCCTAGTTCAACTTCCTGTAATCAATCACCCTCCAGAGAGGGAAATTAGGTGACCTGGGTATCATGTATAAATATCTACATCCACATTTCAAAGCCAAAAACTGTAAACAGGTGTTTTTTTTGGTATTTTTCCAGTAAGGACCAACTGCTGGAACAATCTGCCCAGAAAGCAGTGGATTCTCCAGCTTTTGATGTCTTCAACTCAGACAGATGGCTTTCTTTTGCAGGCTTATAACCTGCTCCAACAAGAGCAGTGTCTTGAAAAGACTGTCTACTCAGGCGAGCAGCCTCTCAGCTGGCCCTGAGCTGCTGCAGGGAGCCAGGTCTCAGCTCTGCTGCTGAAAAGGCTCTTCCAGATTTGCTCCCCACAGTACTTGCTGTTTCACCAGTTTCCACCAGTGAACACAGAGAGAATTCCACCCTGTTATCTGGATTGTGCTGGGAGATACCTAGCTGCAAGGTGTCTCAGGTAGCACTGAGAAGTCCTCCACAGCAGAAGGCTCTTGGAAAACACTGGGTTTTAGGTGGGTCGGGCATGTTCAGGCTTCTCCAACTCTTTACTCCTCCACCTTGCATAGAACAAAACCTCAGCACAGCTGATCTTCATGAGACCCTCCCCATCTTCCAGCCCTTCCTCAGAAACTCCTTCAGCTGAGCACCAGGAACCTACCTTAAGATCTCACAGGCCACCATATGCTCCCTTGCCAGGGCTTCCTTGGGGCTAGTGCTTTGCCCTCTACTCCCACAGCTTGAATCCTCTCAAGAGGAGTTTGGTGAATCCTCCCAAAGCCCCCAGGAGATACACTGGTGAGCCCTCATGGAACTAGTAGAGGTCATCTCCATCAGATGTTTCAAAAAAGCCCATTGAGTTAGTTCTCTTCATTCATTTTTTGCAACCTCAGGTGAACACAGGAAGCTTCAAAGAGATCTCTGCTGAACACCAAAGCTTTGAAGCCACTTGGTAGATCAACTCAGGTGATGAAGGGCAGGAGCAGGGTCCAGCTGAGGTATCTTCTCATGAGAGCTGAATCAAAGCCAGATGAAATAACAGCACAAGTCAAACCAACCCAGTCTAGGTGGGGAGTTTCCCCTCGCTTTGTTACAGAGCCTAGCTTAACAACTCTTCCTGGTTTAAAAATCTGAAGCTTAGAAAAGGTTTCATTAATAAGTTCCTAGGTTACCAGTGGAGAAGGCCTGTAGCAAAGCCTTAGTTTTTTTTAATTACCATCAAGAATTCTACTTTCTTGCTGAAACTGAGCTGAGAGACAACCTCTACGATCCCTGCTTTGAGCTGAGCACATGTTCAAGGAAAGGTGGTAATCAGAAAGAACAGGGTCAACAGAAGACGGTTTTCTAAGTCTTTAATGATCTTCTAAGAGATTCACTCTCTAAAGTCTAATGTTTACTCAGCCAGATGCAAATCCCTTTGGCAAATCCATGGCACTGCTGAATACAGCTACACAGAGAAAGTTAACAATGCTAGAGCATTGATTCCTCATCTATAGCCAGGATGAATCCTGATGCCTATGTGGGAGGAATGAGAGCATTTTCTCTTCAGTGTCAGAGGAGACAAAGCCAAATTTAAAATAGCCTCCTCCAGCGCCAGCAAACAAGAGATTGCATCTATTATCAATTCAGTCTCACTCTCTGCCTTTCTGCCCTGATCTTGGCCAGAGGGAACTGGGTCCTGGCCATATACAACAGAAGAGAGCAGGAAATTTCTAAAGCAGGAGATTTTTTAAAGGACAAGTAATGGTATCAAGTACTGAACTACCTCCTAATGTGGTCAGGGGCAAAAAGAAGAGTATAGATGGTATATAGATTCCTCCACTAGGCATCCTACACCTGAAGACCACCTTTCCTCCACTCACATGCCAGCTACAGGTTACTTGATGTAACCTAGAGAGGCTCAAGGGACCACCCTGCTGGTGTAGAAGCCTCTTGTGCTCATCTCCATTTGCTGCAGTAAGGACAAGCACTGGAGAAGCAGTGACTAAGCATGTGACAATTGGCTCACGTGCTTTATGGTGGAAAAGTAGGAGGAATGGAAGCCAATTGATAGCACAGGCTTTTAAGCCACTAAGAGCCCTCTCTTTAGCATCCTATAATGGTGGGAAGTGTGGTACACTGGCTAGGAGATGAGTCATATGTTACAAAACACAGGAAGATGAAGTAGCACATGCAAAGCTGTTCATGGCACTGACAACAATGGGTTGGGGCAAGCAGGAACACCTAGAGTTTTTATCTCTTTTCCCTCCTGCTCTTGGTAGGACAGGCACATGTGTATGTGTGGACATCAGATTTGAGGCCACTTTGTATCTGGGCTAGCAAAATAAAGCCTCAAGGGAAAGGGTAGAATGAAAGAGCTGGATGGCTTTGAGCCTCATAAGGAGATGGGTCTTGAAAGAGGTCACAGCTACCTAGAAGGCTGAAAGCCCAACATCATCTGCTGCCTGCCCAGTTCCCTTCCTAAAGGAGTTTTCTGCAATAGCACAGAGGTTTGGAGATCCTCTTGAAGGAGATAATGATGGAAAAGGAAGAATAAGCCTGCCTTAAGCAGAGTCTATTTAATACTATTCCAACCCCTGCCAGCTAGGTCAATTAAAAAATGAAGATGAAGGCACTCAGGCTGGGTCTGCCTCTCAAATCCATTACATCTCCCCCTCCCCACAACAAAAAGAGGGCAACCGTTCACATAAGACACAGCTAATAATATCCGAGTACAGGACATCGCTGCTAAATTATAGGGAGGGCTTGGGAAGGGAAATTAGTGTCATTTGCAAGCCCAATAATGGGGCTGTGCAGCATGAATGCCGATTCGGGAGCGGGCTGGAGGACAGCGTGTCAGCTTATGTAACTGTCCCCATCCTCCTCCAGCACGCAGAGCGGGGCTGCCTTTGACTCGTGCTGCATTCCCACACCCAGCCCAGCCAAACGGGCAGCTCAGCTGGGATCTGACCCAAGGCACTGAGATATTGCAAGGCAAGAGGGGGGGACAGCCCCCACACAGGAGCTTGGACCTTCACTCCAGTCTCTCGTGATCTGTAAGCTCTGGATATAGGCAATGGGGAGGCTGACTGAGTATAGCAGAGCAAAATGAACAAGCATCTTCACTGTCATGACAGCTTCATACCCAACCCAACAGCCACAGGACAGCTGCTGCAAAATAATATTCCTTGAAAAGCACATTTTTGCCAGCAGGCGAAAGTCAAAAGACAGCAAATACTTCATAACCTGTCCAAAACTGCTTTTTCAGCCTCTTTGAAGCCCATCAACCCCCACGGCAGCTTGCGCTAAGCAAGCCAGCACCCCGTGCCCTTGTCAGCTGTGCCCCTGGGACCACCTTGCTTTTCCCATCACCACTGACTTGGCAGAGGAATGTCCTGGATCTGTGATGGAGTCAGAGTCACTCTGGAGTGTTTCATCCTCAGTCTGGCTGCAGGCAGGGTTAGCCAGAAGAAGGTATTTACGGCAGTGAAATTGTATTCCCATGGGAGGTTCAGCCCTAGGGCTTTATGGAAGCAGAAGTCATCCTTACCCTTACACCCCTACATCCTGCTCATCCCTGCTATTCCACACTAGATAATTTCTCTGTGCTCCATCAGCTTGCTTTCATATCTAAGACAGGGAAGGAGCCAAAAGACTATTTCTGTGCACAAGGGCCCATATCATCAGCTCAAAACAAACAGAGGGGATAGAGCCTGGGGAAAGGACAGAAGCCAGGGGCTTTAAGGACTAGAGGGTTATTGCCCAAGTCCCCAGCAGGCTTCCTGGTGCCCTGCACATCTGTTCCTGCAAGCAGTGCAGTGGCCCAGCTCTGTTTGCATGGGACATCTCCAAGCTGCATGGGGACAGGCACTTGGAGAAACCTCTTGGCTAGAGGGACCAAGAAGGCTCAGCCCAGGAGCCTGAGGAAGCTCCAAGCCCTGCCTGTGGCAGGCCGTGAACCTGACCAAGCAAGTAGCAAAGGCACCACTGGTCTTATCCCTTTCTCCCTCACAGGTACAACAGCAAACAATTCCCCATGGGCTGCCTGCAGTCCCTAGTGCCTTCCTGCATAAGCTGCTGCTTTTCCCTGGAGGTCCATCCTCTGGACACCTCTCCCCAAGAGATCTTGAAGCACAGACTTCAGGACAGATGCCTGTAAGGGACACACACACACACCTGTGACCCACCTGATCTCAGCCTTCCTTCAAGCTTGGATACAGCACCACTCTCCCCCTTCCCCTCTTGATATCACAGACAGTGGCTCCACCCTGTCAGTCAGACTCTGGCTCAGGAAGATTTCTCACACAACAGTTACACAGGCATTAGGAAAGATGCAATTAAGATGAAACCCACTTATTTAAAGCAGCTCCTCTCCTAGTATCACTGTCACCTTTGATCACTGAAACCAATGCAGCATATCAACATGCCAGGATGCTTTTTTTTTGAAGTCTCCTTTCCCATTTACTCCACTCAAACAAAACTGGTTTCTTTCTTCCTTCAGCACTTCCAGCTGGTGCTCCAAGCACTTTGCACATCAAGGCAGCTGTCACTTTTGCTTTGACCTGCAGTTCAAACAGAAGCAAACACACTGGCTATGGCTCGTGAAGGTCAGAGGACAGTGATATTGCATATTCAGCTCCAACAGGCCTTGGCCCAGGAGCAGTGCCCCTCTACAAACACCCCAGAAAGAAAAACCTTAGATTTACCACTGGGAGATTGATAAGGGGAAGACTTTGCAGACTAGGGCTGGGCATCACCCTCCTTTAATGGTTGGTTCTGCTTCAGCCAAAGCTTAGGTGCACATTTAGCTTTAAACACACAAGCAGGCCCCTTGCTCTCATGTTGGGAACTGATCTTGCATGGAACAGTTGCTGGATTGGGGCATTTTCTCCACGCATTTGTCAGCATTGAAACCACTAATCTGTTAGACACAGACATCAGACTGCATTTTCTATTAGACTGGAGGTCTCTTGGTTGTCAGTGCTTCCACCCACACACGTAGCTCTGTCCTGAACTCTGCCTTGCTGCCTCCAAACCTGCCTCCTTCACCTTTTCTTTGAAAAGGGAGAGCAAATATGTGTATCCCTCTGCTTCCCTAGAGGGGGCAAAGCTTATACAGGGCTCAACTCTCACTCCAATCTACTTTGTTTTGATCTTCAGGAGAGATTGCTCTTCCTTCGACCCTTGAGAAAAGCAGAAAGCCATCCCCTATTACAAAACATCAGCAATTTGAAATTGAGCTGCCTAGACCCAGGTGCACTCTGCTGGCATTGCTGGATGACACTTCTCTCATGCTTAGAGACAGAAGGTGTCATGCCAAAAGTCTCAGCACCGAGATCACTGTTTCCATCTGATCTTTCCTGAGAAAAATCTTGGATTCAACAGCCTATGATGATTTCCAAGCACATAACTGAGGGCTTGGAAATTGTTGCATTCCCAAGCTAATAGACCCCGGGCAAACTCTCGGGCCTGACAAGGACTGTTCTTAACCCACAGGAGATACCTGACAACTTAATGGGGCTCAATTAAGGCCAGAGGTTCTTACTACCAAGCCAGTCAACATAGCAACAGCACATCCCATCCATAGGATGCCTGAGGTGAGCCTGGCATGGATGGAGAATGTCTGGTCACCCCTTGCAGACAGGAGCTGAACAACCCTCAGGAAAAAGCAGAGATTTGGACAAAGGGAAGCACAGTTCTGCATCCCTAAAAACACCCCACTCGCAACAGGCAGCAAATGCAACCCCCTGCTTGCTTTGGCTAGGCAGAACTGACCCAGCTGAGGGCAGCATGGAAAGATTCAGCATCACCCCTCCACCTTGTGCCTCTGGTAGATGGGTGGCATGGAGCTCTAGGCTTCAGGAGACAGGTGCATGTCAACGGTGGCACTCAGGGAAGCAAAGAAAACAGCTAAGTCACTTCTTGCTTGAAAAAAAATCAACACAGAAAGGGCTTGGTTAATCTGCTAAAATCCATGCAGATCTTCACAACAGCTCATATGAGAAGCTAACCAAGATGGCAGGACTTTCTCAGCACAACCTTCATGCAGCTAGCAGCCACAGAAGGTTAAACATGAAGTAGTTTTGCAGGGACACCAAGTTCTCAATAGCACAACTCACTTCACCAGCAGACAGCGAGTTTAAGCAGCAGCTGTCTGAAAGGTTGTCCCAACCTCCTGCCTTCTTTTCATCTCTCATGCCCCCTCATTGTACAGACACAGGTTTTTGTCACTTAAAGGTGTGATCAGGAAATGAAAGGCTTTTAAAAACACTGCTATTAGTAACAATAGAAATAATACACCAGGAACATATGTCTCTCCTTGTAGCCATCACCTCTGCATGCCTGGATTGAAGTGTTTTGCCATCAGAGCATGACAGCATGCTGATCCATCATAATAGCAGTAAAGCTGCTGGCTTTATTACTGTTATTAACTGCGTTTTCTGAAAAAATACAGCAGCATGCCATACATGTAACTGCCTGCATGTCAATCCACCCTTGTAACTTTGGAATCATTTGGCCAAACCCAGCAATTCCCTGTGGGCAGCAGGATCTTCCCTGTTCCTCAGGACAGAAACCTACTTTGTTTTTTTCTTTCTTTCTCTAGGACCTACAAGGTCTGCATTGAGGAAGGGTCTCTAAGGCAATAAGCCACAACGGAAATAAAATTATAGCAAAAGAAAATCCACACCAGAGGCAGAAAACTAAAACCTGGCCAGAAGGTAAGTGTAAACCAAACGGCAACACCCTTATATTTAAGCAAAGCAGCAAAATAAATGAAGTCACCAAAACAGTCACACTTCCAGCGTCTCCAAGGTCAACGTTTTCACACATCCCTCTCCTATATCTTTACTCTGAGTCCATTTTTCACAGGTACAGACAGTTGCAAGACTGAGAAAAAACAGGGAGATGACTTCAACCCTTGTCATTCCCTGTCTCCCAGCAACAACTGTCTCTTCCCCCTTGCCCTCCTGCAAGCTGCTCGCAGCAGACAAAGCTCCTGATGAATAAACACAGCTCCCTGCAGCGAGGGCTGCCTGGGAAAGGCCCCACACTAGTTAGGCAGAGAGGATCTTGTCACCTAGAGGTGACTGTCCCCTGCTTTGCAGAACAATCCATTCTCAAGCCTGTTTGAGGAGACTGCTAGATCCATCCCACAGGGGAAAGGGTAAACTGAGGCATGGCTTGGGGAGCTCCTCAACTGTCACAAAGGTAGCTCCATGTCTATGCGGAGACAATACTGTCACCTTGCCAAGTGACATTAACTCCAGGATCAGTTTCCTGGGTTTGTGTTATTTGAGCTGCCTCAACTAGGCTGAAGGAGAGCTCTCCAGAGGATGGATTTTGCTCTAAGAGACCTTTCTGCACCTGTCTCAGGAGGAAAATTAGCAATCTCAGCCTCCTCCAGAGTTTTCCTCCTTCCAGTTAAAAGATGAATAATCAGCATAATTGCCAGTCAATTGCCTTGCATACCTACACCAGGGAGGCTGCTCTCCCCCAGCCTTCTGCTCCCTTTCATGAAAGCAATTAAGTGCCAAAACACTCATAACTTCCCTCTCCTCAAACCCATTCACTCAACTTTGCCACAACCACTGACCTGGGCAGTGGCTAAACCAAATTATCTGCACAGGCAAGCACCATCAGTATTAAGAATTCCAGAAAGGGTTTATTAAGGAGAAATTGTGGATGGAGATTTTTCTTCTGATGTGGTTCAAGTAATCCAGCAGCTTGACTCTGGTAATTCAGGTGTACAGTCAGCCATGTCTGCTTGGGGACAATAGAAGTTGACACTTTGATAGATGCCTTTTGCTAAAATATCCAATTCTAAGCACTTGAATACATTTTTTTCTCTGGGAAAAAATTGCTTTCCTGTCACCTCAACTCAGTGTGGGTATCTGGTCATTGCTTGCTGGTCACAGTGACGACAGTGGACCAGAAACCTTCTTCAGCACAACCATGTAGGTCATATTCCATCCCCTTCTTGTATTCTATGCACAAGGAAGGGAAATAGTTTTTGGCCTGAATTCTTAGAGGAAATTCCATATACACAAGCATAGAAAGATATGCCTGAGTAGTCCCATACAGTTTGAGAAAGCCACTACATTCCAGGTACATAAACAATCAAGCCCTAGATGAATATCTATATTACTAAAGGTAGACTTGTCTCTGATCAGCTTTAGTTTGTATTAATCCATTTTTGGTGTCTTCACATGCAAAGATATGCATTAGCAAATGCATTCAACATTATGCAATAAAGTACCACAAGCAGAGAAAGGACTCTAGGTTCCCCGGGAAACAGCAAAGTTCTGTGCAGGAGAAATTAGCCCCATGTTGGATTTACTCAGGAGGACTTCATAAGAAAAAATAAAAAATAAAAATCACTAATTTGAGACCATATTTGAACCCATTGCCTCTATTTTTACCCCAATGGCACATCATTTGGCTGCAGATACTTGTTGGAGAGTTGATCAGGGCAGGGGAGTGAGAAAAGGAATGTGGAAACCACATACGTTAGGCCTTCCTCATCCCATTCCTGATCCACTCCCATTCATCTCAAGGGACTTTTCCCATTGGTTTCCACAGGCATTAGATCACTGTTTCTTTGGATAAAGGCTGCCAGGAGGCAGACAAGGACTGAAGAGGTACCTGCTCCACACCATGAAGGCCCTCCAATTACCCACAGCCATAACCACTCAGATGTGCAACAGGTCTTCTCACCCTTCTCTTCCAAGCACAAAGCAGCAGGACTGTCATCAAAACACCAGCTGGGCTGGCAACAACAAACCTCTCAGAGATGCCTGCAAAGCTAAACTGATACACAAAGACTCTCAACTTTGCTGGGTGCCCCTCTGGGGCACCTGCTGTCTGCACTCCCATACCATGTGTTCATGGGCATATCCTCAAACTGTGTTTACAAAGGGATTTCAGGCTCCTGGAGAAGATGTTGCTATAGAAACAGCAGTTGGCAGCTGAACTCAGTGGGAGAAGGCCTAGGCTTTGTTGACTTGAAAAAAACAGGGAAAACCCACTGGGGGAATACACCTAGCTGGAAAATGTATGAGGGACAGTGTTTTAATGAACACATTTTCCTACTGGGGAAAAGCAGCAGACTAACTTCTGCAGCACTGGAAATTCTCATTGTTCTGGAGAAAGTGAGGAAAGCCCATGAAACAAGGAGCCCAAGAGATGAGCTCTACCCTTGAGGTGGGGCCCGGCCACCTAGCAGGCCTCAACTTCAACCCTGCTGGAAAGCTTCAGCCAAACTAGAGGCTAGGCCCGTGGCTCAAGGCTGCTGCCACCCTTCCATGTCCTGGGTGGTCTGAGCAGGTGGTTGGAGGGCTACTGGAAACAGAAGAATGAGTAATTCAGGATATGGCTGGACATAGCTTTATAAGTTAGAACAGTTTCAGTAAGTCATGAGGAAAGTGCCCCATGGAACCATGTGAGAGTTGTTAAAGATCAATTCTAATCTGGCCTCCAGCCATTCAAATGGGAAACTGCAGAAGCAGCAAATAGTAAGGCAGCCACAGGCATGCCCAATCCCAAAGAAGAGGACAGGCCACAGAACTCAAGTGCATCTGGCTTCAGATTCAAGTTTGCACCTTTTCATCTTTCATCCTGTATCTAGTAACTGTCCCAGCCACAAACTAAGGTGACACACTACCTGGAAGACACCATCCTCCTCCCAACAAAGAACCTCTAGGCAAAGCTCAGCCAGGGCTCATCAAAATGCTGTGATTAGTCATTGAACTAGCAGGGCATTTCCATTTCCAAAGGCAAAGCTCCCATATAGCCCTGAGAAAACCTCTTCACAATCAGCCTGTGTTGAAACAAATGCAATCAGTTAGACCATGTGGATGAGTGTCCCTCTGCAGATCCCTGCAGGGAGCTGATCTGATTATAAGTGAACCAGGGAGGCACTAGAAAGCCCTCAGTGGGAGGGAAGGAAGGTAAATGAAAAAGAAAAATCAGAAAGGTATTTCATATCAGAGAGATTATGAACAACACACTCCACTGGCTGGCAAGTAAGAGGTGATGTGGGGAGTCCACAGTGAAAGAAGAAAAACTGCGTATCTTCTTACAACCTCCCTACTGAAGTGGTAGGCTGTGAACCAGAGCACATGAGTCTGAGCTGCTCAGTAGTGTTTAACCTGAATAGATAGGAGTACAAACAGAGAAGGCTCCAACTCCGTTAAGACCTGTGGACTCCTAGCTTGGGAAGACAACCTTTCTAACCTGCAAGTCCCATCACAGAATCTTCTCAGGCAAGAAACTTCGTACACCTTAAACAGCCAAGGACTTGGCGTGGCTCACGTAGTGGGAGTGGTACTTGCTCATCCTCACAGAGTAGGGTAGGGCCTGCAGCTGGTGCCCCAAGGGCTCTACCCCTTACATTGAGGAGGTGATGGGTTAACCAACCTACTTTAAAAAGAACAGAACCCAGACACGTCAGCTGTCCGTGTCTCATCATTTGTGATCTCAGCTCCAAGAGGAGGCCTCCAGGTCCTCAGGAAGGACTGGGATGCCATCTCAGCTTACTAAACCTCTTGTGAACAACCCTGAAGATCTGTGTTGAGTGAATTAGATTGAGATGTCAAAAACAACCTACCTCTATCTGGCCTTAAACCAAGCACTCCAACACCTTCTGTATTTTGTCATTTGCCCCTCTTCCTGAGACTATTCCCCAGGAATAGCTTGCCTTCCCCACAACTCTGTTAGATAAACCCTGCTAGACAAACAAGGCACAAGATCTGAGAGAATTTACGCCCTCATCTCAATCTCTGCTGGGCACTTCCCTTAAAAGAAAGGGGGGTCCCTACAGAAACACTAGACCTCAAACATCTGATCAAAACCACTCAGATCTCCAACTGTTATTCTAGAAGCCAAGTATATGGTACTTAAGATGGAGTCCCGTTTCCCCACATTAGGCATGCTTGGCAGCAGAAAGGGGCCAAGTTGGTGACTCAGAGCCCACCAACTGTTATGTTTCACTGCACAGTCTCTCTTTCCACATTGCAGCTGGAAGCAGCAAAGGACCTTATGAGACAGGCACCAGAGGGAATACACACAGAATAATCTGCAAACCAGCATCTCATAATATTGCCACATTCCCAAGAAGATGGAGGAAGAAAGGCAACCTGAAACCAGCTCTGTCAAAACAATATACTCCCCAGTGCTGTTATGGAATGGCTTTCTCACTAGATGCCAGTTACTGGTTTAACCTTTCTGCTCACTCCTTTTCAGATTACACAATACCATATTGGGAGGGGATGAGGAGACAAAAGAACCAGAAAGCAGGATCTCAGCATGCTCTGGAAATTGAGACTAATGTATATTAGTAGACAGAAATAGATCCAAGAGAAAGTCAGGTACCTTAGGTCAGAGCATGCACTCCTCTGCCAGGTCAGGACATCCCCCTCCTTGGCCAGATCCTATTATGAACAGGACAGATGAATTCAAAAATACATAGATGGAGACAGTGATGGTAACTGCAGAAACTCTGCTGGAATCAGGTAGGAGTTTTTCATGTTATTTCAGAAACATTAGGCACAAAGCCCCAGGCACTTAAATAGAACAAGAGACCCTGTAATTGAGTCAGAGGCCTTAAACCATCCATGTTACACATCCTTCTACTTGTAAACCCATCCATTCGTTCCTACATTACATCTTTCCTTTTTTTGTACCCATGTCTATCTAACTGTTTGCCTTACACATCCATCTAGAGCAACGCTGGACAACAGCAGCCATTTAGGACTTGCTGCCTGCTAACATGAAAGCCCAGGAAAGTCATTTCTGAACCAGAACCCAGTCTGTACCCAACAGCCCAAGGAACAAAGCATTTCAGTTGTTGACATGTTATATGGGCAAGTTCTTCATTTTTCCAAATAAAAACCAATCTCCTCTGTCTTTTACCAGTCAGGATTCAGTTGAGGAAAACAAGCAGGCTCAGATACCTGGGAACAGCAGGAGGCTGCTGCTTTTTTAAAGAAAAGAAGGGGAGGAGCTGCAGCTACACACAGCACATGCACCAACCAGAGCACACAGAACCAAGTGCTGGCCTGTCCATTAACAAACTCAGATAAGATAAGGCAATAAATTAGATACAAGGTCCATCCAGGGACACCAGTCAGGAGCAGTACAAGACAGAGACAAGCTACTTACAGTGCCAGCTCAAGCTTCATGAAGGGAAACAGGAGTAGCTTCAACATATGCCTAAGGTCCAGCTATTCTGACTCTACCTTAGTAGAGAGGCCTGAGAACAGATATACCCACAACAGAGCCCAGAACAAGCACCTGCACCCTGAATTTAAGTAGGAACCCCAGGCCAAGGTGCAGAGGATGTGCAGCTGGGAGGCCCAAGTGAGGCTTGTCAGGGCAATTAAGGTCTCTAAGTGCTCAGGGGAAATTTGCTTTACAAAAAACAGTTGTGTTTAGAGAGAGGGTATTTGGGCAGCAGCCGGAGGCCATTAAAATATGCAAGTAGAAATAAATCAAAGATAGTAAGGGGTGTTCCCTATCTTTTGCTGATAATATATTGCCAAGCAGCAATAAATGGGCGTGAAAGATTAACTTCCTTGTCATTAGATACCTTTTCAGAGATGCTGGGCAGAGTAATGAAATAGAAAAATAATTTCCAAAATATATTTAAAAACTAATTTCCAAAATGCATTCAGCCCTGGAGGCTGAACATCTTTTCCTGGATGGTTCGGGGGTAGGGGAGAGGAAGCAAATTATGATCAGCATCTCCCAAGGTCATGGCAGAAGTTGGGGAGTTCACTTAAAAAATGGGTTTTGTGTTTCAGGAAGGATTCACCAGTGGGACTGGTTGCACTGACATTTGCCAGGCAAATTCACCCAGGTTATGGAAATGATACTAAGTGAAGAGTCTCTGTAGTTTAGCCACTGTTTGAACTGAAATGCTAAACTTGGAGATTCAGAGCACAGGTGACTCAGTTTCTTGGATCTATTAAATGCCAACACTGAGATGCTTTCAGTGGGTCATATTTTATGTGGGAGAAGGCCAAAATGTGCTCTATATCTACTGCATTGTAACACAGCACAGATGCAAATGAAGCACCTGGTTAGGGAATGTCTAGGGAACCTGGCATCCCAACCCTATGTCTTACACTTCACTGCTGAGGCTGCAGATAAGAGAAGCTCAAACAAAAGTTTACACTGCCCTGAAATGATAGTTTTAGAAGTGGGGCCATGGGGAGGAATATCCCTTAAGCCATCCAGTTCTTCAGACTGGAACAAGGGGTTACAAGCAGATAAGAAAGGTCCTGCTGAGCTCAAGTGTGAGGAAGCTGATTTTAATCCTTACACAGGGTATGGAAAGAGGCTCTCACTAATGAGAATCCTGAATGTACGTGTACAAAGCTTGAGGTTCTACAGCCAAAACAAAAAGGGAAGATAAGCTGTCGAGAGCTTTTGCAACAATCTCTGCTTATATCAGTAAACTCTTCTAGGAGTTTCTTTATCAGCTGGGCCCCTTAAGGTGCATGTGGCCACTATAAAAAGCAAAGAATTAAGAGGATTGCAGTGGTGCAGGAGCTGTGAAAAACACTTCCTAGTAACCTCTAGTCACCAGACATCACAGAATCGCACAGTGTTTGAGGTTCAAAAGGATGTCTAGAGATCAGCTAGTGCAGTGTCCCTGTTCAAGCAGGGTCACCTAGAGCAGCCTAGCTTAGCAGAACCTGACCAAACAGCTTTTCAGTATCTTTAAGGATGGAGACTCCATCCACAGCCTCTCTGGGCAACTGGTTCCAGTGCTCAGTCACCTTCACAGCAAATGATTTTTCCTGTAGATTCAGCCACTACTTCCTATATTTCAGTTTCAGACACCACAGAAAGGAGTTAGATCCCAACGTTGCAGAATAGAGCAGGGAGAGGGAATCTGCACCCCAACCCAAAGCACTGCCCAGGGACCATTTCCACTCTCCTTGGACAAAATTTGTGGCAGTCTGGCCTCAGCAGGCCCGACTCCGGCCAGTCTTTCCTTATCCCAAGTCAAATAGCCTCTTTAAGCCCAGTCAATTGGCTCAAACTGTCCCTCATATTCTGCAGAGACACCTCCCTCTCCTTTCCCCCTTGGACATATCTTCATCCTTAGGTGCTTTTTTCCCCTGGAATGTTATGTTGCAGGTTACTTTCCCGCTGAAACGTGTGTTGCATAGCCCATCTGTTTGCCTTTAGGACAGACAGCTCCTGGCAGATACCTGCCAATGTCCACACTTCCCTATCACTCTCCTGTCTGCCACTGCCTCTTGGATATTAAAAATCACCTGGAGCGATAATTCCTCCTCACTCTGTGCTCCCTCCTCCGGTCTGTCACTGCTCAAAGCACTTGACAGGTGATTATATGGTCACTGGACCTGGGGAAGCCAGGCTGCAGGAAATGAGCATCTCCTTAAATAAACATGCAGGTTGAATTAGAGCGGGTTTTGTGCAGGCTGCTGGGGGATTTCATCGCTAAGCCGCATTATCGCTTTGTGGACACAGACTGTGTGCCTCTGTGTGACTGGCCTGCTGCCCTTTTCACATGGATGATCTCTCCTTGCTCTAACCCCTGACGCAATGAAGTGCTGTTTAGCCTAAGCCTTGGCCCGGCTCCTGCTGGCTTGTGATCATGATTTCTCCAAGCCTCTTGTTATCAGGCATGAAAGTACAGGTTTGGTCCCATTATGAGTCACAGATTCACAGAATCACAGATTCACAGAATATTTAAGGTTGGAAGGGACCTCTACAGATCATCTAGTCCAACCTTCCTGCTCAAGCAGGCACACCTAGAGCATGTGGCACAGGGTGGCATCCAGGCGGGTTTTGAAGACCTCCAGAGTAGGAGACTCCACAACCTCCCTAAGTTCTCACTGAGGACTCTGCTTGGGTTTCCTTCAATACGCTGGATTTGTTTGGCATTTCTCAAACACACCAGGGTCTGGGTTTCAGGGGTCACAACCAGATGGTCCCTGCATTGGGATCTCCTTGGAGACACTACAGCAGGGTGGACACTACAGTCCAGCTGTCAGACTCCTGGGCTTTTCTCCTGCCTCACTTGGTGTTCTTACAGGGTATTTTTTTTTCCATGTTATAACATGGGTAATAAGTGCCTCAAAAGATGTAATGTCAAACGCTGGGAATCCACAGCTGCTCCTCAGACTTCTAGTCTGTTGTCCTGATTAAGACCTTGCAATTTTTGGCTTAAAGAATGAATTTTGCAAGTTAGAAGTGTCTGAAATGCCTTCCCTTCAACACACTCCTCAATAACATAGGGGTCTTCACACACAAGTTGTTGCAGGTGGATCTGATTGATACCCATCAGTCAGGCATGCAAGTTTGCCACTGCCCCAGCGTCACTGGGCTGTAACACCGTGATATGGAACAAGGAATCCACAGACCAATTCTCCTCCCCATCAACAACTTTGGCTCATAGTGTGCCCACTGGACCCAAGCAGGACAACTGCCTGTGTTGACAGCAAAGCCAGTCACTTGGTTGTTATTGGATCAGTGACCTGCTTCGGTTTGGCTTCCTTCTCAAAGGCACCCAAGATACATCTACAGCAGGTGATCACCAGCCAGCAGAACCAGGAGACATAAGGCCTTTTAAGCCATTCTCCATCTAGGCTAATAAGTCCTGTTTCCAGCACGGCCTTGGCCTGATGCTTCTAGCTCCTGGCACTTTGGGATTTACTGGCTTCCCCCGAGCCAGTTCATAGCGGGGATGGTCCTGAGGAAGAATCTTAGAAAGTTTCTCGGCAATGGAAATTCATTGACTAACCTATAGGGTAAATTGTACTGATCTGCTACCTTCTCCATGGACAGGAAAGGAGGAACCGTTCCACATAATACAGAAGGGGTTCAGAAGGTTCTTACAACTAGATCAAAAGCAGCAATGGGATCAGCCCCACAGGTGATCAGCACTTCATCCAGGCCAGCAAGCAAGCTGAGACTCTCCCTCCTTGCATCCAAAGAACATGCATGACTCTGTGAAAGCCATTCCACCCTCCAGTTCCTTGCTTAATGATCTCTCCAAAGTACATTTCATGGGGAGGCAGATGCCATTTATGCTTCCTCCAGTCCACTCTGTATCCCTGGCTGTCCTTGAACTGATAAGGCACCTGCTTAAAAGAACTCCATCACTCACAAAACCAACATGACAGAAAAGAGCCTAGAAAATCATTCTCTGCATGTTTTTCAAGCAGCCTGGTATTTAATAAGTATGCTTTACAGCTTGAAAGGTCAACTAGATTCATGCTACTGCTGTGGCACCTTGTTACGTATTTAGAAAATTAATTAGAAACATGAGTTCTACAGGAGAATTCTCTTCTGTCCCTATGCAGCTTCATCCATTGTGTCTTTGAGACAAACACACCAAAAAGAAACAAAACAAAACAAAAACAGAGAAAAGAAAGAGGAAAATTGCATTTGAAAAAAGTATCGGTGCAAGATGCTGTCCCCATCTGCCCATTGCAGTGAACATCGCTAAACCAGTACCACAAGTGTCATCCTCTGTCAGTCCCTAGCTTGCTATGGGAAATCAGGGCTTCAGAATTGAATTTGCAGCAGCACAGCTGAATGCCCCAGCAGTTTCATCCCAGCAGGAGGCCAGGGACCCTACGAAACTCCTCCATGGAGCAGACTTCTGGATTGGTTTCATGATGCAGGGACAAAAGAAATTCTGGAAACACCAAGAGACGCTATTCTGAAGATGGACTGTATGGAGAATTTCTGAACCACAGGGAAGTTAAAAAATCTGTTTCAAAGTAAAACCAGAAAATAAAGACAAATAACTGAAATATCCCGCAGACCAAAATACCCCTGGTTGTGTAGCTCTGCAGAGACATACTGGGTGAGCAGCAGGATGAAAATGAAAAAATTACTTCTGAGACTGTAAACAGGCTTATTGGAACCAAATTGACATCCCCTTTCACGTTCATTTTCCATGAATATTTTTACTTGAAGGTAGGAGAATTCAAAACTTAAAAAACAGGGGAAAGGGAATTTTAAGGGACTGTCACAGAATGCTCCATTACTGCTCATTTCCAATTTGCCAGTAACACTAGTCCTGTAAAACTGTGATTCTCAGTGTTACAGTTTCCCATTTAGAGGACATAAATGCACTACCTGAGTAATTGGTGTTGTTACTGATGAAGCCCTAGGGAAGATCAGGAGATCTCAGTTCTTATAGCTCTGCTGGTGGTTTGCAATATGACTTCGGGTGAGATAATTCAGTCTCTCCACACTAGCAGGCCTACTGCTATCAACCTTTCTCATTCGGGGACCACGGAGGTTATTTGAGAGCTGGGAAAGTCATCCCAAGGAAGGTGAATTTCCAAACACCCACTGGTCTTAAGGAGTGACTGTCAGTGACCCACAGATCGGTGACTATAGGCTACTGGGTCCATCTGATAAAATCACAGCCTACTTCTACCTTAAATAAATGAAAAAAGAGCAGAAATATGTAGAATCATTGAGTATATCAAACATGATCTGCCTGGATCTATGAAGGGGCAGGCCCGTAGGATCAGTTTGTTTTCTTGTCCAGCTGCAAGTCCTGCATGTCCAGGGACAAAATATAAGCAGAACAGTAGCCGGTGACTGATTTCCACTGGCCAAGGCAGGCATGATTGCCAAAAAATACATGCCAAGAATTTTAGAGTCAGTTGAGACTCTGGCTTGGAGGGGATACAGGGAAACAAGGCTGGTGCTGTGGATGAACACAGGTGCCACGTGAGTATTCTCATCTCTGTGTTTTCTCTTCTTATTCCTCCGCCAACTTCAAAAGGGAGAATTTAGTACCCACTGCAGTAAACACACAGGGGATGCCCTTTCCTTTTGAAGAAGTTCCCTTCTGCTGTTTGGCTGCAGTGACTCAGAATTGTTTTCCTCACCTCAGGGGTCAGATTAATCAGATGAGGCAGAATGTGTGAAGACATCAAAAATGAGATGCTTTCAGAGCAGCTTAACAGCCTCTGAGGGGGGACCTGAAATCCCAGAAGAGTGCAAGCGCTTGGCCAAAGGGAACTGTCTTTTCAAGCTCTGTTCCCAGGTCACTCATGACCACCAGGAGGTGGTAGGTCTGTACTGTAGGTCTGGGACACATCCACAGAGAGGAGAGGGGCCCTGTGGCCTAGGAGATTTCCAGGATTTGTCTAGACACATTCACGGCTGCCTTAATCTTGTGGTGATAGTCCTGATCTGAGTAGGAGATTGGCCTGGAGACTGCAGAATCCCTGTCCATCCAGCATTTCAGCCATATGGCATGATTCCTTCTATTTTCCTTCTTCATTCAGCCACTACATCTGCTCTGCCAGCACGTAGCTCCCTAGCAAGAGTGGCAGAGAAATCCCCAAACACCTTTATGTTCTTCATCTCTGATCTGGCCTTGTTCTGGCCCGAAGCTACAGGCCTTCTCTCCAGCTTGCAGGCTACACATCTTACGTGCTCTCAGTTGCTCTGTCATGCTGTGTTTTATACCGCTGTCCCACTGGCTCCATGCATCCACTTATGACATGACTAATCATCTCCAGGGCCCAGCAACACTTCCTACATTCTGGATTTACATCTTTGCTGCCATCTGTCTCTGCCATAACCTAGCTTGTGCCAGCAGCCCACTTCTGTGCAGTCATAATTAAAGTCTCCGTTTCTCTTCTCAGTGCTCCCCTGACATGCCGCTTATCATTTCCCTTTTCCATACAGTCCTGTTTATGGCAGTATTATTACTGTGACTCTATCTGCTCATGTACTGAGCACAATTGCTCCTCCTCTAATAACCAAGGGCGCTGCTGTGGTTTACATTTATCCCCAAATTACTGGCAAGCTTTTGATTTCTATCAGTAACCAGGTACCGCCCCCGTGACATGTGCAAATATGGTATTTTGCATTACGTGAACATTAGGGCAAGGGTGTGCTGCCTGCTGTACTGACATAAAAGAGCCAAGTCTCACCAGTAAAAATACACAGTCTACCACAAGAGATGCTCTACCAGTATCAAAAGCACAAGGTCTCAGTGGCACAGCTGTGGTCAGGCATGGAAAACCCATTTCTGTGGTGGAGGTTGGTTTCCTTGCTTATATACACTATCCCATAAGATTTTCGGAGCACAACTCTCCTGAGATCAGGCCAGACCTCCAAGGAATTGCTGGGACTCCGTCCTTCATCATAAACACGAAGCAGTATCTGGACACATTCAGAATGCAAGTCCCCACTACGGCACATGGCTAATGGTTGACCAACTAGCTCCTGCCCACCGCTTTCCTCCTCTGTTCTACTCTCCAGCAAGCAGAGCATGCAGCAAGTCTCACGTCTGTGCAAGTAATTGCAGTGCTCTCTCCCTTTTCCCAACATCAATCCACCGAAACAGAGCTTTGGCCACTTGTGACTCTGCTGAGCTTTGTGGGATCACTCTAGACAACATGAGGAACAGGCTTGATTCAGCATTACAGCCTGTGCAGAATTGCTCAAGAGTCTATATGAGGGTTAACTTCCCCCTTAAAAACGTATAAGGCACTTTTAGCTCAGCCTACACCATTTTGTGCCTTCCTTCCTATTTGCATCTGGTGTATTTGTCTCCTGCCAGGTACAGCCTCATAAGCATCTGAAACAGCAGCAAAGGGAATTTGCGCAAGCTCCAGGAAATGCTCTCTGGATGGAGTGGGAGTGGGTTCCTAATCTGCCTTGAACTACTCTCTTTGCAAAAGTATATTAAAACTGACATGAAAGTGAGCTTCTGGTTTGAAAATCCTCTTCAATAATGGCAGTGCAGAGTGCCGCACTTACTGTCTCTCACCAGAGTTCAGATCAAACACAATCAATTTTCAAGTGAAAAAGATGGCTCTGCTGATGGGATTGTTAGCTGCACCAGGCTCCTTCCAATTCAGGCTTTCCACCAAACTTTTCTCACTTGCAAGATTCAAATGGCTGCTTATGGCAAAGACAGAGATAGGCTCCGCACCTGGAACCTCCTGGATAACTCAGTTAAAAGCAACTGCAGTAGTCACAACCTAGAGGTGTTTTGTTTTCAGTGGAACCACAGTCACTCAATTAAGTCAAAATGGAAACAAATCCATTTTTACTCATTACTTAAAAACAAAACACACTATGGCACAAAGATCATATCTCACCCTCAGAGCTAATGCACTGGACATCACGCAGGCTACAGGAGCAAGGCTATTAGCAGGCAGCAGCAGGAGGTTTTAGCTCGTACATGAGCTCGGCATCTGGGCTTGAAGCGCAGCTGCGAGGCCCCTGGCCTTGCTCTGTGCCCGATCGCTCCCCATTGCTCTCATCCCCCTGAACCCAAGGTGTGACAGCATTTATTTCATATTCTCTGTTTTGTTTGCTTGTGTTCTCCCTTCAGGAATACCTCCTCCGATTAAAGAATTTTGTTCTTTTCCAAATGATTGTGTTATCTAGAAATAATTGGCTGTGCCGGGCTTTCTGCCTGTCATTCTTTTTCTGGCCTCCTTAGTCAGATAAACTTTGTCCTGATACTGTCATACAATCAAGGAATGCCTTTATTTCATCTGCCAGCGAGACCTGCTTGCAAATTGCTAAAAATCAGCTAGAAAAGCAGAGGGGAGGAAGGCAGAATAATCAATGTTGTTTTCAGACCAGGAAAATGAGGCATAGAAAAGAAAAAGTGAGTTTACAGAGGTCATACGGGCTATGAGTGGCAGAGAGGAAAAGACAACGCAGGACATGTCTTTCCAAGGCTGTGACTGGATCTCAGTCTCTTGGAGACATCCTTCGAGCACCACGGTACCCTCTCAGCCTGTTGCAAAGCATTTCCCTACCACAGGGAGCAAGTCTGAGAGGGGTGCCCAGCAAAACAGGGCAGCTGGATGAGAGCAGGACGGGTGTCTTGTCTCTGGGTGGTGGCCAGTCCCTGAGCTTTGGGGACTTTCCTTTTGGGCAGCACCCATCCCATCTCCCTTGTTTCTGCCATCATGCTTGCCTTTCCCATCCATCTTCCCCTTCCTTATCCTCAGATAATTCCATTACTTAAACTGCTGTCACACTGCTGCTAAGCACTGTCACTTCTGTGCCATGCTGTGCCAAGAGCTCTCCCCTGAGCATGGAGACACTCCAGAGCACTGCCACATGAACACAAGCATTACTGGAGTCCTTATCCTTCTCATTGTAAACTTCTCTCTGAGGACCTGGACCCTGCTGGAGATGCTGAGGGTTTGAAAATGTGGCTTTGAGCCATGAGCTGTCTCCATGCCAAAGAGGAATACCAAAAATTTGAAGGAAACTGAAGGCAGCAGATGAATAACAAATCTCTCCTTCTAGGAGAACTCCCACAGGCCTGGAGCAGGGTTTGATTTCCTTGAGCCAGGAATTCTGATTCTTGAGTCCTCAGCTACAGAACTGATGAGAACAACAAGTTCCAGCTGTGTCAGGTATTCTCTGACCACCATGTGGCAGCTGGGAACTGCTCCTGGCTCCCATGCGGCGGGATAGCCTGCCCATCCCATCCTCCAGCGCTGGATATGTGTCCTCCGGCAAGTGCCAGCTATCTAAATAGACCTGGAAGAGAGGCATTACATAAAAGGCAAATTGTGCTACAGGGGAGAACATTAGATGAAACATTTAGAGCCGCCTCTTTCTGATGTGTCTCCCTCTACACCATCGGCGCAGTCTTTTCTTGCTCTCCACTGCGAGTGTGACTGGCTCTGATTGATTACCCCTTATTTCCATGTTAAACGAGGCAGCTGGAAAATTAACGGTTTTCCCTGCCATGAAGTCTTGTCTACAGTTTTTATTAAAAGGTTGTTATCTTGCTTTTTTTTTTTTTTATTTCCTCCTTCCAAAGTCTGTGCTTTGCATGCCATTAGGAGTGCCATAGGAGAGAATTTTAAGAGTTATGAAATGTCAAATTACATTAATTAGATTCTGAATTGTCTTGGCAGAAACCTGACATGATAAGGAACCTCCCGCACCACATGGGGAACTCAATATTAAGCCAAAGCCATGTATAAATCCACTCCATTAATGGCCATTTGATGGAATCCCACCAGGTCAAGATATGGTCCCACCTGCTCTTCTAGAGTGAATACCCCAGGGCACTGCTAAGATCATCTGCTCTGTGCATTGTAAATTACCTGCTGCTATTACCCAGCTCATCTGACACTCCAGCATATGTCATCTTCTGTACCAGGCCCTGCTCTATACGTTTTTATTCGTCACGTGTCCGTCAAGATGGTGGGGCTGATGGGCTTTCTTTCCAGAGTACCAGGCAATTTCCCACCCTGGGAACAGCTATTTCTCCTACCACCCCATAACAGATGAGTGCAGGACAGCACAGAGCTTGTGTGATTGCTTCATCAGAAGGTTATTTCATCTCTCTCCCTCTCCAGCTAATTGGAAAGCTCAATGGGAGCTGAGGAAAACAAATAGCTGCCCCTTTAGCATGCCCAAGTGCTTTCCTTCGTTAAGGAAGGCTCTGCATTCGAATGAGCTGCGTGTTTATAACTGCCGTGCTTGCCTCGGGAACGGCACTGCGCACACGTGGATGAGTACAGCAAAAGGTTATCTGCTCCTGCTTCATGGGGAGCGCTCCTGAAGGGCTCTGAGATGCAGCGCGCTCTCATGCACGAACCTCACAGAGAGCCTAAATGTGCTCACGGAGGAGGGCTAATACAGTCCTTCATCTCTTTTCTTTTTTTCCATGGAGGAAACATCAAACCTAAGAAATCCAGGTTAGTAACCTTTCAGCGAAAAATGCTACTGTCTCTGTCTACATCCTACACTGCAAGATGTCACCCACCCTGAAGCAGAGGTGGCTGAAAAGGAACATGTCTTTATTCCTAGCTTCTCCAGCTCACAGCTGAGTACATTTCCTTGCAAGAGGATCCTTGGCTGAGACCTGGAATTCTTATTTATCTGGAGGGAAGGTTTAGGAAGCCATAGAGACGCAAGTCCTTCCTCCTGAAACAAGCACTGAGCTGTGTAAGCAATGGGTACACTTTACTTCACAAAGTTGCGGGGTATTTCTTTTTTTTTCTCTTCTTTTATAGCCAACGATGAAAGATCAAAAATCACAAACTTTTGTGAATTAAAAATTAAACAGTAATAAAAAAGAACAGTTTGGGTCAATTAAAATGTTTTGTTTCAGTAGTGTCTGAATGTGCTGTTAATAATCAGCTTAAATTGCAGAACAAAACTGCTTCCAATGAGAAGCCTAAAAATTTGGTTGTTGAAATAGGACTTTGCAACAATTTAAAGGCTTGGTTTTTATCTGAGACAGTTGTCAAAGCTGCTTTTTTTTTCACCTGCAAAAAGTTTCAGCTTCAATAAATCTGCTACGCTTCTGAAATAAGCAGAGGCAAGGAGATAGAAAGCAAGGTTGCTTTTGCCCTTTCAAAATGGGTAACTTCAGTCATGGCACATGGCTGATGTGGAACCAAGGTCACAGCCAAGGACACTCAGAAAATCAACACTGCATCAAAGGTCTGAACCTGTGGGAGAAGTTCTGGTTCCCTCACTGGATTTTGCTGTTGCCTTCCACAGCTACAAGATTTCTCAGATGCCCTTAAAAATCTCTTGCTCATTTTTTTCATCTCCAGGATTATGTGCAAACCTTATTAGCTCTTTATGAGATTAATGAGACTTTATTGTACAGGAACTGGTGGATTTCCACATCATTCACATCATTGCTCTATGAGCCTCACTCAGCATGCCTTATGATCTCTGTACCTGCACAGCCTGGACACAACCAGAACAGTAAGCACCCACCTCTGCTTTGTATGGCAGAAGAGAAACCTCCTCGGCAGTGTCATTATTACTAAGAAAAACGCAAAATTGAGTGTTCCTGTTGAGAACAACAGTTTGAAGGCCTAGGCATCATTTTGAGAGTGGTATTTTGACACCTGAGTTTTTGCTAGAGGCTCCAGGGATGGTAAGACCCCGAGCAAACAGCAGAGCATGATTGCTAGGAAGGGAGGTGGAGAGACACTCAAAGGCAGCAGTGGCAGAGAGAAGTCTGGATCTCTGAGGTCTCCACAGAGACAAGTGATGGTAAGAACCCAGCAAGTAAGTAGTCCCCAGGAATGCCATAGCAAACACTCTTCCACACAAAAGCCAGCAGAAAAAGTGCAAGATGCCTCCATAGAGTCACACGTAGTCATTTCCCTCTGCTGATATTGGGAAAACTGCCCCAAAAAGGCTTACATGAAAGCAGAGGTCTGGTAAACCAGCAAAAAGATAGCTCTAGAAAGCATTCTGAAAAGAAACATTAAAAAATCCTGGAAAGTAACATAGAAAATTCCTACAGAGCACCCTCAAAGATTCTGAGAAAACACTTGGAAGGTTCCTGGAAAGTTCTCTGGATATTTCTAGAATGCACCTTGGGCCACTTTCTAGGTGCTTTATTGGAAAGCAAATGGGAAATTCCTGGAAATCATCCTGGGAGAATCCTGGAAATCAACTTCAGAAATGCCTAGAAGGTAACATGGATACTCCTATGGATTTCCAGGAAACAGAAATGGGAAATTCCTAGGGAAAAAAAATCCCTCTAACATTCCTAGAAAGCATTCAGGAAATTCCTAGAAAACATTATGGGAAATTCCCAGAAAGCAACGTGAAAATTCCAAGAAAGCATCCTGGAATATTCCTATAAAGGAAAATGGGAAATACTTGGAAGCTACCATTATATGTTCTTAGAAAGCAATGTGGTAAATTCCTAGAAAACAACATGGAGATACCTAGAAGGCATCCTGGAATATTCCTAGAAAGGGGAAAATCCCTGGAAAACATCCTGTGAAATTCCTGAAAACCATCCTAGAAAATTTATAGAAAGCAGTATAGGAAATTCCTGGAGACAACATGATTAATTCTTGTAGGATACCCTAGGACACTCCTAAAAAGCAAAGGGAAATTTCCTAGAAAGTCCTCTGAGACACTCTTACAAGGTAAAAGGAAAATTTCTCAAAAGCAACATGAAGTTCCCTAGAAGAATCCTGGAAAACTCTGAGAAAACATATGGTAAGTGCCTGGAAAACACCCTGGGTCATTCCTAGGAAGAAGTGTGGGACTTGTCTGGAAAGAGTCCTGGGACTTTCCTGCAAAGTAGTGAAGAAATTCTTGAAAAGTACTCGGAGTATTTTCCAGGAAAAATATGGAGTTTCCTAGGAACTATTGGTACATTTCTAGAAAGCATGAGAGGAAATAACAAGGAGCACTGATGGTGCGGATTTGTGGAACACATGATGGTTCTTCTAGAACCAGATGGCAGAGCTGAAGAGAGGGTGAGAAAGACATAGGCCAGATCCCAGGGAACTCAGGAGGCTGATGTGCCTGGTGCAGATGAGGTGACCAGAGAGAGATCCAACCTCCTAAAACCTCACGACACAAGCTACAACTTGCCAAGTCCTGGATCCCGCAAAGGTGCCCTCAAGGCTGTAATGCTCGCCTCCCTTCCCTCTGATCTTTAAAGGGGAGACGTTTCTCCACAGAAAGAGGTGCTTCCTGGAGGTGACCACCTGCTCAGTGTGGGCTGGCTTGAGCTGCCATGTGGCTCTTCCAAGGATTGTAAGGAACCTGGAAACAAGCAGGCCCATAGCCTGCTTGTGGCCCATGGTAGAGTGGCCCATATCCTCAGGAATGTCCAACTCAATGTTGTGACATTCAGTGGTGCAGAAGTATGACCTCAGAGCACTAAGCTGACACATGAAGCCAGCTAGACTTACCCTCAGTTCCCAGGCAGCGTTAAGTCTGCCTAAACTGATCCTGATACACATATATCTGGAACATGTGTTCTTAAAAACCTCCAATAATGGATAAACTCTCTCTTCAAACAACTCCCTAACTCTGGGAAGGCTTTCCTTGGTGTTTAGCCTGCGTTAGAAGGAAGCTCAGGAGGCCTCTAGCCCAACCTCCTTCCCAAAGCAGAGTCAGTTCTGAGGTCAGACCAAGTTGTTCAGGGTTTTATCTACTAGGACCTTTAATTTTCCAAAGACAGAGACTACACAACCTATCTGCCCACTTCCAATGCTTGCTTGACTTTTCATTGAGAAAAAAAAAATCCTTATATTCAGACTGAACCTCTCTAGTTTCACCAGATGTCCACTGCCACTCAACCTGCTACTACATCCCACACTGAAAAGTCTGTCTTAGTCTTCTCAGTAACCTCACAAAAGCCTCCCAAGCATACCCACACTGACTTCACAGCATTCCCTATCAAATCTTTTCTGGCCTGCCCATCATGTCTTTTCCCTCAAGAATAGCCTGATTTTTTTCCATGCCTTCTTCAGAGGCTCTGTTTCCTCAGCCCACTCCTCCAGCTCTAGGGGAATCAGAAAGCAGAGCAGTCATTGGCATCCCTCTCACAATGTTCACTTTCTCAGCTGACCTAGCTGGGAAACCTCCCTGAATGACAGTCGGGCAATTAGCTCCAGTAGGCCTTCACAAGTGATTGATTTCCCTTTGCTTTCATTTCTGGCACTTCAAACACTGGGGAGAGGAAGGCAGGGATGGATTTGGCTAATCAAGTGAAATAAGGACTCTAAAAAATATAGCTGCCTTCTCTGGAAAGCAGAGTATGTCTCAGCCTCCTGGCTGGGCTAAGCCTTCAGGTTACTGTCTGCACTCCCAGATTTAACAACACAGGCAATAATCATTTGTAAATTTTAATTTTCTGGGAGGCAAAGGCAGCACCCACATTGCTCACTGAAGGCAGCATGGGATGTGACCTCAGTAGGTGAAATCTGTTCTTGGAGACCGCCAGGCTTCCATTTTAGGTATAAAGAGTGACCTAACACATCCCAGGACCCCTGAACTGTTAATTCAGTTCCTTGGCACTCCATAGTGGCAGCTCCTTTGACTGGTTTGTGCCTCAGTTTCTCCATCTGTCTCTTTTGCCCCATCCCTGTTTCAACTGGGCAAGGCTTCCATAATGAATAAGGACAGTGTCCAGTACAACAGGCCATTGTTTTCCTCAGGCTACACAGACAATACAGGCCTGGTTTGGTCATGGGCAGGTAGCCATGAGAAGGTTCTAGCCTAGAAGGTTCTAACCACCAGAAGAAGGTTCTAGCATAACCTTCTTCTCAGAAGCAGGTGGCCATATCCATGTACCCTCATCTGGCTGCCCCCATAACTGTGCCCACTGAGCAGAAATATGTTAACTGACAAGGGCAAGGTGAGGCTAGGAAGATTGCTAATGATGAAATCGGATGAAGAAATGTGGGACAGTGCCCTAGTTCTCTTAAGTATTGGTGTGAATTTGTCCATCTAGGGTCTCTGGGGCAGTCTCTGACTAGTATGGGCAAAAACAGAGCCACATGGCCTGCTCCCTTCTGTCCACACCACTGTTGCTTTAGTGGATCTGTAACTCAAGCAATATGTGTCCTCCCTGAACTCAGGAGGAGATGAGTCAAAGGTACCTCCCAGGGAGCTGCTTTCAACATCTCCATGTTCAGCCTCCCCCAAAACCATCTGTGGAAGTCACAGGACATCTCTGTTGAGGATGGCTGCTCTCCTGGTGAATTCTTGCTCTCCCCAGGGAATTCCTGCCCTCACAGGGTCCAGTTTTCTATCTACAAGATGACAGCTGCTGCTAAGGCAGAGCCACGCACACCCACATGCTGGATAAATAATGAAAACAAAAATGCCTTGCGCCTGCTGGATGTCATTTTATTGCCTGGCTTGTAGTCACTGCCACGTGACTTAATTTCGAGGGAGGCCACCCAGCACTTCTGTTGCAGAAGGTGAAAATTATTGCAGCACCCAAGTCTCTGTTGGAAAAGCAGATCAGTATATTTTCAACAGATCAATGCACATTCAGCAGATCAATCACCATCTTGGTCAAGGGAATTCTAGCTAAAAAAACTCTTCTTCCTGCTGGGTCATTAGTAGAACACCCTGTTCTAAATCAGGGCCTCCAACTAACAAAACAGTGCTCTAGTTGATTAATGCTGATTAGGCCTGCTTTGCTTGGTATGTTGATTAAAAAGTAAGGTTCATTTCCCAGGTTTCCTTCCCAATCACATTCCCTAATTTCTTTTGGCACCTCTACAGCCTCTTAATTCTTCAGTCCTTCAAGAAGCTCATCAGACAAGGACAATGCTGAGGCACTAGCAAACAAAGGTCAGGTGTGAATTATATCATAAAGGAAGCTCGCTCTCATGCTTTGTCACTGCGTATGGTAGGCTGGATAGAGGGGGCTTCCTTACAGTGTTATTTCTGGACACCTTCAAATACAGATAAAAACTCAATGTCACTCTCAATTTCTTTAGACCCCAGGATGGTCTTCTCAGATTTATCAGCTTGTTTCTCACCAGCTCTGGAAACAAAGGGCTCCATGGTGCCTCTTCTCCAAAATAACAGCTAAATTACACCAAATATGTGGCCATATGGTTTTAGACCAATGGCCCATCTAGCTAGTGAGTCACTGTAGTAGATACATAATGAGCAAAGATGGAGGGCACATACAAAGTGGACTTGGCCAAGCCCAGTTTTAGTGGTCTATGATTTAAGACCTTCCTTAGCCTGAGGTTGTACTATACTGTCTCGGTTTAACAGCCACCACAAATTTGTCTAATCCCTTTCCGAACTCAGCCCAGGATTCATACAACATCATAACAGGCTGGGCAATTGAATTGCACTTCATGTTAAAAAATACTTATATCCACATCAGACCTTGCTCTTGGAGACATCTGGTCATGAGGAAGAGAAAGCAATTCTTCTCTCCTTCCTGCTCTGTTTCATTCTGGATTTGATAGGCTTCTGTCATTGCCCATTTAAGCATCCCTTGCTCCAGCCAAGGAGTCCTACCTTCATACAGAAACCATTTTACTGATTATTAGAAGTTGTTTGAATAAAACAACTAGGGCTCAAGAAACAAAGATCCCATTCCTGGCACTGTTTCACAATAAAAGTGGAAATTTTAAGAATATCTTTAAAACAGAGGTAAATAATAATTCAGCATTGACAGCCATGAGTTAATTTAACATCTGAATATTCACTGCTATTAAATAAGATGAAGACATGCCTCCTTCAGCTCTTATGTAAATGGAACTCATCAGCGATGCAGATTTTATTAATTAACTGGCAAATCGAGAAAACCCCAATAGGCTGTAATTGAACTTCACGTTGATGATAGATGAGGAGACACTTAGAGACTATCCGCTGCGTCTGTACAGTCACTCTCAGGCCTGCTGCCATTCCTACCCGGGTTCACAGCACTGAGGTCACAAAGAACCAGCCTGAACAAAATCAGTGGAGCAAAGATTTGCAGGGTAAACACTCGGAGGTAGTGGTGTACCCAGCACATTCATCTTCCAAAACACCCTGCAGATATTGTGCTGCCTCTGCCATGCACTGCATAACTGCAAGACCCAGCATCTTCTATGGGGTAGACATGAGCTGCTAAACTCTTAAGATAATTGCTCACAGCTTTGAGGTGTCTTCAGCTGTCTGGTCACCTATTAGATGAAGAGAGGGACATGCGTCACATAGGCGAGAGCTAGGCAATGCAACCCATGGGGACACTGCCTAACCTGAGAGCTGTAAGATGTGGTGATATCCCACTGATGGCACACCCCTGGTGACAGTACACTCACCAGAAACAGAGAGAAAAGAAACAGAGAGAGAGAAATCCATGTCACTTGGATTAATTTGGGATCCCAGTGGTGACTCCCCGCCTGTTGACACCAGCAACACCAGGAGGGTCCATAAGGGAAAGGAACTTGGACAGGGCTCAGGAACAGCACATTCACTTTCATTTTCTGCTATGTATATGTAAGGCAAATTGCTCTGTCCCCTGTGCGTGCAGGGGCCACCAGCCTGCCAACTGTAAGGCCTCTGTGAAATGGCTGCCAGTGGGAAGGGGAGCAAAATGGATGCCAAGCCGTGCTGCAGAAGGGGAGCCTGAGGTAGCCTCAGAATCTCCCCCAGGAGCCATTTGGGCTCCAGAGCAGCAGGTTGTCCTCACTTATGGACACTGGCACATCCTTGGTAGGAGAAGGTGACCCTAAAAACGCGTGGGGAACCTTTCTCCAGCAGCACTGCTTACAGCAATGCCCAGCGGAAAGGACATTAGGCATGTTATTTATTTAGGGGGAGAAGGGAAGAGTGAAACAACACCCCCCCACATGGGTGATTTGCAATAGTTCATGGGGAGCTAATTTTGCTTTTATTTGGGTAGAGAATAAGTAAGGCCGCAGCCCTCAGAGGCACCAGAGCCTGGCATTGTCTCCACGTGGGGAGGGAAAGCAGCATTTGAAAGGTGAGGATGTGAAAAGAGCTTCATTATTGCTGTGGATGGCCCCTTCATTAGAGGAAAAAAAAATGTGATATTTAATGAAGGGGAAAGAAAACAGGAGCTCCCTGCTGTGTCCAGAAATCCTTCTCTTTTTCAGCTCAGTAGCTGAATTTTGTGCATTTCCCTGGCTCCTGAGTGAGAGCTGGGTCATTGGCACCTGGTTCTGGTCTTCTGAGAGACACTCCAAGGCCACCCCCTAACCAAGACCCTCCCACAATGTCCCCAAGGAAGTGTGGTCCCCAAAAGGCCCATTGGCACCGGGACAGGTGTGGGAGGACCTTCCTGCACCTCACTCCGTCCTGGATAGGCCATGGGCTGCCGAGGTATGAGCCCACTCCAACCACCCATCCCAAAGCTGTGCGACCATTTGTGGGAATGGCAACTCAATGCCATTCCCACAACAGCTCGGGGAAACGGAACCACAAGAGACCCTCAATCAACATCCAACTGGGAGACCCATGGTTTATTTCTTTAGCAATGTGTCAACAAACTTCAAGGGTGGAAGCAGCTCACATTCCCTTTGCAGGGACGGCTCTGGCTCTGCTAGGAATTGAGATGAAAGGGAACTTGCTTTCATCCTGGCATAAGCAGGCAAGAAGTGGAGCATGAGCAGAGAGAAGGGGAGTTGGAGGAGCAGGCGCTGTGATTTTATGCTAGGTCTCTGCACCTAAAGCGTCCTCATTCACAACTCATGACTCATAGTCATTTCTTTCACTGTGAGCTCCAGAAAGATAAATTTAGCTTCAGAGACTCATGGACACGTTGATGGAAGGGGCCTCTGGAGGTCTTCAGTCCAGCCACCCAGAATTTGTTCCAGATTTTTCTTGGGATCCCCTGTGACCTGTTCTGCTCTTCCTGCCACCCCAAAATTTCCTCATACTCAATAGCACCATCCAGAGAACTGTCGTGGATTCACATCATCACACTCATCCATCTTTTTTTTTTTTTTTAATAATTTTAATAATTATTTTATTTTTGGATTCCCAGCTTCATCCAGAAGCTGAAATGAGGTTTGCCAGGAGACAAGTCTGGATCTGCTGTGAGGCCTTTTGCCTGTTCTTGCTGTTTGCCGTGAGAGCCAAGCAGCTTCACCCTGAGTCTTCCCCATCCTGGACAGTATTTACAAGGCTGCAAAGACCACAGCCACAGCTAGACCCCATGACTGGCACCTTTCTGTGACCTCCAAGTGAAGGAACAAGTTTCCTGCAAATCCTGTAACACAAATTACTTTTCTGGCAAGTGTCTCTGCTAATTAAAGATTATGAAACAAATATGCTGTTGCCTCAATTAAAATCCATTCACAGCTAATACTTTCCTCTTTTCAAATATTATTTATTTATTGAGGGTGGGAAAGGAAGGAGCTGCACTCGAATAGATTCTCCAGAAGTTCTCTGATATTTGGAACAAATTCTACTCTGCCTTGTTACATGGAATAGGCCCCTGGAGAATGCAGGCTGATTGGAAGCTAATTTATGGCATTCATCAACATATGAATTAATGCAGGGGTCTCAAATATGAGATCTCTTTATTTCCTCCTCCCTCTGCTCCCACTTTGACACTTCACTCCCTCCAAGCTCCGTTTCTTTCCTTTATTAAAGAAATAGCTTTGTTTATGGTGAACATACTGGGCATCTCACCCTGGCTTTCATATGCTCTCCTTCTGTGACTGAATTGAAGCCTGCTGGAACTGAAAAGGTTCTAATTCCTCTTTTGAATAAGTTTGGGAGTGCACTGAGCTGCTGACCATCCCTGCTCTGTGCCTCAGCTTCCTTGTCTTACACAGCAACCCTGTTCCTTGTCTCCCTCTGAAAGCTGCGGAGAGAATAAAAATACACTTGTGCTTTAGAGCCCTGCAGGGAAGTTTGCAGAAAGCTTTTGCGTGTTTTATTATTGCTCACCTATATCATTCTTGGCTTTGACCTTGGGCTTAACTGGACAAAAGAATAATCAAAGTCACTTATACTTCAGGTGCATGTTGGACACTTGTTAAAGGGAGTCTAAAAATTATAAAGTCCTCTCCCGGTAGCATCTATTAACCCATACAGTGACTGGAAGCCACGGAGCTTTTGACAGGGTTATAAATCATCAGCAGTGGTGGATGAAGGGCTGCTTGTCTGCTCTCTGCCTAGAGGCTGGCACAGGCACAACATGACAGCGAAACAAATCTAAGGCCACAAAGTCAGTCTGCAGCATGGCTGGCAAGGCGGAAGCAAGTTAGGGAATACAGCAAGATGCTCAGAAAACTGGAGAGCACATTCAGCTCTTTCAAGAGATTTGTGCTTCATATTGCCTATATGGGGTGCACAGGCAATAGCTTTGTGCACCCTGCATAGAGTAACAGGGAAGGCAGATGTAGTCTGGACTAGAAACCATATAGGCCTATGATGTCTGACCAGAGTTAGGCCTCTTTTCCTTCCTGGAGCACAGCTCCACTGCCAGAATTGCTTTTGAGACAGAAATCTCAGTGTCTGTGCTCTCTCAGCAATTAGATCCATGGATCAAGTTTGACTCAATTAGTAGAAAAATTCTGCATGCAAATTCAGTTAAATTTGAAATCCACTGTGTTGGAGGTACTTCTCCAACCCCGATTTGCTCTTCCTGAACTGTCTAAATGTGTACGAATTTAGTGGATGTGACTTTGTGTTTCTTTACTCCTTACTAAAACTGTACGTTAATGTGTGCAAGATCATTTTTACAATCTATAGATTTCCCTATTCTTCAACACATACGTGAGTGCTTCAGGGAGGAAGGGACTAGGCAGCTCTGTGCTTGACAGGATAGAACATGACATGGACTTTGACTGCACTGTCCATATTGCATTCCCTAGACAAATTTGCAAGATGATAGGGAAGCACAAAGAGTGACTGTGTAGTGTCTCAGTGATGGGAGACTTCCTTTGACTGTGGAGTAGTGAATCCAGCAACATGGACAAGAGAACTTGAGCTATAATATGCAATTTGAAAGCCAAGGGCTTTGGTGAACTCTAAACTATCTGATGTAACCTTCATGGACCTTTAATGTCTTTACAGTTGTAAGCTGCAGGAGTCAAAGTATTGTATCTCTGTGTGGTTAACAGTCTACAGAACAAAAATCATGCCATACTCATTAAGAATTTCTTCATTACTCTTTGTTCAGACATCAGATGTCAGCTTCTGGAAGAAAACATTTCTTTGGCTGGATTGCTCTTTGGTAGCATCAGGGAGGCAGACTGGAAAATACAACGTGCAGCACTTTTGTGAGAAAATAAGATAGAAGGAGTGCAATCTGGTCTAGAAAACTACATATTGGGTTGCAGCTAGATTAAAATTAATTTCCATACTTGCTAAATTCCTGTTTTTGAGTTATGATGGATCTGCTCCTGACTTAATCCTGTCCCAAAGTAACCACGCATGTTGCAGCCACTACCAATTAGAAAGCATCCGTTTGTTGCTGAGAAGAGGAGCATCGCTGCTAGAGGTAGAGCACTATGGGGTGCTCAAGGCAATGTTCCCACTGAGACATGGCAGAGCTCAGCTCAGGCTGGAGGTTCATCGTGCTTCTGTCACTCAGGATCTGCTGCTGTTTGTGAGCATCTGGCTGATCTTGCCTGACCTGAATAGGCAGATGAGGCACTGTCATCCAGTTTCAGTCTTCTGTCCAGAAGAATTATGTCCAATTTTTTCCTTTCCAGAAGCCATGTACTTATAGCGGCTAGATGTTCTCATCTGTGATCCTCCATTTGCACATATTATCTTGGAGAAAAGTCAGAGGGTGATATCCACTTTCATCCAAAGCATGGTACCTGGTGATGCTCATTAAACGACAAAGAAAAGATAAAATTTCAGCCCCTCTCAACTGTCAGTTCTTTTAATGTGAGGATGCCTGGCATGGCAGACTGTGTGTCTAGGACGTGGCCAGAGGGGCTCGTTTCTCTCATGTAACTGTGAGGAGTCTGCAGACACAGATGCAACCTAAGCAGGCAACAGTGCATGGATCAAGCATGCAGTGCACTGCAGAGCACACAGAGCTGAACAGTGCATGGGAAATAGCCCACAGGGGTTATGAAAGGTGGTGGGGAAAGGGCACGGCTGGAGCACTCTGCAATGCAGAAGAGAGCACTGCATCACCTCTCAGATGCAGTAGCAGATTAATCAGGAGTCACAGAGTGTGCCTGTAACCTGCCTGGCAACACAGCTGCATTTTGCAATCTGAACCCTACTCAGATCTTCCTCTACTCCTGAAATACCAGCCATGACAGGCCCTATGTTAGAAGCTGGTCCAAATCTGGGAGAAGGAAATACTGGAACAAAGACTTTGCAAGCAGGAGACAAGAGAACTGCTCCCTAATTTGGGCATGTCTTTAGCAGAACAAGGACAACAAGTGTCTGGGGAGATCTCTGGAGTCTCCATTTCACTTGCTACCAGTGTCTTCCACTGTTTCTTCATGGAGCCCATGCGTTAGCTCTTGGAGGGATCGTTCAGTCCTACCATTTCCTACCATTTCTGCAGGCTTGAGCAGAGGTTGCATCCATTCATCTATATTTTTTTTTTACAAAGGAAACAGCTGGTAACTTATCTTAGTGCTACATAACCAACTTAGTCTGAGGAGAAGAAGAAAAATGTAGAAACTGTCGGTTTCTCCTTCCACATCTCTTTAACATGGTTCTGACAGCCTGGCTCAGGTTCTTACTGAATTTAAGGGCAAGGAAGCTGTGGGTAGGGGCACAGAAAAGTTAACATATTTCTGCCTGTTGAGATGAAGCCTTTCTTTTCTGTCTTGCCTATAGATACCAGATTTACCCATAGATAGTCACTGAAAATAATTTTCAGCCATTATTATTTTATATGCGGTCAAGCAGCACTTTCTGTTCACCACCCTACTTTCTAGGGATGTGAATAAAGCACATAATTCACGTGAATAAAGCACATAATTCACTCTTCCCACTTCACCTCGAATACAATTAGTCCTTTTGGCTTAGGGTTGTTTACTTTGGAAATGCTTCCCTTTATTTCACAAAAGCAAGCTTTCTGTTCTAGATATTTCTGTGCATGCCTTCTGCCTCTGCAGGACTATCCATTGGTGTATTTTAAGGTGGAGAACTAATGTAGAATAAATGAGGCTGTCCATGGTGCACATTCAATGTTAAAGCCCCACTTTTAACAGAGAGAGCAGATAGGGCAGAGTCTTCCTAGGCATTATACTTAATATGGCATGTTCATGATGGCATTTGTTATTATGATCTGGACCTTTTTAGCTTTTGGAACATGAATAATACAGAATCAAAATAAAAAAGAAGAAATTTTAAAAAGTGTTTATACACATAGATAAAGATAGCTCATTCTGATTCAGCTGCTAAAAATTGCTGCTGTTCCTTGTTTGTTTGTTTTCTCAAGTAGAAAACACTGAGCAAAGGAGAGGAATGCCAAGAATGGAAATCAAGGATAAGCCTGAATTTCACAACTTCTGTCACGTAGGAGGGTTGCAGGACTGCTGACAATACTTGGGGCCAACAAGAACAGGTCTGGGCTTGACTTGGATATTAGGTTGCTGCTCCAGGAGGTAGTGCAACAGCTGTACATAGATACAGCAGGAAGACAGGAAAGGGCAGCTGTCCCCGTTGGGCATGGGAATGAATGAGGGTAGCATGTCTTATGCCTGCGAGTGATGGCAGGGGCTGGGAAAGAGGCATTTCAGCCCCCGTGAGCGAGTATCTGCATGTGAATGTGGATGTAGCCCTGCATAGCTAAAATTGGAGTGACTCTAAGAAGCTCCGTGAAAATTTTACCTTGTGATAAGTGTGTGAGATTAGCTTGGTGCTTCTTATTCTAGTAAGACATGCTGGCATCTTTGGTGGGGATAAGTGTATGATTTTGGCAGTCAGCTCAAGAGAGACACTGAAAGATCTAAGGTTAAAAAAAAATGACCTGTTGGAAGATGAACATCCCCCTCAAATGATGGGCAAAAAAAGACTCTAGGTAACTGGGTAGGGATGGGGAAGGAATGGCTTGTAACACAGCTGTGAGCGTCAGCTGAGGAGAGGTGCTATCCAAAGTCGTAGTTCCTCCAGCCTCGCTCCTACCCTTGCACCAGCAGCAAAGGAGAAGAGTGAACTCCAGCACTGATAAAGCCCCATGCATCTGTCTAATTATCCAAATGAGGAAGAATGAATACAAGAGGAGATGCTGGAGAAGATGCAGAAGAAACTAACAGACTCCCCGTGTTGCTTCCTAGAGGGCACATCTCTGGGTCCTGCCCAAGAACAGTCTTTCAGGAACATGAGGAAGTTCTGGGACTGTTCTCTATCTTGCGGGTTCCCAGCCTGACCTAGAAGGCATCTTTCACCCTAACTACCAACAGCAGCTCTGATAGCCCCAGAACTGAGGACTTCATGGGACATGATAATAAAGTCATGATAGGCAGAGGGCAAGGTTTGCTTTGCAACTGGCTTGTAGTATGAACAGTCATTTCCCAAAGAGGGAAGCAGAAAACCCAGCTTCTTCCACTTGCTTCCTTCAGGAAATGCTTGTGAGGGTCATCTGTGGATAGCAGAAGCTTCTTGAGGACAGGACAGGTACTGAAACCCTTCAAAACTATGCACTGTGAATGCACAAAACTAGGAACTGAGGAAACTCTCCTTGGATGCTTCTGAGCATCCTGTCTTCTCTTTAAAAAATGCTCCTGAAATCCATTCAAAATGACAACTCACATCATCGTTTATGACAGAATCAAAATAAGACATTTCTGCACCTGTTTTTTTTTCTAATTCCTTTCTAATGGAAAGCTTTGTGAGGAAAAAAAAAAAAGTGCTACTTTGTGAAGCATTTTGCTGACGGCAGAGCTGCATCTCTTGGCTGACTATAGTCCCAGCCAACTTCTATCAAGTCTCAACCAGGGTGAAAAAGCAAGCCCTCCTCTACCATGACAGCCTTCATATCTATGAAGTCCTACACCGCCCTTCAGCCCTAGACCTCGGCTCATGTCTGAAGGTTGTTACCATATCTACAACCAGATGCCTTCAGTGCCTCTTCACCTTCCACTGAAGTGACTGATTGGATGAAGTGGCTGAAGTGCCTGGCGAGGCAGCCGGCAGCAGAGCTGGAAGCAGAGTCACATCTCAGGCCCTGCTTTCCAGCCCCAAGGAAAACCTCAGCTTTCACCTTCCAGAGAAATCCCAGGACTCAGTCGCAGACAAGAAACCAGAAACCAACCTGTGCTCAGGGCATCCGTCCCAACGTGCAATCACCTTTCTTCAGCTCTGCATGGACACAAACCAAAGACCTGGTCTGGGGTCAGTTTGATCCTGTCTCTATGACATAGAACATCAGAGCTGTGATTATAGTTATACAGAAAGGAAACTGTAGAATAGAAACACTAGGGAAATAGTAGGACACTGGACAACTGTCATGTTGGGATGGACAAGGGGTTTTTTACCCACTCAGATCTTATTTGCTCTTGTTTCCAGAGGCCAAAAGGCTGCTTTCCTGCATGAAGTGTGTGTGTGTCGTCGTGTGTGTGTGCATCCCTAAATTTAATTTGTCCAATTACATTAGGACAAACAGCTAATTCCGAAATTCATTCTGCTGCCATAATCAATCCCTCTGCCAAATGGCATTTGGTTTGAATTGTGGAGGTTGTGATTTTTATTTAAAATGATTTATCGAAATCATTAGCCGTGTTCCCTAAGTGGGATCTATGGCAATCCTTTTAATCTTCCCCCATCACAGCAAATGCAAACAATTTTTTTTAATAATAGAGACTTTGCAATACAGGGTTATTAAAATCTGTACTTTTGTATTTTCCCTGCACTCTCTGTCTATAATGGGATGGAAACTGCCATCATAGAAATAAAGCCTCCCCTTCAGACAAGAGAAGCAGAGAGAGCATAATGAACAATTAAGCATCTCTGTAGTTATTTTGAATTTATATGAGCATTAATGAAAATGAAAGAGGCCACCTCACCGCAGGGAAATGCAGAAAGTGGAGGTTTTTGGTGTCAACCCTAAAGCCTTGAAATGAATTCAATGCCTGCAGTGGACCTCAGAGCTCCCCCAAGTGCATTTCTAGCCTCTTCCCAAGCTATTCTGTCAAGCAAACTGGGAGCTTGCTCTTGGGGTTGCTGGGGAGAGATCAGGGCCGCTGTCATTCCATGTTCCCAGGGAAGGAGAGAGCTGCAGGCCCACTTTGCTCCATCCGATGGACTGATCCGTGGCCAGGCATTCCCTGGAGAGACTTGGGAAGCCTTGGGCAGCTTTGGAGTCACCCAGCTGGGCACGAGGGCTGGGCACGAGGTTTCTGAGGCAGAGCTGGCCTGGCTGGGCTGTCTTGCAAGTTTCTCCCTTTAATTTTAACTAAGGAAAAGTCTATGAGTTCACTTCTTTGTACCACTGGAAGGAGAGGGCTGTTGTCCCTGTGGTTTTATGGGTGGGGAGGCAGCCTCGCACCTCCAACCCTATTCAACCATTCACTGAGGTGACCCTCGCTGCCTCTGCCACCCTCTAGTTTGGCTGTTTGTGCCTGTACCCCCATGGGGCAGAGACCCTGTACAGCCCCAGGGACTCTAACCTGGGTCCAACTAAAACACCCAAAGCAGGGGAACTCCTGAAGATCATCACTCTGTGCCCTTGATTCCTGTGGTTAATTCCCCTCGCCAGGCACCTTGGCCAACACGGTGTCCCAAACCTCCTGGCCGCGTGTCCGCAGGGGGCACGGCCGCTCCGAGCCCACCAGGTACCGTCACTCCTGGCTCCGGGTGCCCGAGGGACGGCTCGGGCTCTGCCAGATGTGCTCCCTTCCCTCCTGTGCCAGATGTGCTCCCTTCCCTCCGTCCCCTCCGCTGGCGGTGCCATGGCAACTGCAAACACCAAGTGGCATGGGGAACAGGCGGCTTTGGAGCAGCATCCGTCACCCGGCTTGGCCCAGGGTGTCCTCTCCTCCTGGAGACCCCGGGCAGAGGATGCGGCGCCGGCACCAAGGCCTCAGCGTGGAGGGAGATGGAGGGAAGCAGAGGTGGGAGCTTTTAAGCCAACGGAGATGACATTTGTCTCTCCCAGCCTAAGGCAGCCAGAGGCTTAAAGGTTTTGCCGGGAGGCAGAGCAGTCTGCACCGAGACCCCACAGCTCTCCCAAATCCTGCAGAGCACCTCTTGCATCCTTGGGTAATTTGAAAGATAGAGGTTCTTAAATGCCCAGGGATTTGGATGGGTTATGCAACCCTCTCTCTTCACTGGCGGGGAAGCGTGGAACAACTTTTGGCAGGGAAAAAGGAGCTCAATATGGGATGCTTACCCAGTACTTGGTACCCTCAAACATGAGCCGTACCATGTGTCCAGTAGCGACCCGAGCCCTGGTGTTTTTACTGTAAGGGAGAGGTGTTTCCATTTTATTTGATACTGTTTTATTCTATACTATAGCTCTCTGGGTGGCTGGCAGGATTGCTGCTGGCTGGCAAAATAAGGGAAAAAAAAGTTAATCTTTTGTTATTATGTCTCAGGCTGCATTTAGGCCTAATATGTGCTTTCTTAGCACTCATCATAGCTAGTTCTTACATGGGAAAGCTGCACAAAAAAAAAAAATAGGAGATATGAAAAATGGAGTCGTGATTTATTTTCCCTTCCAAATATAGAAAGATAATTTCCCTCTTTTTAAGACTTCTTCTTCCTTCCTTCTCTTTGATTAAATCCCACTGCCCTCAAACGCAGCGAAACCCCAGAGAAATCCCCTTGCCCAGGCAGATAAGGGGAATTGCCTGCAGGGAATGCAGACCAGCTGCAAATCAGTGCCCAGGTTCCCAAGGACAGGCTGGCAATGGGAGTTTACCGAGAGCGCTGTGCAAGTAGGAAATTGCAAGGGAGCTTAGCCCCAAACCCCCTGGTCTTTGCTCAAAGCAAACATCCCGGCGCTGTCAAAACTCGGCTGGGCTGCGGCTTAGCAGGGGGCAAATCACCCGCGCAGCGCCCAGGGAAAAGCAGCCGCTGGATTCCCGGCAGCCGGATTTATCCTATCTGCAAGCCAGTGCCTCCCTCCGGCGCAGCTCCGAGACCACGGCTGTGCTCGGCGTGAGGCCGGTGCGAGTCCGGAGCCAGACGGTGCCACGGGAACAGAGCGACAGCCCCTGCGCACGTCCCCGCTCACCTGAGCAGCCGCGGGGCTGGTCCGAGACTAAGGACCCCGCGCGCCGGCAGCCTCGACCGGGCGCTCGGCCGGTGCCCGCGCCAGCCCAGCAGCTAATCCCGGCGCGTCCGCGCGGGACTGGGAGAGCGCGGGCGGCTGCGGGAAGGAGCGGGCAGGAGCTGCGCACACCTCGCGGCAGCAGCTCCGAGCGGCTGGCTCGAGGCGCGGGCGCTCGCGGGGAGGTGCGCGCCGAGCCCGGCTCGAAATAAGCCGGAGCGTTACGCGTGCGGATCCGCTCGCGGGGAGAAGGGCTCAAGGTAAGAGCGGGAGCAGATGCTGCTCGGCGCCTGCCGGGGCTCCCGCGCCCGCCCGGCGCCCGCTCCGCGTTCGCTCCTTTGCCGCCCTCTCCTCCCAATGTGGTTTTGGATTTGAAGGAGGCGATTGGGAGGCGCTGGCAGCTGCCAGCGAGGCTGCGGTGGACGGGAGCTGCGTTCCCCTGGCTCCCCGGCACGCAGGAGGAACTTTTGGGCTTTCCAATAGCCCTTTCTCCTCCGCAGACACTTGAGCTCGTTGCAGGGATCGAGTCGCAGCGTGTCACTGCACCCCTGCCTCTGCTGCTGGAATAGCCCCAGCCAGCCCCGGAGACCCAGGAGGGAGCAGCGCTCGGGATTTGCTGTCTCTCCAAGGACAGGCACCTGCGAAAGGAGGCTGGAGAAGGGAAATTCATCTTGCTTTTCCAGATGACTGAAAATACCAACAGGATCCTGCCCCTCCAGTTTTCAGCAGCAAGAAGCATCAGGGAGCGACGGCTGAGCAACAAAAATGATATTAGTCAAATTTATTCCAGCATCTCCTTTTTCTCAAGGAACTCTATGCTCATAGGGATTTGCTGCATGCATTTCCAAGACTAAGGACCGATGTACCCCAGGTGTGTGCCAGCAGATCATGTGAGAATTTGCAGGTGAGAAACCCACCCCAGCAAGACTTTCTCTGCCCAGTTTGAAGTATATGGTTTGGTGTAAACACAGCAATTCTTGCTCCTTTCTTTCCCTTTTAAATCTCTCGGGCTGGGAGATTTCTTTTCTCACTGCAATTATGATCATTTGCAACATCAGTGCCATCAAAGATTGGAGCACTTTCCTCTCCCAGATCCTCCCCAGCGTTAACAAGACCTTGAACTTGGTGCAGCAAGTGGAAGCCACCACCAGCTCGGTGGTCAGTGTCCTCCAGGACCCCGAGCAGGACAACTACCTGTCCAACAGCCAGCCCATGAACTCCAGCAACTTCACAGCTGGCCTGGACCACCTCTTCCAGTATTCGTACTCGGACAATGACCAGCTTTACAAGGAATACAAACCCCCTCCTCGGGACGCCATTCCCCTGCCCAAGGCTGTCCTCTACCTGCTCATGGCAGCTCTGGTGGTGGTGGCGGTGGCGTATGCGATCGTTGGGCACCTCATCAAGGACCTCATTTACGATTTTGTAGGTGAGTGTCAGCATTGTGCATCGCGTGTGTGTGGTCAGAAAGAGCCACGGGGGCAGCCAGAGACTCTCCGTTGGTTCGTGTGGGGCTTAGACCAAGCCCTGAGCCTTTCACGTTTATGAGAGTGTGAATGTCCAGTGTGCCAGACCCAGCTGTGTGTTCGTGAACTTTCCAGAGAAAATCCTTGGGGTATCCTCCTTCCTAGGGAAAAGATGCCTCTGTGTGTGTGCATGTATGGGTGTCTGTATACATGTATATATGTGTGAGTCTGTGTTGCTGAAGGATCTTAAAATGCATCATCCAGTTTCAACTGTACTTGGATCAGAGGTTCCCAAAATGGAAAGTTTCAAAGCACCTACTTTAGGACATGGGATAATGGCCCACTAATGCCCCATGAAAGAGAAGCTGCAATAGGAGCTCAGCTCCTTATTAGACTTCATTGAATCAACAAACTCCTAGGAAACCTGGTTCACCAGTCTGGCTCCTTTGAACAGCACCTAGCAGAGTGATCATAGTGTCTGAGACTGGTACAGGATGCCTATAGAGAGTGTGTATTTTTGTAAGATTGGCCATTTAGCTTCATCCTCCTACTGATGGAGAAGATCCCTCGTCATTGGAAACAGCAGCTTAAGCCCCGTGCTGGCAGCTGCCACTGCAGGCAGGAAAATGTGCTTGGTTGGGGATGGCAAGTTCTCAGCAAAGGCTCCTGCTACTCACCCCATAATTTGTAAGCCTGGTGGTCCTGGGGAGCGAGGAGGCACCTCATCCCATCCCTGATAAGGGTCCACACTGGGCAACACTGAGTGATCCTTTCCCTGGCGCTTGGCAGCAGCCCCTGCTTTGGGACTCCTAGAGGGTTTTGCTTATCCTCCATGAGCGTGTGCTCAATTCCCTTCTGGATCTGCAGGCTTCCAGCCCCTACGCCGTGTCCTGGTGACGGTCACACCGTGTCCTCAGGGAGAGGGTGGCCTCGCTGCAGGGAACTGCTGGTGCGGCAGTGCGGATGGAGGCCGGGGGGATGCACAGAGGGACTGAAGTCCCTTATTCCTGCTGATGTGCCTGAACCCCCCTGAGATGCCCAGGGAATGAGGGGAAAACACCAGTTGGTGCCTGCATCAGAAAATCGCTGATGGGGGCAAGTGAAGCCCCATGGGCAGCGTGTCCCGGGGGGCTGAGAGCTGTGGGGACACGGCCTTTGGGGAGGAGAATGTGGGACAAGAGGGAGACGGTCCCCCCAACAAGGAGCAGTGTTGGAGGTCTCACATGAGGCTCAGCTATGAGCACCAGGAAGCTGCTGCTGCGGAGACTTTCTTCACCCCAGCGGATGGGAGCAGACACAGTCATAGAAGTGTTAAGTATAACACTTCAGCCACAGCCGCCGCGGCCGTCGTGGCTCCCGGCTCTGCTGCTCGGCTGCTTTGGTGCTGCCTTTAGTGCTGGAGGCAGCTGAGGTGTCACTTAAAAATCCAGGTGGTCCTGCCCAAGATTCCCGAGGGAGCACATCAGACCCCCCGGCTCCTGGCCGCAGGACCCCGTGTTTCCATGATGCTCCGGCCTCAGCATCCACACAGCGCGCGCTGGGGCAGCTCCAGAACCACTGTCCCCATGCGGGGTGCTCAGAAAGCCGGGCTTAATCCCACAGGAACGGTGTGTCCCCCGGGCAGGGAGGGAGTCTGGAGTCATGGGCCAAGGCCTGCCAAGGGGCTTCCGAACCCATTCACTGCACCAGGACATCCCGGCACGGGAACAGACATGGACCTCAACTCTTCCTTATTTATCCCACTCTGTAAGTAGCCCTTTCCCAGGCTTTCCCAGGAGCAAAACACCATGTGCAAGGCCAGACTCCTTCCCTGTGCCCGGGCTGGAGATGCCGTCTCTCTGATGACGGACCAGAAATCCCTCTATGGATGGAGACAGCCTTTCCCAAACTCCAGGTGCCCCTCTCAGCACCACAGGCTGCCTCTGGCTTGTCCTATTTAGCACTCCGGGCCTGTCTTCACGCTGTTGATACCCGGAAAATGAGGCAGTCCTTGGAGGAGAGCGGCCGAGATCGTGTTTGTTAGCACTGGCAAGCAACAGCCTTTAAAGAGGTTTCATTTGAAGGCGTTTGCATAAAATGACTTCGGGGACAGGACAGAGGGAGGAAGGGACAGTAAATAAGACGCTGGTCTATTAGCTCCTTGAGCACAATGGCCGGATTTATATACTCAGCAGCGGCACAAACCTCTGCTATCAGGGTTTCAGCACTAATCATATTTAGGAGGATACAGAGACAGATGGAAATAAGATGCCAAAGGGCTGGAGCCTGTTTCGGCGAGATTAAAGTGTGAATAGTTAATCGCTGCTTTAAACATTCACTCGGAGACAGCGAGGATGATTTTGCCTCCTCAGTAAGAGCTTGTAAGACACGGCTGGGAGAGATGAGGCCCCACGAAGCCTCTTGCGCTCACCAGGAGCACAAGGAGCTGCTTTTAGGATCAGGTTGGCATCCTGGATGGGCTCTCTGGGCGTCGCTGTGCTTTTTTAAGGCCTCTGCAAAATTCAGAAGGGCGTTTGGGACGCTAGCAATGATCTCCCAGCAGTTTCTTAAAAATTCAATTATAAGTTGGCCAGGCCTCCCCGAAGGCCAGGCAGCTGGCGATGGAGAGACAAATGATGCCACGATGTCCAGCGGGGCAGGGAGGAGCAGGAGCACTGGAGAGGAGCAGGAGCACTGGAGAGGAGCAGGGAGCACTGGAGAGGAGCAGGAGCATTGGAGAGGAGCAGGAGCACTGGAAAGGAGCCGCTGCATCCTTGCAGTGTCTACAAGGGAGCAGGCAGAGCTGCCTTCCTTCCAGGGGCAAGTTTGTCGCCCACCTCCTGTCCAAGCAGCCTGGATCCACATAAAAACCCTCTGCAAGAGCCAATGTCCAGCTTTCCTTAAGAGATTTGGCCAAGAAACGCCCCAAACTCTTTGGTTTCTCCCTGTTTGCTCCAGGCCGCCTGCCAGCCTCCGTCACCAGCCGCGGTGCCGCGCGGCCGGGCACAGGGACCGAGCGGCTCCCGGCGCTGGGCTCCCTGAGCCGGGATTTAGGTTCTTTTCTTAGCAGCGCAGAGAGGATAAGCAGCGGGGAACATCACCCGGCGGCTGCAGGCTGCGAGGACGGCAGTGAGCAAAGGTTTGGGCCCGCAGGGCTGCACCCAAACGGGGCAGCCGAGCCCCGCTCCGGCCCTTTGCAGATCCCATGGGGATGGAGGCGAGTCCCGAAGCCTCCGGCTTGTGCGGGGCGGCTGGATGCGACTCGGCTGCCGCTCACCACAAACTGGGTCGTGCTGTTTGGGAAGCGGCTTAGCCGGGAGCGCCGGCGAGCCCCAGCGCCCGGCTCAGCACCGGCTCTGCAAATTCCAAGGCTGTCGCCAGCAGATGAAGAGCCTAATTACTGCAATCCCGGCAAATCATCCCTCCCTGCCTCCCTCCCCCCCTGCCGCCTCCTTCTCCGGCAGTTCAGCGCAAATCGCCTTTATTTAAACACGCACAGAAAAAGGGGAAAAAAAAAAAAAAAGAGGAAAGGAGGGGGGAAAAGTTTGGTTTGAAACAAAGCGGTCGCCATGGAGCTCCCTGGAGAAGGGCGGCTCGCTGTCTGCCAGGAAAGCAGCCGGAGAGGATCGGATCCATCCGCCTGTGTGGGAGTGGATGCTTGGCAGAGGGGACGGCGAGGGGAGAGCCCCAACCTCATTCCTGCATTGGGAATCTCCAGGAAGACCCTAACTCGGCTTTGGGAAGGGGGCAGGTGTCCGGCACGATGCTGCTGGATGCCTTGGGGTGGGTGAGAATCCAACGCCGTCCTTGGAGCAGCTCCCTCTTCCCTTTGCCTTTCTGAACCTCTTTTGATTCCCTGGCCTTATCGGTGCCCGCCACATTTCAGGCTCCTTTTAGGAAGCGTCTCCTTGGACAATGAGGCTGTGCATGAGTGGAGCGCAGCTGGAAATAGCTCCGGGGGATCCTGCGGGGCGTCGGGATGCGCTTTGAACGGCTCCCACGCAGCGCCCCGGGGATGACGCAGCCCTCGGCTGCCTGAGGAAGCAGACCCTGCGTCAGCCCGGAGAGGGGCCTTAGCGCTCCCCTCGGTCCTGTTTTGGGAATGATCCGCTCGCGTTCCATGGAAATGGGAAAAGAAGGGATGGAACCACGTTCCTGTCTGTTTCCCCACCTCTCCAAAAGGTGAATAAAAGTTTGATCCCGCCAGCTGCAGCACTGTGGTTGGCTGGATCACACTTTGGTGCCAGTCTACCCCTGACCCCAGCCCTCCGTGCCTCAGTTTCCCCTTGGCTTCAAGGAGTCACCATGCACATGGGGTGCATTAGTGACTCCTTGGCCAGGGATCCTGCAGACCCAGCAGAGCATTTCGGATCCTGAGTGGAAAACCAGCCAAAACCTGCAAAACCAGAGAGGAAGAGCAGGCTCCAGCAGCAAGCTATTTAGAAAGATGTGAATTTGGGGAAAAAAAAAAAAAAAAAGGAATCTTCTTGCTCACAAATTACCATTGACAGAGGCAGGGAGCAGAGATTTTCTCGCAGAACAGCAGGGCGATTGCTTCTTGTTTTGCTAATGAAGGAGCAGAGTCTTTCCTGCAAGTGACATAGAGAGGAGTCTTGTGCCTTGTGTCGGGCACACGAGGGGTACCGTGACCTGGGGGTGCTGCGGCCTGAGCCGCTCCTTTCCCAGGGGAGAGCAGCCAGGGATCGGCGCCTCGGGATCTGTTCCAGGGGCAGGAAGCTTGTGCTTCTGGGAAAAGGGCTTTTTTAGCAGCGGTTTTCGCACCCTATTCCATTTAAAGCAGGTGAAATGAGAGCACGGGTTTGGATGTTCATCTAACAGGTTTCCCCTTCCGCTGTTTGTTGCCATCTCTGCCATCTCGCTCCCTCGGTTGCAGTTAAATTCCAGCTCTTTCTCCCGCCTGCCTCTGCTCTTCTCCCGACTGCCGGGACTCACCCCCGCAGGCAGAGGAACCTCGGGATTGCCAAGGTCCCAGCAAGCCCGCTTTCCTGGGCTCCTCCTATGCCCTTCCTGCAGGACCGTACCCACACCAAGGCGCTAAAATCACAGTAAAAGTGACTTTGACAAGGTTGGATTCAAAGAAAGCGGGGGGTTTTCTTTTGCTGGAGTTTCTGGATATCTCATTGTCTGTTGACTGCGTGGGGATGCGGGGACCGGTCCGTAATGCCTTATGCCACCCAGCAGCTGGAGCAGGAGCAGTTTTCCAGCTTCCAGCAACCAGAGGGCTGAGCTGGCACCTGTGTCGCCCCACGGACACCTTTCCCCATGGGAGAGGCTGGAGGGGCAGGGTGTGGGTGGCAGTTTTGATTGAGGCCACAGTCCAGACCTGCAAATCCGATGGGGGATTGTTTTATTGACTCCAAAGGGCTTGGAGCCAACGCTGGCTGGAAACTAAGGTGTGAATCTCCCGTCCTGCTTGGATCAGAAATAATGAGTGGGAGGAAGGAGGAGAGCGGAGGGGACGCGACACCTGCAGTGGCTCCACTCAGCAATTCCTCTGCTCCGGCTGCCCCTGCTCCCCTCCCAGCTGCATTTCCAATGGGATGGATTCCCTCTCGGCCACCCTGGAAGTAGCAGAGTGCGGCTCCCAGTGTGTGTCACCCAGGGAGGATGGGACAGGGGCTGGGACAGGCGCTGCGTGTGCCCGGGGCTGTGCGTGGGCCAGGGTGCTCCACAGGTGCTCCGGCCTCGCTTCCCTGGCCTTCCTGCCGGAGCCCGCAGGGACACGAGCGCTCACGCTGCTCCAGACCAGGATCTGCTTTGGCTGTGGGTGGCAGGGGTGTCTGATACTGCTCATGGGAACTCTCTGCCGGATTAAGGGATGGAGAGGAAAATTCCTGTCGCGACAGCGGGGATTTAGCCACCTTCACCCAGCAGCCCCTGTGCCCCGGCTGCCTCCCCACCCTCTGTGCTGCTGATTCCAGCCCCGCACCACGTTTGCTCCCAGAGGCTCCCAGCTCGTGCCTGTGCATTAAGTGGGGTTGTCAACCAAGCCCGACAAGAGCGAAGCCTCCACGGTCCTTCCACCCTGGAGCAAGGTCTGATCACACCAGGGCACTTCCCACAAAGGCTGGAGCTGGAGACATGAAGGGTTCGTCCCTCCTCCCTCCCAGGTGCAAGGATCTCCTGGTGCATGGATCTCCTGGTGCATGGATCTCCTGGTGCATGGGCATCCCAGGTGCATGGATCTCCTGGTGCATGGATCTCCAGGTGCATGGGCATCTCAGGTGCATGGATCTCCTGGTGCATGGATGTCCTGGTGCATGGGCATTGCAGGTGCATGGATGTCCTGAGTGCATGATCATACCCAGTGCATGGGTACTCTGCGTGCATGGATCTCCTGGGTATGCAGGTACACATGAGCCCAGGGACCCTGGTTCCCCCTGCAGCCTCCATGCCCTTGGACAGGAACCCATGGGAACCCATCGCATGGCCAAGGCACGAGGGAGGAGCTACCAGGGGGCATCAGTCCGTGGCTAGTAAGCCCTGGATGGCCGGTGCTCTCCAGGCTGGAGCCCTGGGACAGCGGCACGAGAGAGCAGCACGGCAGCCCGAGAGAGCAGCACGGCGGGCGCTCGCAGGGACGGAGGTGCTGACGTGTTTTATGATGGTCTCTCCGCGGCCCCGCTGGCAGGAAATCCTTCCCTGGCTCCGCACGGGAGCCGCGCTCTGTCTCCCTCCCCTTTTCTGCACATGGCAACACGCTGAAGTTACAGGCCATAAATGGCCACAAACAACGTGTAATTGTGTAATTACTTCACTCCTTACTTACACAGTCAAATCATAAAGGCATCGCAGTAAATACCCTCTAATGACAGCCTAATTACATCTTCCTGCAGATTACTGGGTAATTAGATCCAGCAGGCTCCAGAAATAATTCCCAGGGAAGCAGCGGTTGGGATTAGAGCGTTCAATCCTGCCTGCGCTTACCCGGGAATTAGACTGCCGCAGTCTTACACAAGTCTGCGCCTTATGGGGCCGCCCGGCCCGGATGCGTCCCTTCGGCACGAGGGAGCATTTCCACCTTGCAGACGGGGCCGATTGTGCTGGGAAGGCTCCCGGGATGCTCCCGGGCTGTCACGTGTCTCCCTGCAGCCCCTCTCAGCCTGTTCCCCGTCCTCCCTGCTGGAGCAGCCCGTGCTCCCGACGGAGCTTTAGAGCTGACGTCAAGGAGCGCAAGCCGAGGTCCTTAATGCTATTTGGAGGAGACAATCTCGTTACTGCCTTCCGGAGCCGCGAGGAGGGCGGCAGCTCTCCGGGGTGCCCGTCCGGCCAGCGCAACCCTCCGCCCGGGCAGCCGTGAATCCCCTAGAGGCCCAAAACCAGGAAATCCGAGGGGAACGGAGACGCAGAAGAGCCTCTGAGCTTGGCTGACGATGTGACGGCTTTGTGACGGCTTCCCCATCGTGACGGCTGGGACTGGGACCCCAGGCTGTGCTGGGCCATGGACGGTGCGACTGGAGCTAAGTGCCTGGGCTCGGCCTAAGCGCCTGGGCTGGGACTAAACGCTGGGATTGGGACTCTGAGTGGGAGAAAATTCACCTGTCCTGCAGCGGCAGGACGGCACGGTGGGATTCCCCGTGACTCAGATTCGTTTCTTCTGGGAAGTGTTTCTGCCTGCATCCGTGGAAGAGGCGAGCGCTTGTTCTGACGGGCCCCACGGCCGCCTCCATGCAGGGCGGAATCGCAACTGCGTCTTCTGCAGGGACATCAAGGACTCGAACTAGCCCGTGTCACAAAGGAGAGGGACGTTGTTCCGCTGGCAGCCGCAAAGCAAAGCCCCTCAGAAGGAAATACCCGCGGCCGGTGCCTTGGTGCGCCCGTGATAACCGTCTCGCGTTATTTCGTTAGCGGGCACATCTCTCATCCGCCGTGCCCTTCCACTTTCCTAATTGGCAACATAGCAGGTCCTGGGCTTTGCTCGAGATCCTCCCTGCTCAGTGGGATTCAGAGATAGTTGGATCATGTTAAAGGGAAGTGATTATAGGCGCTGCCGCTGGTGCCTCCTCGCCGTGTTAACCTGTGTGTGCCGCACACAGACCCTGCGACCGTCACAGCCACTGCAGCCCGCGCGGGCGGCGGGATGTCCCCAGCGCTGCCAGCGGGGCCGGGATGGCTCCAGGCTTCCCAGGCTTCCTGGGTGTCCTGCCAGGCACAGCCCCACGGGGCACGGCGGGGGGTCGGGAGTGCTCCTGATAAGCCCAGATCCCAGCCATGGCTCCCACCCCACAAGCCTGGGACGAGGCAGCAGCTCCCCACATATCCAGAGGCTCACCCTGTGCTTTTTCCCCCTCTCCTTCCAGACTGGATCTTTGGCCCCAGCCCGGACGACAACAGCAACAAGAGCGACGTGAACTGCATCAGCCACAGCGTCAACGAGCCGGGCGAGATGGCCGAGGCGCCGCGGCGCCGCGACCGCCAGCCGCAGGACGTGGTCATCGCCGTGGGCGAGACCTGCCACCTGCCGCAGCAGACGTGACGGGGACGGGGCCGGCGGCCGCCCCGCTACGGCCGGGGCGGGAAGCGCCTCCTTTTTAACCTCCTGCTGCCGGCGAGTTTGCAGGTCCCGGGAGCATCTTGGCAGCATCGCGGGGAGCGGCGCAAAGCCCCGCCGAGAGCGGCCGCTGCTGGACTGAGCAGTGCTGCTCCTGCAGAGCCGGACTGGGCCGGGGCTGCTCCCGTCCCGTGGAAATGTGCCCAGCGGGCGGGAGACACCGGTGCTCGCGGGGCAGGGGCTGGAATGGGGCAGGAGCCGCGGTGACCCCCGCTCATCCTGACTTGGCCAACCTCTGGGCAGGGCGGGCGGAGGAGCCCTCGCCAGGGGCTCGTCGGTCCTGCCCCGACACCTGCCCATGGGTTTAGAGCCTTTGATTCTTCCCTGTGAATAGAAAAAAAAAAAAAAGAAAGAAAGAAAAAAAAAAAAGACTGCACCAAGCAAACAAAGATCCCGAGAGAAAGGAACCGGAGAGGAGGCGGCTGGTGCTTTCCTTTGCGCTTGTCCTGTGCCCTGGGAGGTGGTGGGGGAGAGGCAGTAGCAGGAAGATGGGGAGACTGTGTGAGAAGCGCGGGTGTTTGTGCAACACCCCTGGGACCCCTGGGGTCAGCAGAATGTGGGGCTGCGGCGTGAGCCGGGCACCGGGGAAGGCACCAGGAGGTCCGCGGTGACACGTTATGGCAGGGGGAGACCATCTAGTCACTCGTCCTGTGTCCAGGATGGGAGCTGGCCGTGCCAGGCCCTTGCAGAGCAGGGCCGGTCATTTGCAGGAGGTGTCAGAGCTGGAGGATTTCATCCTAAATCCCAGATTTCCACCAAACTCACCGTTTTGGAGCCATTAACCTGTCTGGGAAACCAATTCTCTCAGCAGTTTTGTAGCTCCTGACCAGGGAGAAAACCTGCTGGCATGTGGCTACCCCAAAGGGTAAATAGCTGTTGGGGAGATGAGAGAACACCGGCAGCATCCTGGCTTTTGGGGGGCAAAAATGAGCCCATTTCTGCTGCATCCCTTAGACTCACCCCAGTGTGGCCACCTGCTCAGTGGCCAATGCCACAAGGGTGCTGCACTTTCTGGCTCCGTGCTGGGGTGGGATGCTCCCGATGCTCCTGATGCCGGGAGTTGTGCACGGACCATGGCACCCACACATCTTCCCAGGATTTTCCAGGTCCTTCCCCTTCCCTCCTGGGTGCCATCAGCAGATTGCTCATGTGTCCCTGCTACCGAGTCCTGCCCACTCCTCCCTGCCCCAAGGGACCCCTCTCCTTCGTCTCCTCCAAGCGCATCCCGGTGCCCCTTCCCGGCAGGGCTTTTGTTGTCATTGCATTTTCATTTCAAAGCGTGGTGCTCTCTGCGCCAGGACCGCGCGGAGGAGCCTCTGGAGCAGCGTGCCAGGGCAGGAGCCAGCGAGGTGCCCCCCAAGGTGAGAAGAGCGGCACAAGCAGCCAGAGCTGCCAGAGCGTTACCAAACCGAATAGGAAATAGTCCTGAGGGTTTGGGTTGGATTGTAAAGGCAGGAGAAAGGCCAGGAAAAGCTGCACTGGATGAGCTGATTTTCCCATTAAGGGGGTCCTCCAAGCTCCGTCGGCTGGACCTGCTCCCCCATACGCTGGCCATGCAGACCCTTGGCGTCCCCACCATGTCCTGTAGGTCCACATGGACCCACAGGAGAGACCCACTCCCCCTTCCCTGGTCCTTGGTCCCGTCCAGAGCTGGGGCACCATTCCTGGGGCTCATCTGCTCCTGGTGGCATCCCCAGCAGCTGCGGGAGGTGAGTTAGGGGCTTCCCTCCCTGCAGGAATGCAGCGTCTCCTGCCCGGCGATGGGGTGATCCAAACCCCCAGCATCTGCCAGTGCCGCATCCCCGGAGCTGGTGCCAAGGAAGGGTCCCAGCTCCCTCCTGTGGCCACGGGCACGGAGGAGCGGGCACCAGTGCCCGCGCGGTGCCCCACTGCTCGCACTGGGGCTGCAGGCAGGGCAGGGAAGAGGCTACAAAACACCCCCCTCCTGCCTGGGGGTCTGAGCCCGGAGCCCCTCTCCGGGGGGACCAAGAGGCGGCCAGGCCCCTGCCCGGGCATGGGGGGGGGTCCCGAACGGGCAGGGTGCTCCCTGGAGCAGCGTGACCCGCCGGCCCCGGGGCAGAGCGCGCGTTTCCACTAAACCTGGCCTTTCGGGCCAGGCTCCCAACGGCGCCGGCCCCGCGGCGGCTCCATGGGGCAGGCGCTCGGCCGTGGGGCCCCCAGGGCGCTCCGGAGGCGTGACGGGCCGTGAGTGCCCAAGGCTGCTCCTTAAGTCCCTCTCTCCTGCCCTAAGCGCCTTAGGAAGCACGGCCGAGAGGCGCCAGGGCTCTTTATAGCAGCCCTAATCCGCACGCTCCCGGGCCTGGCCTTGAACGCCAGGCAACCCGCCGAGGCAGCGGCATTCCCAGCACCGCCTCCCCCTGGATCACATCCCACCGGAGCCGCTCCTGCGCTCCGAGCCCCTTTGCAAGGGACACCTGGGGGCCATTCCTGCCCCCAGCAAGCACCGTGTCCTCTCCTGGCCTCGGCCCGGGGCAAGCAGGGCTGGATGGGTTGGCCACGATGTCCTGCCCAGCAGCACCGCGTCTCAGCAGTGAGATGTGGGGAGTCTCTGATGTCTGCTCGAAAGGCTGAGCTCGGGCCTCGGCCTCGCTCTCAGCTCTGGTGTCCCTCTCCTTAGGCCAAGTTCCTCACGCCAGAAGGCAGGTAGAGCATCTCGCAGACCTCTCTCTCTGCCATCATGGGCCAAAATCTGCCAGAGAGCTGGGAAGTTTGTGGGGAAGGAGAGGGAGAGCCGCAGAGATGCACAGCGTGAACATCGACCCTGTATTTGCAGGAGGATTTGCGGTTTGGGCCAAGTCTGTGGCCTGTTGGTGCAGCCTGAAGCACAAGAGTGTTCTTAGAAAGCCACCAAGGGCTGGCAGTGTCCTGCACCACCCCTTGTAGCAACAGGGAAACTGAGGCAATCTGGTGTTCCATGCATTCCTGGGGCCACTGCAGCCCCATTCCAGGGGTTCTTTCAGGCCAGGCTGGGCTAGGATGAGAGCAGATTGATTTCCTCAGAGGAGCAATTGAGATTTTTCTTCCCCTCCCACCAAGGATGCAACTGGGATAGTGGGGGCAGTGGGAGTGGGATTCCCAGCTCACAGCATCGCTCCAGGATGTCCCAAGGTCCCAGGCCAGCACGGTGACCAGTGGGACCTCTCCAGGCCGCAGGAAGATTCAGGATGCAGCCAAGGGACCTAGTCCCTTGGAGCCAAGTCCTAGTGGGATCCATCCATGGATTTGGTGCCAATTCAGGCGCCCCAGGAGCTGTCTGGATGCTGGAGAGGGGCTGGAGCTGCCTGTGCAGGAGTCCCTGTTGCCCCGGGCTGGCTCACTCACATTCAGGCTAACCTAGTGCGGATTCTCTGATGTGTAATAGGGGTTGAGCCTGTGCTGCAGCCCTGTCCTCAGAGGCTGGACACCCTCCAACCTCTCTCCCTTTGCCTTGGCTGCCTCTTTGCATGAAACTCAGAGGAATTTCCTGCCTGGGAGACGTCTAATTCTCTGCCAAAGGCAGCCGAAGGCGGCCAAAGGAGAAGCGGGGTCAGGCGGACAGCTGGCTCGCAGGCATTTTGCTTCTCGAGGACAGTGTCTCTGCTGTCCCCAGCTGTTTGTGACCCCGCTCTTCCCCCTTTCCCACCCTCTCTCCACAATCCCAGGTGCTGCGGCAGAGCTGCGAGCAGGATCACACAATCCTGCAATTCCAGCCCTGCTTCCCTCCATCCCTCGGCTCTCGAGGGATCCACCTCTCCCATCCCCACCAGGCTCGTCGCAGCCGGCGTTCCCACTCCAAAGGTCCAAAGCTGCTGGCGTCACGCGTCTGCACCGGGCCAGGGAGCAGCTCCTGCTGGGAGCAGATCCAGGCTTTCCTTGGGAAAAGGCACCATGGTGGGATGCAAGGGCTGGACAAGCGCTGGGGGTTTCACATGGGGCTCACCGTGTGGTGGGCTGCTCTGAGCCCCACCTCCCAGGGGCCTGGGGCTGAGTTGTCGTGCTTCCTGGTAAAAGCAGCAGCAGGAAGGAAGAGCTGGAAACAGGGCTCTGCCAAGGAGCCTGAAAACCCAGGAAGCAGAGAAGACCCCTACATTGGGTTGTTTTTAACCTGGAGGCAGCCCCAGATTGGACCCACGCAGCTCCCCCTTCCCACGCACCCAGATATCATGTACATATACACACCATATGTGTGTATACCTGCATGTGCATGGCATGCACCTCACAGCCCCGGTGCCAGGCTCTCACCTTCCCAGGAAAAGATGACTTTTTCACAGAGCCTCCCTGCAAGGAACCGCTGCAAACGGCTTAACGGGCTGCGTTTGTTCAGGCCTCACAGAGCTGCACGGCCCGGAGGGAGCGGGAAGCCCCGAGGACTTTCAAACAGCTCCCGCTGCTCCTTATTAAAGTGTTTTAGTGCCTCGTTAGGAAGGCCTAATCTCGGTGTATATCCAAAAGAAGAATATTAGCTGGCTGTGCTTTCATCCTCGCCGTGCCAGGCGGTTCCTGGCAGCGGCTCCTGGCCTGCCTGCCTCCATCCCCTTCCTGCCTTACCTGCCGGAGCCGATACCAGGCCTGGGCAGCGGGATGGCAGCCCCTGGCCGGGAGCAGCCCGTTCCCTCGGCCGGGAGCAGCCCATTCCCTCGGCTGGGAGTGGCGGATGCCACGGGGCTCGGGGCAGGCATGGGAGCATCCCGGGCTGGCGCGCACGGCCCCGGCACCGCGCTCCCGGGCTCGCCGAACGCGGCTCCTTGCGGGATGCTCCTCCCAATGCCTGCGCTCGGTCACGCTGTCCGGCCTTTGGGTGACGCACAGAGCCGGCCAGTTGCTGCGGTTTAGGATTTGGAACAGAAACAGCCTGTGTGTTTTGTTTCTAGGGCTTTCTTCATGCCTTTTTTCTTTTTTTTTTTTTTTTTTAAAATAACAACTAATCCGAACAGAAAACGGGGACGGCCTGCACAGGTGTGCTGGCTCCAGCAGCTGCCTCTCCCCTGCAGGGCTCACACCTCCAGAGGCGGCAGCACAAACGGGTGCTGTGGCCGTCACGGCAGGCTCGTCTTGGCTTTGGAAAGGCTGGTGTTTTCACAGGAGCCAGCCCAGGACAGAACCAGCTTCCCAAGACCCCCAAACCAGAGCTGCGGCTGCTCCTGCCCGGCCCCGGGCTGGGAAAACCTCTGCCAGGCACCAAGGGGGCAGCTCGGGCTGCACAAAGCGCCATGGAGCCAGAAGGCCAAGCGAGATGGGGATCCCTCGGGATGTGTCAGGGCAGGGGGACCGTGGGAGGGGGCTCCCTGCGGCTCCAGGGACATTTCCCAGCAGGACAATCCCAGCAGGACTGAGATTCTCTCCCCTCGCCGAGACGCCTCGTGCACGCAGCAAAGCTCCACCAGCGGGGCCTGGCAGAAACGCTACCGTTTATTAAGCGGCTGTTGTAGCTGACAGTGGTGTTCAACAGCGTCACAGGACTCGCCCCACGTCCCCCCGGAGCCGCAGCTGGCTCGGGACATGCAGGGGAAGGGACAGGACGCAGGGGCTCAGCCGCCCGGCGGGAGGCTCTCGGTGCCGCGGGTGCTCGGGGCAGGCGGGCGCACGGGCTCGTGCCAGGCAGCCCAGCCCTGGTTTGCCGGGATTCCCAGCACCTCGACAGACACCACCTCTGGGAATCGGAGCTGTGTCCTGCTCTTGGCCTCTCCGTTTCCTCCCAGGAGAGCCCCGGGATCTCCCCTGCTGCTGCTGTGGGAGAGCTGGGTGCTGTTGACTGCCCTGCTAAGCACGGCCAGCCCGCACCCCTCCTGCTCTAGAAATAATCCCTGCTTCCTCTCTTGGTTTCCCACTGACTTCACGGGACATTATCCCAACTTCCACCACCTCAGTAAGGAAATTCAGACTGGGATTCACAGACAGAGGGGAAAAGCGCAAACCCCAAGCGGGGTCATGTCTGCACTCAGCCAAGGGCAGAAGCACCCACCAGTAGCAAAGCTGGGACCCTCCAGGCCTGTCTCCTTGCCGTAGTGCAGACGGAAGAGCCCCTCTCCTCGAAGCGGGAGCCGCAGGATGCCAAAGTCCTTCCCGGCTTCCTCGTTTACAGGGAGCGGTTTCTGCCAGGCTCACACACAGCTCCAGCCTTAAGCCATGCGCTACAAGCCAGCGAGGGGGTGCTGGGAAGCGTGGTGTGCGCGTGGTCAAAGGCACAGGGAGAAGCCAAGGCTACAAGGACAGCGACGCCTCTAGAGCAGGGACAGTACAAATCCACCCCAGCAGGAGAACCTCATGTTCCTGGTTGCCGGCTGGCTGCAGAGACCTGTCAACATTCATTCCGTCACCATTCAGATGGAGAATCTTGGCCTTCATCGTGCTGCATGAGGGAGAGCATGAGACTTCTCGCAGTAGTTTGAACACCACGGACAGCCAGGCTGTTTGTGCACTTCCACTCCACCAAGAGCAGCACTGCTCAACAGGGGTCTCCTTGTGATTCAGTCACAAGGTGGGAGACAGTCCAGAAGCAGAAGAAGAAAACTGGATCTCCATCTCCCATAAAGTGCTCTGCTCTTCTCATGTGTAATCTCCCTAGGCAGACACTGGCCTTAAAGGGAAGGCCACAGACACGCAGATTTCAGAGCTCTGCTCACAATCCTAGCCCACAGCTCACACCAAGCATGCTGGTGCCACCAAGCTGTGATGGGTGGGAGCATCTCCAGCCTGTCTGGGTTGTGGATTTAGGGAAGAGTCCCCTGTTTTTGCAGATGAGAAGCTGAGGAATAAAGGGCTGATGCAGAACCAGGGAGAGATCCCATGAGTCCTGCTGTCCCAAGCATCCCCCACCAACCCTTCACTGCCAGCTCAAAGTGTCCCCTATCAAGGACAATGAGCCACCAGGTCCCTTCATGGGAAAAGCCACCTGCAAGCATCACCCTGTAGCAAAGGATTAACCTTACGGGGACCCACCTTGCTGTGCCTCTCCCAGGTTTGCCATGGGGTGGGCACCCCGTCCCAGGCCCTAGTGTGTGTCACCAAACCCTGCTGGGGGGACTGGGCGTCAGCGGGACAGCACGACGCAGCCAAGGGCCCTCTCCCCCTGCCCGGCCAGGCCGCCCTCCCAAGCGGAGACACACGAAGCAGAGCAGATGGTTGGCAGAGCTGGACTAGGAAGGTGCAGCCATGGGCTACAAGAACGTCACGTCATCCTGAGACTGGAGCCAGCGCCAGTGGGCATCATATTCCAGGTGCACTTTGCTGTTGAGTTTGCAGTTCTCAAAGTCAGAGTCGGCGTTCCAAGCCTTCCCGCTGGAGTTCCCCTTCCCCATCCTCTCCCCAGCCCCTGAGCGCAGCTTGGTGTCTTTGCCCGGCTCCAGAGAGGAGGACTGCTTGCCCAAATAGCCATTGGCCACTTGGGGCTCCTTGGGCAACCTCTGCTGGTCCGGGCAGCCCCAGTCCTGCGGCGGCCCGGCGGGCGCGCGGTCCGCACGGGGCCACTCGTGCTCCGCTCTGCCCCTCTCCTGCTTGGCCGAGACGCCCCTGTCGTGGTCAATCCTGGCCCAGTCGTGCTCTGCCCTGGCCAGGGCTCTGCCTGGCGCAGCTGCAGGCTCGGCAGCATTCTGGGAATACTCATCCATGTCATCGGCCAGCGTGTCCAGGTAGCTGCCGAGGGAGATGCTGTCCAGCCTGTCGTTGGGGTCCTGCAGGCTGTCCCAGCTGCCGCGCCGCGACGCCTCCTGGCTCCCCACCAGGCTGTACTGGCTGCTCGTGAGGCTGCTGCAGCGGCTCGTCAGGGTGCTCTTCTCCTCCAGCAGCCATTTCACCGCCTCGATGCCCTCGTTCACCACCGCCAGCTGCTGCAGGATTTTCACGTCCACGGCTCGCAGGTGGGCCTGGCAGGGAGAGGGGGAGCACGCGGGTGAGCAGGAACCGGCCCCAAACCCGCCAGCCACCCCGGCCGCGCTGCCATCGTCCCCACGGCCAGGTAACAGCATCGCTGCAGCCGCCACGGCGCTCAAAAGCTGCCCAGTGAACAGCAGGCATGAGGCGGGAAAACATCCGTCCTTTCCAAGAGATCCTGTCCCAAGCACTGGGGACACTGTCACCTGGGACCAGTGACATGCGGCCACCCAACACCCCCTAGAAATATATAGAAAAATATAGAAAATTTATGTCACTGCCTCCTATGGGGACCAGAGCAAGCAAATAACTGTAGTCACTGGGTCCAGAGCTGAGTCCGGAGCATCCCCTGAAGCTCTGCAAAGCTCCAGATCAGGGAGGAAAGCACCATCATTAAGGGTAAGGACCTTTCTGGACCTTATCAGCACCCCCAGGGCCTGGGCACCCCCCTGCCAGCTCTCATGCACTTTATCCCCCCCCTTCTCATACAAGTGACGCGTCTGACGTGAGCCAGGGCAGCGAGGTGCCCATGTGACACACCGGGATCCAGAGTCCAAGGTCTGGATCACTCCCAAAGCCCCCGGCCAAGCGCCAGGTTTGCCAGGAGGTGGAAGAAAACAGAGGTGACACAAAGGATGAGCCCTGGCAGCGCTTGGGGACGGGACAGCCCGGGGCAGCAGCTGGGGAGACGCAGGCAGGGACGGCAGCACCGGCACTGCCGAGCCCTGTCCCTCCGCGCCGGGTGGAAGCTCCTCACAGCACTTCGACTGCTACAGAAACATCTGTTTTCCTGACGGGAAGGCCGGCCTGCCAAGACATTCTTGCTTGTATGATACTCGCTGCTGAAAGCCCCTGGATTTCCCCTGCACAGGATGGAGATGTGCGGCCAGGAAAGGGAGTAAGAAGGGAGGAGAAAGAAAAAAAACAGAGAGGGAGAGAAATCCATTGTGGGACAGGCAGGGGCAGCCAAGGCAAGGCAATGTTTGGGGATGTTCCTCCAACACGATGGACTCCTGCGGACACAACCCCTCCAAACCCGCCGGGCTGCCCCAGCACGGGCAGCTTCGGAGCCTGCGGGATGCAAGGCAGAGCTGCAGCCTCCATCCTGGCACCGGCTCCCGCTCTGAGTCCGCCCCACTGACACCCAGCCATGCCGCGAGTCAGGGCAGGCCACGGATCGGCCTGGAAAACCTTTACTGGGGCCCGGGGAGGAAGGAAAACTCAACATGGGCAGTGATTATGGGCATCCCGCAGAGCCCTCTGGATTCCCACAAGCTGGTTCTCCAGCTCATCCCAGGCCTTGCTCCACACGAAAGCAAACCACACAGTCCCCCAGGACCATTCCCAAGCACAGCAACTATTCCCAAGCATCTGGTGCCCTTGCAGTCACCCGCCTGCTGGTGACCCGCGGGTCTCCCGAGATCCTCATCTCCGGTCCCACAATTAGCACAGCAACAAAACCAGCCGAGGAAGGAGCTTGGGAAAACTCCAGGCAGAGTTTTGGCACAGGACACCTCTCACTAGGCAGGACACAAAGAAAACGGGGAAACATTTGTAGAGACCCTGACAATGACCCCGCTCCTGCAAGGCCCATCACGCTGGATTTAAAAAAAATAAAAGCGATGAGAAAGTTGTAAACTGCCCAAACTGGGGCAGGAGCCAGCTTTGAACTACGGAAACTTCCTTTCTAGGCAAGCTATTTCTAAAACTGCCTACAATGGACTTTTCTGCGTGTTTTACTAAAGCATTTGGCCCTAGCACAGAGGAGACACTGGACTAGGAAGCCTGGTAATTCCCAATGTCTTCCCTGGCATCTGAGCAATCGGGTTCCTCCCTCTGCCACATCCAACTGCTGCCGTCACGGATGCAACGGGCAGAGCAGAGCCCTGGACTGAAAAGCTGCTCCGAGATCAGTGGGCTGGAAGCCAGTGAAAAAACATCCCCTATTTTTCATTCTCTGGGACGAGCTGGCAGCCGCTTCCCTGTTATTTCACGCCACTGTTGCAGCCCCAGCAATTCCCTGTAAGGAGGCAAGGTCACATGGAAGGACATCGGGAGCCTCTCGGACAGGTCGGACACTTTTTATTCCCACCCGGCGCAGGACAGGAGCGGAGCGAGGGGACCTGGGGCTCTGCGGAACTGGCACCTGCCACAAACCCACCCAGGGCTCCCGTCAGCACCAGCAGCCGCTGCAGGACGAGGAGCGCCTGGCAGGGAAACTGCTTCCCGAGGCTCCGGTGCCTGCGGAGAGCACTGGCACTCCCCTCCTGGGACATATTCCTGGGGGTATTCCTGGTGTCTCACACAGGGCTCAGGCCGGCAGCAGGTGGTATGCGGGAGCAGGAACAGGGCCCCTCTCCTCTCCCGAGCCAGGGCACCGGGAACCAGCACCTTCCACCTTTGAGGAGGTGTCTATCCCGGGTGCAAAGCCAGGGATAAATGGCCAAGAAAGCCTGAAGTTGTGCAAAAAAAATCAAAATAAAAAGGAGGGTGGATGGACACACTCCTGGGGCTGATCACTGCAGCTTCAGCTTCTGCAGGGCCTCGAGTAGAATGAAAAACCGGGCACCAAACCCAAGCCACAGCAGCCTAAGGAGTCACACACCAGAAGGGGTCTGGGGCCCACCCCTGCCCAGGGGGCACAAATTAGCAAGTGGGGATCTGCATTTTCACCAACAAAACAAACAAAACACTCCCATCCTGTCCCCTCCTGTCCCTGCTGTGTCCCCAGCACATCCGAGCTGGGAGCCTCCTTTGAAGCCTCCTTTGCAGGGCTGCAAGCCGAGGTGCCAGCACCTGGGGCGCCTGCAAAGCCTGGGGCTGGGCCCAGCCCGCCCTGCAGCAAGGCTGGAATCGCCCCCTCCCCACCCCAGTCCGCCTCCGTCATTCCCGCAAGGAGGAATTTGGCCCAAGGGATGAAATATCCTCTGTAGATTAGGAAGCAAAGGTTGGAATTTGCTCTTTTCACCCACCCACTCCCGGGCAAGTTCCTCCCTTCAGCTGGCGCTCGCTGGAGCCGCGGGGCGGGATGAGGGACGGGGGCGCTTGTCACCTTCCCGGCATCCCTGCTCCGGGCTCCCGGCGCTGCGGGAAGCAGCCTGGGAAAAGCAGAGCTCCTTCCTGCTCTGCAAGGGCCTGGGACCTTTCTCCATAGGGATGAAGGGCAGCAGGAGGGGGATGAGCGGCCGGCCCCGGGGACACGGGCAGGGTCCCCAGCTCGGGCCAGTGCCGCACGCGGAGACCTCCAGGGCAGCAGGAGGGATGCTGGCTATTTTTAGCCCGTTTTCCTATGGAAACGGCGCTTACCCGACCCTGCTTTGAGCGTGTGGGTGCGTGGGAGCGTCCCTTCCCCCAGGGCCGTTTTAACCCGTTCCCAACGTCAGCCGCGTCTCCGGGAGGAGCGGGATATTCCGAGAGGAGCAGGATATTCGCTCCCGTCACCCCGCATGGGAAAAATGCCGCGGGGCCGCCGGGAGGACCCCGCAAAGCGCCCGCGCGGGGGCCCTGCTGTCCCCGGCGGCTCCCCCGGGACCGGGCGGCTCAGCCCGGCTGCGGGTGACGTTCAGCACCCGGCACGGCCAAAACGCCGCCTTTTCACCCCAAAACGGCTCCGGGAAAGGGTCACCCTCACTAACCCGCCCGGGTCACTCTGTCCCCAGCAGGGCCATGGGCAGCGCCCGCCCCGGGAGCAGCGGGTCAGCCCGGCAGGGGCAGAAGGGCGGGTATTTACCCGGAGGGGGGCAGTTACCCGCCCCGGCCCCGCGGCACTCACCAGCTCGAGGCGGAGGGCGCCGAGGCGCTCGGCGAGCGGCG